>NW_023596461.1:9619229-9672201 GCF_011947565.3 Pollicipes pollicipes
CCGGGGAAACGCATTGTTTAGTAGATGTCACGCCAACCCCTATGAAGAGGGGAGGGAGAATCAGTGGAGACCATCTTTCCTATGGAGATACTGACAGGTCATTGGTCACGCCTCCTTTGGATAGACGAGTGAGTGAGTGGAGGCCTCCCCGCACTTGTACTTGTGTGCTCAGTTTAGAATGTCGGTGGAGCGTGGGGAGAGGCGAGGTCGTCCCTCAGCTGCGGGTGTTCCATGTTGTGGGATCCGACGCATGCGCTATGTCTGTTTTCGTATGCGCTCCTGGTCTTCAAACAGCATCGTCTGCGCGCAATCCCTGTGTCCTCATCCGTCAGGCGCCGATAACAGTGGTAGATGGGCTCTGGCGGTTTTCACTCTCGTCCAGGGTTTCGTGTAACATGGACCTGATCTGAAGTCGGAAACCCGTCGAACTGGGGCGAGTTGAGTTTTACGTGTCAGCCAGACCCGGCGACTTATGCATGCCTCTGACATTCTTGATTTAATTTTTCTTCTACCTGTGAAGGACGTAAAGCACCTCGTCAGTTTTTGCCTGGCAGCTGAACTGATCTGATTTCCTGAGGGGGTGCTATGTAGGGGCCTGCCTGCGCCGGCGCCGCCCCCGCAGGTGATGTATGGCGACGATACCATCACCACCAGCTCAGCTATTTCTGTCGGTCAGGTGGAATTCCAGGAGCAAATGGAGTGATTTCTTTACTTCCACACCCCAGGCGGTTGAAAATGAATCGACCTTAAGCCAAGATTGCTCGAGGACTTCGGTGTAAATGTGATATCAGATCCCATGAATCCGGATCCCCACACCAAGACCTTTAGACCGGCGTGAGGAAACCTATAATATTTTATCTGCAACTTTACTGGAGGGCATACCATGTAACCGTGGCCGCATAACCGTGTGTTCAACTGCACGTCTGGCACGGCAACCGTCAGCTGTTTGTCGGAATGTCGCCGCTATGGGTTGTCAGCGTGGCCAGAGGCGGGCGAGTGAGGAGCTCGCGGCCGGCGGAAGGCGAGTGAGGAGCTCCCGACCCGGGACGGGGGAGGGAGCAGCTCTCGGCCAGAGGCGGGCGAGTGAGGAGCTCGCGGCCGGCGGAAGGCGAGTGAGGAGCTCCCGACCCGGGACGGGGGAGGGAGCAGCTCTCGGCCAGAGGCGGGCGAGTGAGGAGCTCTCGGCCGGCGGAAGGCGAGTGAGGAGCTCCCGGCCGGAGACGGGGGAGGGAGCAGCCCCCGACTGGAGGCAGCGGAAGGAGGAGCTTTCGGCCGGGGAAGGCGAGTGAGGAGCTCCCGGCCGGAGGTGAACAAGTGAGGAGCTCCCGGCCGGAACCGGGCGAGTGAGGAGCTCTCGGCTGGCGGAAGGCGAGTAGGGAGCTCCCGGCCGGAGGTGAACGAGTGAGGAGCTCTCGGCCAGAGGCGGGCGAGTGAGGAGCTCTCGGCCAGAGGCGGGGGAGTGAAGAGCTCCCGGCCGGTGGAAGGCGAGTGAGGAGCTCCCGGCCGGAGACGGGGGAGGGAGCAGCCCCCGACTGGAGGCAGCGGAAGGAGGAGCTTTCGGCCGGGGAAGGCGAGTGAGGAGCTCCCGGCCGGAGGTGAGCGAGTGAAGAGTTCCCGGCCGGTGAGCGAGTGAGGAGTTCCCAGCCGGAGGCGGACGAGTGAGAAGCTCCTGACCGGAGGCGGGGAGGGAGAAGCTCCTGGTCAGCTTAGGCCCACCACGTTGGTAGTCCCGGGTTCCGGCTATCGTGGCTGAGTCTGCGGCGGCTCTGGACTTCTCAGATGTTGGAGAACATCGCGACGTCACGTAAGAGTAACGCGTCATAAATATGCAGCAGACGTCAGAAACAGCACCGCAACAAACGGTACCGGACATCGCGGACAAGATCGGGGCTCGCTAACCATTCGAGCTCATTCCCGGAGTGATCTGCGGGTTTTTCTGCTCGCGCTCAAAGCCGTGGATCCTTATTCATTTCAGCCACACAGTTGCGGGAGGCCGCTCAGTGCTGCTCAAGTTCATAAGCGACGTATTATGGCATCAGGCCACTCGTAAATCGTTCTTTCTCAACAATCTGTCAAAAGTGTTCTTCCGATTTCGCCGGCATAATGACTGTTAGGGTCATGAATCACAATACGTACTCCCGCTCGGACTCAGCTTAGTCACAAAGGCGCAATATATGGGCCATTAAACATGCGATGTCGTCACTGCCGACGATTTATGAATGGTCTCGTAGCTCGTGTAATGCTGTGCATAAACAGCGCATTTTCATATGGCTGGAACCAGGCGGGTGTCGGCCTCCATAAAGACGCGCTTACAAATCCATCGACTCCATAGCATGCCCGGGTCCAAACGTGGCTGCAACATCACTGCGCAAAACCAACCCTTGCAAACGCCGTACCTCGCATTGGTCACTTTACTTTTCATTTGCTACAAATCCATCCCTTTTCCCGAGACAACGCAGGAGACTTCTTAGTGATGTTCGAGTATTGAAGCGGTACGTTTTGCAGGTCTGCGGTGCGGTGCCGGTGTCCGTGTTCTCTTGGGGCGTTTCAGGGGATTTGAATGTACTAAAAATATGTTAATTTGGTATTGCTGACATGTATTTTTGTGTGCATTTCAGGCGGCGCGGTTCAGACGGCCAGGTGTACTGCTCCAGACATGTGCCGGTGCACCCGGAGGAATACAAGGTCGGTTACGAATGCCTGCTATAAACGAGTACTATACAGCTGTCCGTCCTTTCCTCCGGCATAACTGACTCGGTCAGATTTCGCGCTCAAAATGAGTAGCGGAGTCAACATGGGACAGTGGCGGCACGAGGTATTGAACCAGCTAGCTGCGTGGGAAACCGTAGGGAACGGTACTCGTCACAGCCTGTCATGGATACAGGAGCTGCGCAAGGCGCTGTTTTGTCCTCGGGAACTGCGTGTGTCTCGACTGCGATCTGACAATCTCACGTGTGTAGTTCGTCGGTGTCTTCATCTAGTTTTCGCACGGCTGCAATGCATGCTAAGACCAGAACGTTCTCAGAACCTGCCCACAATGAGTTATAGCTGCGTTTATGTCACAAGTGGGTGTTGCCAGGCTGTCTTTAGCAAGATTTAGCAGAAACCAATTATGTTGTCCGCGGTGATTCATGTGTTAAGCGCGCTTGGCATTGATATATGTATATCAGGGGAGTTCGAGGACGCTGCTCAGAACGCATTCTTTTTTTTAGATATTACGTTGGTATAGAATCGATAAAGAAATCTTATGCGAGATATTGTCCGAACTTTTTGATTGGATGGATTTTCGGGATCAGTGCCCACGCAAAGCAGCGTGTGCTGCGTAAACCTTGACCCCACCATCCCATCGTGAAATTCCAGGTCAGCGGTAAAATTTCGCGGGAAAACTTAGCGTGCCGCAATGCTCGTCAGGGTCCGTTACGCCCTCCGGCGTCACCTGACCTTTAGCGTAGCCGCTGTCGCAGGCAGCTGGCCCATCTCAGCCAGGGGCAAATAGCGACCGCCTGAAGCGGCTCGACCGACCCGGCCTCGTGTGGGTGAATCAGAAAACAAGCGCCATAACCAACTGAACTCCTTAGACTTGTATAATGGTGCTACAGTTCAAATACGCGACGATTTGGGGGACGGGGGAAATTAAGTGCAGGACCTCAGACCCCAATATGATTAAAACAATCCCCTTAATCAGTGGGTGCCTTTTCAGCTGTAACTTTCGCCTATTAATGGATAACATGTTCTACCCAAAATTAGATAAGCCGGTTCGATTCCCTGTGCAAGAATCTGTCGCTGCTTTCGGTTTGTACCAGTGCCGAGGCATCACTGTAATGATCTCTCCAGTTAACCATGCTCCAATACGACCCACTGATAAGTGCCATCATTGAAGATAAGTGTGCGTATGCGATAGACCATCCGTTTTATGAGCCTTTTTCCTGCTGTTCCTTGGTGGATTAGGATCCACGAGGCCCTAACCATGATAGCTCTTCTTCTGGCCAGACCGTGAATTCCGCAGGCCTCAATGCCGCGTCGGGACGCATCACCGACCGACGCGGCCTCGCTTGGCCGGCATCCGAATAACAAGGCCGCCTCCCTGATCAGACCACCCACGGCGCTGCCGCCTCTCGCTGGGTGACCGGGCCATCGCTGCGGGGCACTGGGAAACTGGCCGGTCTGCGGTCCGACACCAGGGCACCAGCGGACCAGCAGACCCGCAGTCCGGCACCCACGCCACAGCAGAGCAGCGGGACCGCGGTCCGCTGCGTGAGGGGCACGCGGCCTCCGGTCCGCTGGCTCCGGTCCGCCAGCCGGTCCGGTCCGCCTGTGGTGTCGGTCGCTGTAGTCGGATGTCCCGCTGGCGGGGTGGTGCTCCCCGCCGGAAGCCAGGCAGCCGTCACCGGGCTGGCACCGCGTCTCCCCAAGCCCAGCCGAACCCCGCCACTCATCTGACTCCCGCCACTGGCTGGGCCGACTCGACCGGATGTGAATTACATGGCCAGCGCTGTCCTGAGCGCAGGGTGAAGCATGTTTGTACCGAGGCTCTCCTCTCCGTCTGCGGACGCGATCCGGGACGGCCACCGCGAAGGCGACCTCTGGGTAGCCGGGGGCTAAGCTGGAGCACACGCCGAATACCCCCGCTCCCGCGCGGCCGGGACCCGAGCCGTGGCGAGAAAAGCCCGCGCATGCCCCGCTCCGAGAGGCTGACGTCATTGTGTCAATAGCTTTCTCCGGCGAATTACCGCCTGGTGACGAATGCACCGGATTGACGGCACGGCGTCCGCGGCGCTCACGCCGGGCGGAAGTAGCACTCGGGCGCGCTGACTGGCCGGCCGGGGTGACGCACCAGACAGGTTACGTCGTCCATGATGTATCGCGCCGACGTGACCGGGCGCGCCGCCCGCACCTCACAGCCGCGGTCCCGCGGACGTGCCGCTGAAGGCTCGGGAGGGGGGGGGGGGGGGAGGCGAGCACAGAACCGTTCCTTTGCCGCGCCCAGCGGCTGGCTCAAAACTGACCCGATCCGGCCAATCACATTTCATAGTTGTGTTAACCCTACAGTTTCCGTGTTTGTGCTTAGTCTTATCATATTTCGCGATTAGTGCGTTAATGTTTTGTTTGTTGGCGCAATGGATTGCTCCCGTCTCTGTTTGTGTCAGCTCCTCGATCTCGAACGGTACCACGACGGCCACATTGCGTGTCACAGTGCCATTCAATCCCATTATCATGCATTGTTTTGCAGTGTTATTCAATGGATAAACAGCGAAGCGAAGCTCTGTTGCGACTCACACCGCCCACTCCCCACGGCCGCGGTCCAGCGGACGTACCGCTGAAGGCTGGAGGCGGCGGGGGGGGGGGGGGGAGGGGGAGGCGGGCAGAGAACCGTGCCTCCGTTACTAGAACCGAGGCTCAAGACTGACCCGTTAGCTAAATCAGCGGTAATTTTCAACGACGTCAAAGCAGGTGATCACAATAACTGCATTGCTCGGCTGAAGCGAGATTCTCTGGGAATCTGCCCCTTGACTTGGACAGCCGGAACCCAGTTGTTTCCAAAGCACATTCCGCCGAAACAAGCGTCACGTATAACCAAAGGTTGTGACACTGTGACACTGCGGCATATTCTGCGGAACACCCGCCTGGAGAGAATGATGCATGGCGCCCGAGCAGAACCCCGGGTATGTTGTCAGCGAGTGAGGGATGAGCGGTCCGATGGCTGTACGTCCTCACCAATCCCAGCGAAGACAAATTCAGGCGGTGCATTGGCCTTGAATATATATTTAGGTCTTGTGACGTTGGCAGCCATCACACTGGATGTTGAGGCGCTTGTAGACGCTTACTTTTGGCGGCGGATATTGCTGCCTGTCATGAATCTTTCATTTTATGCAACGTTCGGGGCGAGCGGTCCATTCATGGGGTTTTGTCACCGGTTGGTAGCCTCACTGGTCAACTGGAGCCGAGCTGCATTTTGCCGTGCATGATTGTGGTCTAGAGTTGAAAAAAGTGTTCCTGTCCAGCGGGCGTACTTCTTTTCAATATGGTATACAGATTAAACGCATCATCAATACGATAGCGAATATCTAAAAGTACAGCACGTTAGAAATCAACACGTTTAACGTCACTCAAACGCATTACTCTCTTGCGGGTATTGTTCTGTGTTACTCGCCGTGCAAGAGGCGGACGATGGCACCGGCGGCCTTCAGGCCCCTAGTCGGCTGCCACCACGCGCAGACGTTGCGGCACTGGAAGAGGACCCAGTCACGACACTGTCGCCAGGCCCGCGTGTACATGACGCAGCGCTCTTCGTGTCGACTCCGGGCGACACGCCAACGCATCAGAAACACATCACCCATGCTAATAGCTGAGGCGCGGAAACAATGGTTTAGTCGCCTGATCCTGGCGTATCTGCGCGCCTCGCCGCCGGGCCGGGTCCAAGGTCAAGGCGCCGGTCCGGTGTCCGCCGGGCCAGCGGCGGACACCGGCGGACACCAGCCACCGGCGCTGACAGCTGCCGGCCCGTGGCGGCTCCGTAAATTGGGTGGCGGTCAGCGGACCGCGCCGGCGAGCGCTGCTGGTGAGATAGCCTGTTGTGGTGTGACGGCGTGTGGTAGGTGCGACAGCTCACCGCTTTTTCCGCGGGTTGTGGGCGGTGCTGAGGCTTGACGCAGGTGTGGGCGCCGGTGCGATTGTTCACATGTGAGAGACGCTGCACCTCTGTGTGAAGACAGACGCACAGTCCTTCCACATTACACAGAAGACATCAGGTGGGGTGGCGAAGTAATTGGGCTGCGTCGGGACGAACAGCGGGCCGCGCCGTGTACAAGCCGCCGTCGTCGGCAGAGGGGGGGGGGGGGGGCAGGTGGTGCAGCTCTAGACCGTGGCCGGCCGGGATGGGAAAAAGCACGGATTTCCGCCAGCTGCAAGGCGGCAGGTGGGACGCTCCTGAGCCTCTTGTACTCGCTCTATACCTTTCAAGGCACTCGTGGAAAAACCAGGGCCCGGGACGAGACAATAGGCTTCCAGATCGGAATGGAAAGGCTTTCAATAGTAGTATTTGCTTGTCTTATCCCGGGGCAGTGGCCAACAACTTTGTAAAAAAAAAAACACTGCTGTAAATGTGTGCCGCCGCGTTCACTTTGTTCAGTGTGTGGAGTTAAGCGCTAGATGATAATGCAGCGCGTGCCAGCGACTCGTGCGTCGATTCTGTCAGCTCAGTCCACCAGCCATGTGCCGAATGAAAAGAGGGCGGTAGATGACGTACGAAAATGACGCTTTACTAGAAACTTGATTTGGGAAATGCTGGAAAATGCATGAGACCTTGATTGTCTGCTTACAGTCGGGAATTTTGTGTTGCGACAGTCATTGCTAGATGAATGGGGTGCTAGTGATCAGGTACCTCAGTTAGGGTGCTCGTCGAAGTACCCAGGTACCTCCTCCCGACATAGACAAAACGTGGAAAGATACCTTGAAACGCTGCGTAACAGATCAACTTGTGCTGTGTACTGGGTATAAATTGTTTTGTGGGAAAACTCCACAATGAGGAAATAATTTTCAAAGCTCTGAACTAAAGAAAGACCTTGGGATAACTTATGACGTCCCGACCCGCTTTTTTAAGGAGAACAAACCATTAACTTCAGGTGCTGTCGATGGTTGGTTGTCTTCGGCTCAGGGAAGCACAAATGAAGCAGGCATAAACATGAAGCTGGTCGTTGCTGAAGCGAATCAGGTCATGGCCAGCACACGGGACCGCTACGCCAGCGGCAGGATGGCGGCAGGACCATTTGGCTGCCACCGATCGTCCGTACCATTCCCTGAGGCTTCATCCAGCTTTGCCGATGAGCCTGAGGCTCGAGGTAAAGCTGATGGGCCACCTCCTGTGGGGAGGCCGCGAGTCGCCAGCTGCCCAGGTGCGACACTGGTGACCCGTGACCCTTGGTGACCTATGGGTGAGCACGCAGTCTCTCACCCTCACCGCACCTCACCCATGCTCTCGCCAGGGCCTGTGCCCCCGCCGTCCCCTCGTCATCCGATCGGTCGGAGGCCGGCCGCCCCTGACCCTGACCTGCGGCGGCCGGCCGCCCCCGGCCCGGCGCCGCGTCCGGGCCGGCCTCGTGTTGACATGAGCCGTCGGGCTGAGATCACCGGGGCCACGTTACGAGCGCGTCGCAGCGGCGGCGGCGTGGTCCGCTGCTGACGCATCCACCACACGTCACCGACGCCGACGTCACACACCGATGGCTCCTGCAATCAATGACATCGATGCCGCTGGTCGCACGCTGGCACCGGCAGTCGGCTCAGGAGGTTGTTTGTGACGGATAAGCCCTTAGCGAAACCCGGCTCGAAGTCAGGAACAGTGTAAACTGGCTCCAGTGCACTGAAAGACCATGCAGAGAGATTAATCATGACGCTGAGTTGAACGACTTGATTTGAACTGTAAGTAATGATTCATGGATTCCAGCAAGGAATTTCAATTTTTGCCAGCGCCACAAAACCACCAGTTCGGTAGGCGGATGGCGAAGCCTGCAAACGTACGTTGCAGTGGGTTTGGCCTTTCACTCGAGCACGGCTAAATTATTCTTAACCGCCTTAACCTGCTGGACGACCGTCGACACCCAGTCTTGCTATTGTGGAATGTTGTAGTAGCATGTAGCACAGATATGGTAGTAGATGACAAAAGTGGTAGTAAATGTTGTATGTTGTAGTAGAATGTAGCACAATGTAGTAGAATATAGTGTAACACGGAACGTCGTAGTAGAATTTGGCATAGGTGTAATAGTAGATGACAGAAGTAGTAGTAGATGTAGCCGCATTAATGTAAGGGGGGGGGGGGGCACAGCTTCCAGCTGACTGGAGCCTACAGCCGCCCGGCACTGCCTGTCGCTTCATCGAGAAGTGCTCTGGTAACCGAAGCCGGGTGCGCGCGTGCGGCGCACTGACATTTATCCCGCTTCGCTTCGTCGCCGAGGGGTTGTCGATTCGCTGCCATTGATCTGGGAGCTTGACCATTTGATTCACACCGTGCCGTTGTGCAAATAATTTCAAATTCGATACAATGCAGCGATATTATGTTGTTTCAAGATTTACCACGTGGAACTGAAGTGTTCACTGTCATGTTCACGCTACTTTTAATGCGAACTTGATGCAAGTGGTAAAAACGATGTGTGATGCCATTGGACCCATCGTGCAGCACTGTTATATTACTTTTAATATAACAGTCCTTGGATTGAGGGCCTGGACTTGCAGGTTGTATACCAACACCGGTTCCGTCGACATCAGTACACATCTTCTAGTGCAGATAATCGTCACACGAGGGGACGCAATCTTTCTAGCTAGCCGCAGGCTGCTAATGCAATCAAACCGGTGGCTAGACACACGTAGAGGTTAAACGATTATCCAGTAGGTATAATGTGTCCGTATCGCTAACGGTAGTGGTACAAAAAGTTCATGAACGTCGGAAGCATGCCATTCCATTTTAAATGGCTCTTCTTTTTCACCTTGACAGCCTGTAACAGTTGGGTGGATTTCCACCAGCGGCCGATTTTCTCTGAAGCTGCTGGCGCCTGTTTGTATCTGCCGTCCTTCAGCGTCGAGACTGTGCAGTACGGGGACGCCTCGCCCCGTGAGCACCGGTACAGCGCTGTCTGCATCAGATACGCCATAACGAGACGTGAGGTGACACTTCGCGCCTCGCGGAACCGGTCTTCCGCGCTAGCGGTCTGGAGGTCAACCCCGTAAAGGCGCGGTCACGGTCTTGACGGCCGCGGCTAGTGATGTCGGATGTGGGCAATTGCAATGTTTTTCACGAACTGGTGCCGATTTGCATGTGGCAGTCGCGTTAGAAAATGTCCGGTTTGGCTGTGAGTCCAAGAACTTGATTTCTAGAATGCGTAATAAATGGCGCGAGAGCAAATTGCATTTTCTGCCCATTCATCCAATGAATTGTCAACTTGCTTCATGAGCGCGCTGAAATTATGTTTAAATGTTCAATGCAATGGTCCAGGTCCAAGAAGTTGACAAATCTTGTTCAGCTTGCAAAATTATTTTGAGCTTTGATTCTCATTCCAGCAACCAAGAAAGGGCAACCGCTGGCACAACACCCGTTGTTTAGTTCTCGTTCAGCAGCTCCGCCTACACTGAAGAAACAAGAGGTTCTCGCTTGCTCAGCCGCGCCGAGAGGAGACGCCCTGGCGTCAATAGCTTCGACGCTAACGATGTAGCGTTGACTCGCGTCTCAGCAACATGAAATGGGTCTCGGATAACACTGATGTACAGCTAGAATTATCTCCGAAACCCGGTGAATTTGAAACAAATTTCTGCATAATGGCTCAATAGCTAGTGCATCCCTAATGAACTATGGAACCATGCTCCCGTGTCCCCCTCCCTGTGCATCCTGAAGGGTGCCCACTTCCGGGAAGACCTGCCTGTTATCTGCTTACCGCACGGCAGATTTGTTCAACAGAACCAGCAGCGCACACAAGCGCAAAAACTAATTGGCATGTCATGATTGAATCGTCCTTGGAGCATACAATAAATCGGGACGAAAAAACGGCCCACCGAACATCAACACGCCGGCCGTAATTGCCTCCATCGTCAGTTGACACGCAATGCGGATAGCATGCGCAGCACCCAGAGCAGTTCGAACTGGGGCCGGTGCGCCCCGCGGGGGAGACGGTCACGCCCCAGCACCCGGAATATGTCGAATTTGACGATGCGCTCCGCGGGGGAGACGGTAACGCCCCAGCACGCGGAGCAGGCCGATCTGGAGCCGGTGCGTCCCGCTGGTCAGGGAGCCGGCCACGCCCCAGCACGCGGAGCAGGCCGATCTGGGGCCAGTGCGTCCCGCCGGTCGGGGAGCTGGCCGGTGTGTCTCGCCGGTTGGGGAGCCGGCCACGCCCCAGCACGCGGAGCAGGCCGATCTGGAGTCGGTGTGTCCCGCCGGTTGGGGAGCCGGCCACGCCCCGGCTTCCCCTCTGCGGAGCGGCGGCACCGCGCAGGTCGCGTGGGAACTGGCGCGATTGCGGCACGCCTCGTTCGTAAAACGGAGAAGAAGTCTCGGAACTCTCGCCTTATCGAGCCCAGTAACGTGTTTGGACTGACTTATCTAGTGCGGTCGCATACATCTGGGGAGATTGCATGACGCATCGAAACGTGTTTTCTCGCAAAAACACGGCGTTGATCCGTCGCTTTCTGGAGATAAGACGCACTCTATCTTGTCGTCGATGTTTTTTAAGTTGCTTTTTGACAATTCGTGCATGAGAACTGTGGACACGGCGCGTTACGTTGACAATAATATGATTAGACGTCACTGCATGTTAGCTGAAAGCCACACAAGCAGACATGCTTTGCCTTTGCCGTCGAAATCGCGGTATATCTCGTTTCCGTTGTGACTAGGGGCTAAGACAGACTAAATGGATCCTTAATTGTTATGCAATCATTTCCGAATCTAAACCAGGCGTAAGCCCGCTTAACCGATCCGACATAGGTAGCGGTCGAATCAGGGCGTGACGTCGCAAAATAAGCTAGGGTGTGGGTAGGGGAGAGAGCAGGTAAAATGGTTAAGCCTTCCCCAACATACACGAAAAAGGGGTTCTCCCCGAAATCGACCCTCTTCCTTCTCGAGGTGTGACGGTAGTGGTTGATGTGGGAGGGGGATGAGGGAGGTAGACAACTGAATCAAAAACTGCATTTTTGAACCGAACATAGTCTTTCAGTATTTTATCTTCCTTGAGTGGATCCGAAAATCTGCTGGCCTATATGGAGGCTGTACCACGGATTTGCGGTTGGGAGAACGCAAAGTTTGGTAAGTCGCTTCCTTCCACGGGATGTGATAGATGCCGTGTTAACTCCTGCGCAATTGGAGACAAGTGACATCATCACGTACGTCGAAATGTGGGTTGCGCTGCGGGTTCGCTGGATCGCGGCTCTCACCTGGTGACGACACACAAGGGTCTTGTTTCCCTCCGTGTGGGGGTGCTGGCCGCTCTGTCAGTGCTATATTGTCCGTGTTTCTTGGCTCACCTCACCTGTGTAGCACACGTCGATGGAATCGCTTGTGCTCAAGCAGCGCAGTGTGCCGCGTGCTCGTCTACAACGCCGCTCCAGCCATGTGTCGGCCGTTTCAGGGCGACTCGCAGGATTTCATCGAGCTGCTGGCGCGGCTGCAGAACAGCCGGCTGGACGACCAGCGCTGCGTGCTGCCCGCCTACTTCAACGCCTCGGTGAGTACGCGGCTCACGAGCCGGAGTCCTCCGGCTCGGTGCCGGTCCCGGTCCCGGTCGCGGTCCCGGTCCCGGTCCCGGTCCCAGTCCCGCTCCCGCTCCCGGGGGCGTGAGGCCCGGCCCGGCCTGGCGGGTCGGGTTTTCACTTCAGTGACTCGGGACGCACGGGCGGCGTGAAGGCGGTGACGCTAATAGCCGGCATAGTTAGCGCGACTCCGTGAAGGTATCTGCCGCGTGGATAGCCGGACGCGTATGGATGTCGTTTATCCCCGGGCCTTGTCTCTGGAGGCTTAATGGATGTCCTCGGTGGCCCGCTCAGACAGCGGAAGCTATTGTTCTCCTCCGCTTGCTCACGTTAGGGTTCTGGCGGCCCCGCGAACCTCCCGAATTGAAAATGACAAGATGATGCGGAAGGCTTCGCTCCTGCGCCTTTGTCCGGCTTATCAAGATGTGTAATGTGACATTTGCCGAGCAAAACCATTGATAAATCGAAGGAGGTCAGAAGGTTAAAAAGACTGCGACTGACTTCTCCCGCTTTGTATGGAAACCAGGGGCCCGTGTCGTTTGACAACGGGCGTTTCCCGGTCTTTGGAATGTCCCAGTTGTCAGATTCCCCGTGTCGATTATCGGGTATTTGTTCGGGCATGTTAAACGGGTTGTTTAGGGTTGTAGGGTGGTATTCAGTCTTAAGCGTCATGGCCATTGACGTTGAATGATCTGTCGCGATTTTCGGATGGCCTGTGCGAAAGTGTCGGGTGGTTTGTCCCGGAATGTTGGATGGTCTGTCCAGAAGTGCCGGATGGTCTGTCCCGGAATGGTGGCTGGTCTGTCACGAAATGTCAAATATCCTGCTCCTGAATGTCGGATGGTCGTCAGTCCGGAGCATCGGATGGTTTGTCCCTGAGTGTCGGATGGTCTGCCGCTGCGGGTGCATGGTGGAATGGTCTGTCGCTACGGGTAGCGGATGGTCCGTGCCGGAATGCCAGACGGGCTGTCTCGGAACGCCGGTCTTTCCCGGATCCCGGACTGTCTGATGGCCCGTCTGTGGTCTGCCCGGGATCGCTTCCTCCCACCCCACCGCCGTCGGGCGGCCCGCAAGCTTGGTTGAATCACCGCCTGAGGGCGCTGCCGGCGGCGGCTCGATCCGGCCCGCCCCGCCGCCGCTCCCTCCGTCGCTGCTCGGAGCGCCAGGCGGCTGACCCCGGGTCCGACCCGACGTCTAGCATCGCTGCAGCTGGCCGGCACACCACCTGTCCGCGGGGGTTGCGTCGCTACTTTCGCTGTGTGCTGCTGACGAGGTTCGGACGGGTCGGCGCGGCGCACCTGCGGGCTGTCGACGCTGCGGCCATCTGCGGCTCTTTCTCTCTCACACACTCGTCAGCGGCGGACCGCGAGCCTCGTGTCTGATGTATGCGGCCGCCCGGCGCCGCCGGTCGCACGTCACGTGTCGTAACACGGCGGGGGGTGGCCAGCCGGCATCTGTTTTCATTACGCGCCGGCCGACCACACGTGATTCAGCTCGGCGCGCGCCATCGGGAAATAAATGACGCCGGCTGTCACGAACTGTTGGTGGGAGGCGTGTCCTCGACCTCGTTCTTTCGGCGGCTACCTCTGCCAGCGCTGCGGTTATTCAATCACCTGTATTGGATTGCCGCTCGCTCCGCCCGACCCGTTCTCGTTTTGCCGTCATTTGTAATCGCCCAGCTTAGCAGTCCTCAGCCCATCAGCCTGTGTCACATTATGTCGGACATTGCGTCGCCTGAGTAGGAAAGCGACATGGCATGCGCCAGCCGTAAGTCACATCTATGACCTTGAACTTACGACGACGTAACAAATTAATACGTACATTTGAAATTTCGCCCGCGGACTTCGCAGCTTTTCACTTTCCACCTTTGTCATCCCGCCTATTACCATTTCAAATCGTCAGCTTGGAGAGTGAATTACCTTTGAGTGTAAAAACATTTTAATGGGATTGGTTGTGTTTTAACAAGCGTGAAAGTAATTGTTACCGTCCCTCGTGGTGAGCGTACGTCAGTGCAGGATTGCATCACGGCCACCCCATGTGGCCTTCTCGGGGGGTGGAGGAAATGAGGACAGGTCATTTGGCTTCGCGTGTCATGGTTGTGTCCCAAGCTGTTTGAATGCATCATGCCAGAGGTTTTGCCAATACTCTGTTATGAGGAGGATCAAGATTAGCTAACAGTAATTGCACTATTCCAGGCGGTCACCCATAATGAGGTGATATGTGTCGTTGTCATGCTAGCGTGAATCGAATACACCGGCCTGTGTGACAGCTAGGACGGTGACAAACGCGGTAGTACCGAAGCGCAGGCCCTTTGTAGGAGGTTTTCACGATCTTCAGTTTGTGTCGTTGTCTTGTAGTGCAAATACCTTTAAAATGCTGTTTCGCTGAAAATGTCATTCTCATGTTGCAATCGATTTATGGTCTTGTCATGGCACAGAATGTTTGCAAATCAGCCCAGCTTTAGCGAATATGAAGGACGTTGTGTTATACAATTAGTGAAGTTGTTTCGTGTAAACCACTGCGACTTTTGAAAACCGGTTTTACCATTGTCGCTATCGACGGCGCTGCCATACTTTTTGTTAAGTTTTCATATTACTATTTGGTGTCAGGGTCTTCAGCAAATATCGGCCGCTGCGAATACTCCGAAGGTGCCATCCACGCAGAGGAGCCTCAGCTGAATGGATAGTTCAACCAATATAGGAAGTACCATATCATATTCTAGCACCACTGCTCCTTGCTGGCCTGAATTTCTTCGGATATTTGCCTTTCGGACGCCATTGACAAACCGCATGATCGAGGTGCTTCTCCTGTAGTTATAGTCTGTTGTGCTAGTAGTCAGGTATCTGACGCTCTACCAAACAGTACAATAGCGTATCCCTCACATACACCATAGCGCCTTTCAATATTTTACTGGGTTTTTTCAATATTTGTATTGTATTTATGCTTACTAAAATTATTTCCCCTTAGTATCTATATACGCTGCGTGCGTAGCTAGCGCACGCACACACACACACCATACATGCACGCGTTCACCTACGAGTTCGCGCATAGTCAGGCTCGCATTTGCCCTCTCCAGGTCCGAGCCTGGCGTATATTATAGCGCCGCTATTTCGCTATGGTTTCGCCGCCATGCCTTGACTGCCATTTCTCTGCATGCATGAGTGATGCGACGAGGGGTCGACCGAGCCGAGGATGGTTATCGGCATTCATGGATGCCGCTCGCCGGCGCCATGGGTGCGTTCTGTGGTCATGAATTACCGGCTTATTTATCCACTAGCTCAACGTTAAGCCCGGCGGAGGATGTGTGGCAAGACGAGCGCTGGGTGAATTACTGACCCGGGTTTCGCAGCCTGTTGGGTAGAGACGTGCCATCACTGGTTATCATTCCACGCCGTGACGTGGGTGGACGGTGATGGGTTAATGGGCGGGTTTCGTCGAATCGGAATCAAGCAGTTGAGGTCAGTGGTGGGCCAAGTTCAACGCTGGTGGTCTGGTCTAATCAGAAGTCATCGATGTTGGTCATGTCTGGTATGCATCGATGCGACACCTGTACGGATCCGAATCCATTAGTCGTATCCAGATCCGATCTGAAGCGGTCCCTCACTGCCAGGCCTCAACATGGATCATTCAGTGTTGACCTAGTCTAATTTGAATCAAGCATAATGACCAAGTTTGATATCTAAATTAATTCCAGTACCAGTGTTTCAGTGGGATTTGTCAGTGACTCACAGTCATCTTCAGGCCAGGCTTCTGGGGCCAAATACTGCGGGCATTATGCTCACCACAGTCGGTGATTACAAGCAAACACAGCTACCGATTCTGCACTAGATTTGCCGCTGCTGTTCTCGCATTTAAATGCGTTTCTGGTACAGAATTATACAAGCATTTGAGTATTTTTCGGACCTTAAATGCTGGGTCCACTCATTAAGCCTTAATGTACGATCGCCTGGGAAGTTGAAAGAATCCGGCCCACTTACACAATTTTCGCACAAAACATTTTCCAAACCAATGACAAAAGGTCAGGTCACCCGAGGTCGCGATAGGTAATCCTCCCTGGAAGGCTTGTGTGTGTGACCTGATCTGACCTTGAACTTTCAATATCGTTAGCGTGACTTGCACCTTCACTGAACGAAGACAACGTTTGTTTTGATGTCAGCTTCAAACTTAAGTAGGCATTTTTACGGATGCTACAATGCCCCGAAGTTGACACATGGTTTGGATTATTTGTGAGGTAGTTAACGTCGTCCGTTACGTCATCAGTCATGGCCCAGATATCAACATAATGTTTTTTGACGTAAAAATGACAAGAGCAATCGACTTTCTTTACAATTTCTGCGGTCCGATAATTAGATACTGAGATAATAGGCAGGGCTTCAATTAACCTCCAGGCGGCGACGGCTGGCGCAACACCTTAAACAGCACCGGGCTGAAATATGCCACGGGGTAACTAAAACACTGCCGCTGAGCCTCCGTAAAAATGTTTGGGATTGGTATGTTCTGAATCCTACCGCGCACGCGTCATTCAGCCAGGCTCATCGAAACATGACGGCAGTTTGGATCAAAAGTGCCGGAAGTTCAAACGAATTGCCAAGGTGTGTCGCTTAGCAACGATGGCCTCAGTAGTAACTGGCGGGTCAGGCAGTGGCAATGTTAAGTGAAGATCTTTCACGCACAACTCGGATTTCCGGTCCTTTCCTGACCACTCGTGTTCAGGACCGAGTGTTTTGTCCCGAATGAATTTCATATGAAACGAGTTTTAAATATCCGAAAAAATGTTGGGACTTGTTACATTTTGAAAGGTTGAAGCTAGTCGCATACTTGTTCATGTCATAGGCATTGCAATGCCGTCAATATAAACACACAGGTGCTAAAATCTAACCAGCAGTTTTCGAACTGGTTTGGAGCTATCTTTGTAACACGTTGCTAG
Organism: Pollicipes pollicipes; assembly: GCF_011947565.3. NCBI lineage: Eukaryota > Metazoa > Arthropoda > Thecostraca > Pollicipedomorpha > Pollicipedidae > Pollicipes > Pollicipes pollicipes. Next base: position 9,636,385 of record NW_023596461.1, read on the forward strand.
GATTTAAAAGGATTATGCCTGTAAGGAAAGTTTCACTTTCACGGAGTATCACTGAAGCGAGGGCAATACTTTCAGCGGTAGCTTATGCCGAAGGTCGGTAAATTCGTCACTTTCCACTGCAAGGTGGGCCTTTGGTCACTGCGTCGTTCTACTGTGACATGAATCAGCGCAGCGATGCTGATGCAGCTCCGCGGTGTGCGGCTTCCATAGAGCACATGTGGAAGAGAACTCCGCAGGCGTGCTGCAGCATCAAGATCGATCTGTGAGACATGAATTAGCGCCGCGATGCCGATGCAGCTCCTCAGTGTGCGGCTTCCACAGGACGTCAATTAGCGCCGCGATGCCGATGCAGCTCCGCGGTGTGCGGCTTCCATAGAACGTGAATTAGCGCCACGATGCTGATGCAGCTCCGCAGTGTGCGGCTTCCATAGAGCACATGTGGAAGAGAACTCCGCAGGCGTGCTGCGGCGTCAAGATCGATCGGCTGGCAAAAACGAAAAATGACATGATGGTTAGGAGAAAGTGCTTCAACTTTCCACGCATGCAACCTGAAGTATAATTGCCGTTCTCAGTTCCTAAGCTGTGCTTTACATGACTTTAAATGACATGTGGGCCTATGTTCGACATAATGGTTTTGTTGTCAACGCGAGGAGACGTTTCCAAATACGTTGCTTCACCCTGACATCAGATATTCTCAATCTACAGCGCATACAGAGATGTGTAGATATCTAGAGGTGGTTTGTCCTCACCAGACGAGAAAAGAACCCCAGGAGCCCTCCTAAGGTTTTAGGTGACTTATTAGCATGCGCTTAGCACGGGGCCGATGCTTGATCGTGCTTTCATTTGGATTAAAATCGCCGTGATGTTCTATGTTTTTCATCATTTAAGGAAGAATTCTGTGACTCTGGGTCATCGTGCCATCTTATAAGTCTGGTTTGAGGCTGACGTGGTCGACATGAGTTCCACACCTCTTTGTGGAAGTCATGTCGACCGCGTTTGGCTCCTGCGATCAGACACCCGATAATGCGTGTTCGATATTGGATGTGCGTTTTAGACTGCTGTCCTTGAGATGGTCAATTATATCATACAGCATAAAGATTCGGCTCGAAACTTTAGTCTTATGAGCGTGCGCTAGTTAACTTGTCACATAGAAACATTTCAAGGAAAATCTTTGGCGCTTTATGCCTGAAAGAACTTCTTGCAGTTCACATTCAGATGCATTAATGGCGGCTGGAAAAATAGATTATTTAGCGTCTTTCGTATCGCGGTTTTGCCCTGCTCGTTTGTTGAAAAAGCTGAATTGTGTCCACGTGGGATGGTTGGAATTCTATGAACTGATTTGACACGCGACACGTCACGACGACGGATGGGCCGATACTGATGAAGGATGGCTACATTTTACCGAGAGATACGCAATGTCGCTTGACCCAGTCATGTGACGCATATGTATTGAGGTTTAAAGTTCTAAATGCTTTATGGAGCTTCCATATATTGGATACGCGCGGAGCTGGGAGAATGGGTTTTCATGGCGCCTAACCGATGTGTAAAAAGAAATGGAGATGTTACCCATACGCCCACGCTTGGTAGCAAGTCATATGTAATTCCTTTTATATTTTAAAACCTTTAAGCTGGACATGGACCCCATTGAAGGTCAAACGAACGTTATCTTTTGCAACGTTACACTTGCCCGTGTAACCAGGGAACGCTTGCCTCAGCCCGCACATTCGGTGTGTAATTTATCAAAGAGGGCTCTTAAAGTGGCCATAAACGTGATCACGATTTATGGACGCTCCTATTTCATTACAAAGCATGGTGGGTAGATTGACGAGGGCGGTCGTTGTGAGTGGTTGGTGCGGTGCGAACGCCCGCCAACGTCCAACGACACCATTCCACTACAATTTTGGCTATTCGATGCCACTTACCATATCATTCTAGCATGTTTATGGCTCTAAGCTCTTTGCCAATTCTTCTATTTTATATACCACGCAGAGGATGGGCAGGTCTCGTCATGCGACACCACCGCCACCTATCAGTGAAACCCAATACTCATGGTTGAAGCTCGAGTGCGCTGCTATAGGTGACGCCACTAACGAATTAGGGACCGGTTAGTTTCTTTGTATAGAGGGCGCCGTTTGCGGTGCGCCGTGGGCCGATCAAGCAGTGTCCTAGAATTGCCGACTTTGGGTGTAAAGCAACACGCTGTGAGGAGGAATTTCTCTTTCCTTTTCCCCATATTTTATGTGAATTTTTCACTCCCGCCTTACATTGTCTAATCGCACATGCCAAACCCATATTTCCCTTTCTGAGGTTTTTAGATGTCATACAAAATCGAGCTCACTTGAAGCCACCATGCATATACAGGGCTCCACAGAACCTGGACACCTATGGCCATGTCTTGCCTCACGTACATCTGAATCATGTCCATGTATGCACAGAGCAAGGGCGCCAGGTACCTTCAAGCCCAAGACCCCCCCCCCCCACTACCCCCCCCCCCCCCCCCCCCGGCGACTCCAGCCGCTTGCACGCATCAAGCTTGGTTTGTGTACAAAAGGCATTACAATCGGCGGCAGTGTACCAAATGCAAGGTTTTCACGCATCCCCAATTTTTTGTCTCACCACCACACCACGGAAGCAGAGCCTGGTGGAAACACCAGCAAGGCCTGGTAGATAATTTTGCTCCAGGTATTTCTTCTACCCGAAGAAACTTGACGACTAAATCGCATCACTCCCGAAATGCTGCCGTGAAAAATCCAAGAAATGTCTTCTTAATAAAATTTACAAGATGAATATCACAATTTGAGCACTTATTTTAACAGCTTTTAAATCAAATCAGCTGCTAACAAAAGTTTTCCAAAAGGTATCAGTCTTTATATTTATTTAACTACTTTTGTTTTTCTTGGTATCATACGAGTGTGATACCACTTTATTCTTTCTTACTTTCCCATTACTTTAGAGGTACCATCTGTTGCTCAAAATGTTGACCTATTTCCGTGCAAGATATTCCAAGTGCAGACTTGCGCGTATTTTGTACATAAATTCGATTAATTCGGCAGCCGCCCAAACATGTTTGGTATGCACCCAAGAGTGAACAATTCACAGGGAATGAAGGAGGCAATTTAAAGCATGAAACTTATTTTTACCGCCATTTTTGCCCTGTTAAACCCTCGGTTAGCCATTTTTAGTTCATGGCGGTACTCGATAATTATAAATTTAAGCCTTTCGAGTGTGTAACTCACCAGGCTACCTGACAAGCCTATCCTTTTGCTGTCATATAGAGCTTTGGGACAGACCTGACGCAGCTAATACAGAAGTGTTTGGTGGCGAAATTCTGCCCTCCGGAAATGTTTATCATGCACACCTCTTACTTGTTTCACGTTTTAATATCGTAGGTTGGTGGACGTGATTGCTATTCATATTTGGGGAGTGAGTGGGATGACTCTGTCTGTCAGCAAACTGTGCAAACTGTGGTGCTGACTTTTTGTTTTGGGGGACCAGGAAGAAGTGTGCCCTGAAAAAGCCAGTGGGCCTTCTGCGAACCAAGTAATTGCTTGCCTCACCTGCTTTCAACACGCGATCTGTAACCATAGTTAGCCATTTGCTGTTTTAAGCCATCAAATTTTGTCTAAGGCAAAGTATGATGCCACAAGGCATGCAATGGCTTATTTTGTTTCATATTCTCGATAATTTGTCCCATTTTTTTTTAAGTGGCCCCTCATGGTTGCTTTAACCAGATGTTTTCCATAGTTGTCATGGTTAGCTGAGTGGCAATATGGTGCTAATATGCACCTTATTTTTAACACTGGAATGCTCTAAGCTGCATAACAGTTATAATATGATGTAAATATCAGCATTAAGTAAATATTCAGACCATTCCATTGAAAATATGAAGCCAACATCTCAAACTATGTCATTACATATGAATTAGCAAGCCTAAATAGATGCCTTTGCTGCAGCTGAAAAGACAAGCAAAATGTTTTCATTTGCGTGTTGTCAACTTTGTCTGATGTCAACAGGCATATACAAATAAACTGAATGCAAATGCAAGTTGACACCAGCCAAAAAATGAGCTTTATCATGGTTTTATCACAGGTGCTGCTATCAAAAGATAGGTGAGCTGAGATGACATTCAACATATGAGCTACTCTAATTTGGATTAAGCTGGTTAAGTGCATGGCAAGTGACAAAAGGAATTTTGCAGAAATCAGTAACTCACAACTGCTGCTGTGATACCAACAGGTTAGACAGGATGAGATGAAGTAAGGCCTCTTTAGGTTAGGCATAGTTAGGCTACTTTCATGGAAATGAGCCTTGGTATTTTGTAAGAAACAGTGACAAAATGTTTGTTTTCCCTGACCCCATCTTAACAGCAGCGAGAGGTATGTGTACTGTGCTTGACTTGGTGATGACCTAATGTGTAGGAGTACAAGTTTTGTTTTTGTTTGAGTGCTTTATCCCTGTTGGATTTTCTGTTGTTACTTTGTTGTTGAATTCCTTTGCTTTGTTTTGTGTTAGAAATGCTGTGGAAGGATAGTGCAAAGTGCAGCATCCAATTATTGGTGTTACTAATTTGTTTTGCCCATTACACTGTCATGAAGTTGCTATGCTTCAATGTATTCTGTTTCACTTTAATGGCCTAAGATGTCACTAGTCAGGCACTCACATCAGTCACTAGCTCATAATTTCCATCTTTTGTCAATGGAATTTTTCACTCCCGGACGGTCTTTTTGCGATGGAATTTTTCACTCCTACCCTAGTTCAGAGCAATTCTAGCTCACTGCGATCAAGGGCTCCAGTGCTGTTTATAGGCGGCGCTACTTACCGCTCCATGTGTTGTGCGTTACTAAAGTTGGAAAAAAAAAACACGAACTGAGTCGTTTCACTGAGCTTACCACCTCAGTGAGGCCGAGCTGCTTTGGTCAAGCCGAAGCAGCTACATTGTCTTTCAAGTTCCTACTTCTGAATCAAAAACATGATATGCATGGAGGGCCGTGCGTTGTGAGTGACCCCAACGAGTGGTGCTCCTCGGGATACGCGATTCTGCCATGGAACCTCCCCACACTGAAAAGGCTAAGCAAGATCTTCAATCACCAGCCATGAGAGCTGTTAAGCAGCCACGCAGTCCCAATCGCCTAGGGTTTGTCAGCCTGGGTTCCTGCGACGCAGAACCTATGTCACCGAATCGACAAAGCAGCCCATTTCGCCAAGCACGTGGTGGGCAAGTGTTAGTCCGATGGCGTCCAAAAAGGCGGATAAGAATCCGGCCGAATGCAGTTTGAGACGATCATAAGAGAGACCACACACCAGTACACTCTGCACAACTGCACTCCAGCTAGTTGAGGCGCCAACACTTCTCCAGTTTTTTCATGACGTGACGGGCTGACATACCGGAGCGCACCAACCGCGACACCACCTGTCCAATAATACACAAGCACCAACGCACCATTATCCTCGAAGATGGTCACAAAGCCGAAGCCACCCAAGGCCAAGCGGCATCGGTGATCGTGCGCCGGGGCTAACAGCTGAGCGAGCTTCAGGAGGTCAACAACAGCAGGTCGGGCGCCCCGGTGATGACAATCAGGATGTTGAGAGAGCGTCATTAGCGCCCCTTAAACATGATCTCGGCGCCCGTTATACGATACGATATGTTTAAGTTATGTGCGGTGGTGTGCGTGCGTGTTGTGCTGTTTTATTTCTTTAAGATTAATATCTTTCGTTTCAATTATAGTTTCGTATTGTGCCGAATTTGTGATTCAGTGGTAATCACTTGTCGTGAAATCAGTGTTTGTTGGAATCTGTTACAATGTGAAGAAAAAAACGTACCATGTATGCGGAAGTCCAAGAAGCCGCCTTATTGCCTGTTAGCCGCCCATTGCACACGGTTTTATATAGCACAGCAGGGAACACGCCGGTGCTTTGATTTGCACCGCGGGGATCCGTACACCATCAACTTTTCGTCTGGAGGCCCACGCTTCCGGGCGCCAGTTACTGAAGATAGAGAAATTTGAGCTGATCCGTGTGAGCAAGTGCGGTAAGTTCCGAAACAAAGCTGTAGTTTTCCCCGCGAAATTCGCCACGGGATGCGAGTTTGATGCCTTAAGCCATGAGAGCGGACTTCTAAAATCGAGAACCTTTCGGAGGACAGCTGAAGCGCTGGCTCATTCCTCGCACGGTCAGTCTTGCGCGGCTGGTCGGCTGGGCCGCAGCAGGAGACGGCCTAGGGTCACTCTGTATTAGCCGTTTGTACTAGCCTTTTATTAATCGTCAACGAGAGACTTGGTTCAAATGTTGTTGAAAAGAACATAAGCATGTATTTAAGGCGCATGTGATCCGTTTTGAATTTGAGGGCATACCGGGCTGGTTCCGTTCTCATGCCCTTACCCGGTTTGATTGGGAATGCGAAATCGTTTTCCCGGTTGAGGCAGCTTCCCACAGCTGTAATTAGCTGTCATGTACAACGTTGCGTGATGGCGGGCTCGGATGGCATGAACGTGATGGCGAAAAACACACGGAGAGGTCGCTGCTCTTCAAACTTGCCCTGTCACCTGTGGTAAAGATAAAGAGATGACTCAAAAGTGAGGGTGCAAAAATCAACGTTGAAGTCGATTGTTGTCATTCATCGCCATTTGGTTAATGGTCAGCAATCGCGGAAAGTGGGTATGCCATAGCACCTACGAACCCCTCCCCCCCCCCCCCCCTCCTTCACCTTCGTCGGTACACCAGTATGGTTTACTTTCTAGTTGCATTTGTCGGCCTGTATTTTTAATGACCTTTGGATCTTTTTGGACCGCAAGTGATTATGCGGTAACAGCTATCTGACTTGCGTGAACATCATGTCCGTTCTGGCCAATTCACTCTCCAATTCGCGTGCTTGTGGAGAGCTGAGGCGAGTACCACAGAGTTTGCAGATCCTGCCGAGATTAACATCATGACAGACGCAAAGCGTGGCCAACATGGCACGACCGGTCACGGAGCGTTTCAAGGATGCGAACCATACAAGAATGGGAATCATGGTTTGAATGAAGCGCTGCTTAGGCCTTCATAACACCACAACAAACCCCTGCCGGAGTTTGCATCCGTCCCCAAGGCGTGTGCTTGTGGTATGGCGTGGTCCGCTCACCAGGAGGTCTCGAGGTGGTCGCCCGCTCGGCGGCGGCTGACGCAGGCCTCCTGTCCACCTCCCGTCCGTCTCGGGCCGGCCCTCTCTGGACGGCGGTGACACGGCGTGTCGCCACGGTCGCCGAGTTGTTTGCGTTAGCGAGCTGGTGGGTGTTTCAATCTCGCTGTCCTGGGGCGTGTCACCAACAGCCGGGCGCGTTTCGCGGAAGGGTCCGGGCCGCCATGTGGCGAACGCTTTGCCGAGGCAAAGGCTGCTCAAACATGTTCAATGAACGCATTCTCCAACCTGCGTGAACCGGAGCGACTTGGAAGTGTAGGAATGGTGTCGCTGCTGGTTCTTGAATGTCATCAGTGCGGTTATTGCCTACACAATACCTACCTCTGAAATTATTATGTCAATCATGCTAAGACGCTGTTAGAGGAGGATGGAGCAAAATGTGCAAAATCTAAGCATTATGCCGGACGCAAATTACATGGCAGGCATATACTTCAATCGGCATCTTTCCAACGGATCAGTTTTTCCCCGAATTACAAAGTAAAACACAGCCATCCTCAAACAACAGCCGGCTGCGTCGCAGTTGGTTCCGGCTGACTTTTACGATGCGTCCGTAATCTGCAAGACAGCATCTGGCAGCAGATTCAGATTTACAATAGGGAAGCAAGCTGTAGTAGCACGCAATGATATTGATTCCACATGCATGGTAAAACTTCTCATAAATTCATAAGCCGATGCTTTTGAGATGGAACTGCATTGAAGAGCTCGCATGTGTGCTTTGTTGAGTGCTGATCTGATTGGTCATTACAGAGTGGCTGCTTCTAACTGAAGACCGCAGTTCGATTAGGAGTACGCAATGACACGAAAGTATGCTTGATCACCGGACCAACAAAATCCTCGAACTCCTTGGACATATGCATATTCATCTGCTAAGCCGTGTCAAACCACTCGGAACCCAAAAACGCAACATCGGCCAAGATTAATGCTTATTTTAAGCCTGTCGCGTCAACACTGTGGAATCAGAGTATGGTCGGCCTGCCTGCCTTGTTTAATCGGAGCTGATACCAAACACCCATCACGCAGAGTAACAGTTGAACATCACAGACCAGCTGTCGAGAGGCCAAACTGATGCGGCTGCTCACCATTTCCGGTCACTGGCGGTCCTGTTTGCCCGGGGCAATCACCACCATTTTTGTGAAAGCCAGTCTGCATTTCCAGCCCGGCCACTTGCGCAGCTTCCAGACTTCCAGATATCCAGACTTCCAGACTTCCAGACTTCCAGACATCCAGACTTTCAGACTTCCAGATTTTCAGACATCCAGTTTTCCAGACTTACAGACTTCCAGAATTCCAGACATCCAGACTTCTAGACACCCAGACTCCAGATTTTCAGACATCCAGACTTCCAGACTTCCAGGCATCCAGCTTGTAGCAGGAAGATTGGCCTTTGCACCTATTAATATTCTTTTCAGTTTCTGCCGAGCAACTCCCAGGCGCCTTTAGCCCTTTGATGTTCGATATGTAGCCATGCTTCCACAGCTCGGCCACGGCAAAAATAGTGTGACTGGGAGACTTCACCCCCGCTGCCTCGCTTGATTCCTATACATTCGTTTCGGCAATCAAGTTAGGCTGAAGCGTGGATTTGAGGCGTCAACGACACGATGCTAGCTCCTGATAGCTGTGCACTGAGTCCGCTCAGGTATTAATTCTGAGGCGAAGCGCAACTGATAGCGAGCTCCAAACACAGCGCTGGTACCTCAAGGTACATACGTATTCCGTACGTGGGAAATGGCCTTGCTTTTACTTAACACAACTGATTAATGTGTGTGCCCACGCCTGTGCAGTCCCACAGAACAGGGCCTTTGGCGGCGTTGTGTGACGCCGTGGATCTGGCAATCTCGTGGGAGATGGCATGGCTTAGCACACACACTCGGTGACTGTGACCGCGCCGCGTCATGGCCTGGCCGCGTCAAGGCATTGCCCGCCAGCGGCGCCGCGCGACGTGCCGCCATTGTGGCGGGCACATGACCGGTCCGCCCTGTGACGCGCGTGCCGCTATGCAGACACCCGTCCGTGACCTGCAGAGGGGGCCAGAGTGGCGCCATCTGTCGGCGGTGACGCCGTCACGGCGCTGGCGGGCGTCGCGCCGGCCCGGCCGGCCAGGCCGCCCAGGCCGGCGGCGCGCGTGGGCAGAGCGGCGCCGCTCCGGCTCGGCTAGTGACCCCTGGGCGGCACCCGAGCGGGCCGTTGCTCCGGGCGCGCTCCCACCGTCACAGGTGGCCGTGTGAGCGGCGCCCGGGCAGTCGTCGTTCACCGCTCACCTGACGGCCGGCGGCGCCCGGCCTGCACCTGGCGAGCGCTCGCTCATCGATCGGACTTCGTTAGCGGCGTTTGTGCTTGCTTGTTGGCCAATGTTTTCCGGGGCGGTAATTGTGATTGATGGGTCGGTGGACGACTGCAGGCCTGGCACCGGCCGACGGCACAGATGCGTGGCTTCGAGAGGAGGAGGGAGAGTGGATGGTAGTGGACGCAAAGCTGGTAGAAAAAAAAAACAGAAAAAGGCCAATATGGATTGTGGCAGGAAGGTCATAGGAAGAGAAAGGCAGATGGAAAGAGAAAGACGGAAATAGGGGGAGGAGGTGATGAGGAGAGAGGAGGTGGAAGGCAAGGAGGATAAATAGAGAAAGACAGAGACAGCACGGGATCTCCTCTGGCCTTTCACGCGGCTACAAGTTGCGTGTTTCGCACACGCGAGCCAGCCGCCGGTGTTGTAATAATTGTTTGATGACCGGCAGAGCTGCCATTGTTGTCGGCCTGTGAGGGTGACGGATGGAGCGTCCGTGCCGGCGCTGGCAGCTCGCCTCCACCCATCTGCCGCCGCCGCCGGCCGCTGCCAGTGAGCGGCCTCCTGCGAGGCTGCCGCCTCCGTGGCCGCGCTCCCCGCGGCCGGCGCACTGCAGAGGAGCGTATTTTGGACTGGACTCAAGTGCTGAGATCACCCAGGACCCCGCTCGGATTAATCTGGAGCCGAACTTTTCCAGACGCAGCAAGAGAGGTTCCTTTGGGCAAATAATTTTCAGTTAGTAGTAATTCCTTGTTTCACCTGCAAGTTGTCGAGTGTTTTTGAGACAGCAACAACACAACAGCCTGTTATCGCACCGTGGCAGGATACAGATAAAACCCGAAGCTAAGAAGCATGCCTAGCCGCAGAGGGCGCGAAGTCGGCAGGCACCGGCCGCCTGCGAGCCGGGCTGCCGCGGCGGCTGGCCGGCGACTCCTCGCCACCACCGGGCCCGGTCCGAGCGTGTGGAGAGCGGCACGGCTGGGCTGTTTGTCGCCCGCTCGTGCTGACAGCCGTCAGATCTGATCTCCACGATCCGCGCCTGTCCGGCTCGGGACGGCCCGAGAGCGGCTGATTACGATCGGACCTCGTGCCGAGGAATGGCTCGTCGCTCGGTAGGCCGGGACCGGCCGACGGACGGGGCCGTCTGCGCTGCCCCTCCTCCCCCCCCCCCCCCCCCCCCCTCCCCGCCCTCTGCGGCGACGTGCAGCATCGGACGGTGGCAGGAGAGGCCGGGAAAGCGGCGCTTACTGTCACCCGCTGCTGCTGCAGTTGCAGCATCCGGAGCATTGCCATCAGCATTGCATTAGTACTTATCATTAGCATCTTTTTCGCAACGCGACCGGATGCTGAACTGCGAATCAAACAAATATTCCCCTGATGAATCAACTAATGGATTCATTAGATAAATTAATGGTGTATTTGATCTTGATTCGTTGGTCTGTACTAATTATTCGCTATTCATTACGGACATCACATTCGTGTTTATTCGCACACATTTCGGTCCAAAGGTCACCACATTTCGGTAGCGTGCGTGCATGCACGTTTGCGTGCGTACGGGGGTGTTCTCTGTGCTTGGACGTGTACGGCTGGGCCTGTCGAGGCAAACCGGCCATATAAGGTGCGCCTTCACTTTCGTCTTACCGTCACCGACACGGCGCCTGAGCCGACCGGCGCGGCGGCCAGTGCCGTCTCTCACCGGACCTGCGTCCTTCTCGGTCTTCACATAGAGGGCCCGCGCCTCCCTCGGCCGTCTAACAGCGGACCTGCGTCTCCCCCGGCCGTCTCCCACGTGACCTGTGACTCCCTCGGCTGCTTCTGAACTGACCCGCGTCTCCACGGGCCGTCTCCCACCGGGCCCGCCACATCTCCCTCGGCCTGCCCACAGCGGGCCCGCGTCTTCTCCGGCCGTCCCACGCGGTGACCATCTCCCGCGCCGGCTCGGGGTCCGACAAAGCCCGGTCGGCGCGGCAGATGGCACCCCGGACAGAGTCGGTCACCGGCGCCCAGTGGAGCGTGAAACGGCGACGGTTTAGCAGCCGCGCCGGCACGTCCATCTGCGGCAAAATCGACGTAAAATTCGCCGATGGTGTTATTAACGATGCGAGATACTTTTACTTTCGCCTGGCGTGTGCGGCATATGGTGCCGTAATGACGTGTTGGTGTCCCAGTGGGTAACTGACAGCAGCGGTGGTCGATCCCATTGGCCACGCGTGGCACAATGACGGCCTTGCCGGTGGAATATTGGCTAATAGTTCCAAATTCTGCGTGGCTGTTGAATCTCAATAACGTGAGTGACAGCTGCTTTGAATTCTGGAAGTGATCGCAATGCTCGCAATGCGGATCTACAAATCGCTCTGCGATGAAAGCAGCTTTTTGCCAACAGTGAACACTCGCGCACGTATGTCTAAGCCAGATTATGTCATCTGAAACCTGTCCACCACACTCACTTCTTGTTTGTAAACAAGGCTCAGATATTTTAAGTACATTTGGTCGTAAAATTGCGTAGTATGCGTCTTTGGCTAATATTGACAGCTTCGACCTTTCATCAAACGAATCAAACTTAATCAAACTTCAAAAGCTGACGGCATTTCAGTTGACGATCAATGAATGCAAGTTTATGTCTGGAACGCCCATTGCTATTTCACCGAAGATCTTCAAACATGTTTGCTAGTCTGGTAGATGCCTATGCTGGGACTAGATGTGAGGACCACAACTATTAAGCCAGGGAATAGGGCCCGAACGCCACTGAACAACAGACTCCGACAATTTTCCCGCACCTAATGTTTCAGCTAGGTATATGAGCTATATTGGAACCACAAACGTTACTTTTGTCCTGTATACATGCCTCAACATTTGTGTCACCCCAGCTGAATCACTATCGTAGCTTTTCGTTTGCCATTCGTTTGTGTGTTGTGCTGCATTGTCTGCAGATGCCACAACGAGCCTTGCGAGAGCGTGGCGCACGCATTGTGCACATTTTTACGGCGTAACATTCATTTCATGATACCAGAGTGTTTTGAACCGAATCAGCCTGTGTACGCTCTACGATTTTAACGTTTTGCGCATTGGTAGCGGTTGAGTTTCGCTAAGGGTTGTAGTTTTTTTCGTTCTGGGGGACAGAACACGGGCAAAGTGGGCCTGTCCCAGGACCGTTATTGTCCCGTTGCTTTGTTAGAGCCCTCCGAAGCTCTGCACAATTTGTAACGTCGTTTATGTAGTCGATATTAACTAATGCTTATTTGGATCACGCCCGTCACGGAACAGCAGAATATGGTTTGGCTGTTAAGGGGGATTAGGACTCTAAAGCTACATAGACGGAGATACACAACCTCGGTTCCGTGATCCCTGAATGTGATTCCAGGGAATGTGATCTCCTGCGCGCCAAAATGAATGTAAGAGCGCGAAGTGCAAGTACATTAGAGGTCGACCAAAGTGACAGGCATTGCTTTTTCTGCTCGGCGTTTGCTTGCTCCTTTCGACGTTTTTTTTTCTTCTTTTTCAAGTGATGGCCATCTTGCCACGCTTCTAGTGCCTAGACAACAAGCACTGAAAACGCTCTGAAGTATGCAAAGGAAAAGTAGAAAACTTCACGCTCATGCGTTTTCCATGCTCTTCCACCAAAAAGTTTTGGCATTTGCGGTAGTCCTGCAGTGCCTTCCTGGGTCGTCATGAATACAGAGTGTGCTCAGCTCGTTGTAACGCCCACGCTTCGCCGTTGAAGAGGACTGCCATTCGTCTGCAGAGGGAAATTTTCCTTGACCTGCTTGACCTCGGTGACCCGGCGTTGGTCGGGTGCCAGGTGAATCGACCGAACGCCTCCAGACCGTTTCCGCGACACGTGCTGCCTCTGACCCCCTCGGAGCTCGTCTGGCGCTCAGAGAAAAATCGCCACAAGGAACTGGTCCCGCGCATCACAAAACGACTTGCGTCGTGATTAAAACTGATGTCTAAGTGGATAACGAAAGTATATTTTCAATTGTTTTAAAAAGAAAAGTGTCTCGTGTGGTGACACCGTAGCGCCTGCTGCCATTCGGTTGGTACGAAGACGCGTCCCCCCTCCCCCCCCCCCCCCCCCCATCGGCAGCCGCTCCGTCCAATTCGTCGCCTCCGGCACCGGCGGTGTCGCCGCCAGACGGACTGGACAGGGACACGTACCTGAAGCCGGCGGCGCCGCTGTCGGTCGATCGGTCGATCAGCCGACGAGGGAATTAGCGAAACACGAGGACTCATGTGTGTTTAGCACTCGAGCGATTGCAAATAAGTGGCAGCCCTGAGTCCACAAGAGGCGGCTCACGCCATTAATGGCTGTTCGCAGCCACCGCCGCGTGACTTTGGCTGTCGGAGTGCTGGTGAAGGAGTTCTTATTCCGCACAATAATGGATCGCAGACTGGGAACCTTCACCCCTTGAAATAACTTAACACTTGTTTGCTACGATTTTGATGCATAGTTAGCGGTGACAGAGTTGTTTTCACCACCTGGCGTCGGTGCCTCCGAACACTGGATCGGGATGCATGAAGTGATCTGGCCTGCCGAATACTCCCGCTTGAGTCAAATGCTTAGAATCTTGCGTCCTATTTTGCTGGTTCTGTTGGTATCTTTTGTCTACTAGGATCCCTTGAAGCATTCATAATGCTGTAAAGTTTTCGCACCGCAACAAAGGGCACGCGCCTCTCCTGTCGGAGTGAGAGGCAGGTGACGTCATACAGCCTCAACAGCAGCGTGCATCGTAAAACCTTATCGACACACACACACGCACGCACGCGCGCATGCACGCACAGAATAGCACAGCACAGCATAGCACAGGTTTTATGGGCTCCATGGGAGGCGGGAGCGCAGTATCGGCTCTATCATTACTACAGTACTGCAGCCTACATCCTTCGGCTGAAAATGGAACACAAAGCTGACAATTTTTTCCTTCGGGATTTGCTGAAGTCACCAGCAAAGGAAAGGATGGTATGGGTGTGGCTAAGTGAATGCTTATAACATTTTGTTGTTCCAAATCCGCAGTTCCTCCCTCTTTCTCTTACCTTAATACGTACTGTGGCGAGGAACGAACCAACGGACCATTATGACATTATGCAGCGCTTAGGGTATGTGAACACTCACAGGGCTGATTCGTTTATGATTACCAGCCTATAAATATACATAACAGATTACACTCCACCCCTGGGTGTGATCAGCCTCTGTCTGGCACACCGCTTGCTTCCTCGTCCGAGTATCACCTCACAAAATGACACGACCGTTTGCCAGATGAAGCAGCACCGTTTAGCACCGGTGTTGAATATTTCATGTGCATTTTAAGCAGACGCCAGCCCCGTTGACAACACATCTGGCGTCTGAAGCGGCCATCGTCCGCACCTGGAGCCTCTTTGAGAGTCTGCACGACGGTGGCGGTGCTGCATGGATCGACTCTCGCGGCACAGGCTGCAGATAACTTTGTCAGTCCTGCATTGGCTTGGTCATGTTTTGGGTAGCGTGAGAAGGGGGTATTCTCATTATGCCTTAACAGCCCTGCGTTCTCCGCTCATCGGATCCATGACGGTGCCCACGGTGGGCAGCCCCTGCTTGGGGGGGGGGGGGGGGGTAAAAATTCAGAAACGTGTTCCGATGCTAAAAAGCCATCGGAATCTCCTCTCTTCTATCTCGAGGAGTGTTTTGAAGTAACCTTCTCTTAGTGAAAACAGCTCATATTTCATTCAGGTCCAGACTGTAATTTTTGCCAACGTGGGACATCTTAAAAAGATAGTTTTGACTGCTCGAGATGGTATTGAGCACGAGAGGAACAAAGGACGGAAATTGAGGCAGTTACCTGTACAATAAATTCGTTTACAGTTCGTAGCTATTAGCAGTTTGTAATCCGACGCCGGGAAATGGCAGTTGAGTAATACCTCGTCGTATTTCATAAGATGTTGCTACCGGCTCAATCTCGGGCTGTCTGGCGCACGAACAACGTGTTATTAGCCAGAAGTAGCATTGTCCTGGTAACTGGATGTGACGTACGGCGTTCATTGCACACAATTAATATCGTAATAATCCAACACACGGCTTTCACTGCGTCGCATTCAATATCGCATTAGGCCGACGCAGCGATTGTATTGCGTAAAATGTAATATCGTTCTGTAGGATTTCCGCCGCCTTCATGCGCTGTAGCAGCAGCGCCAGCAGGCGGACGCGCTATTGACCACCTCATTGAGCGGCGTCCGAGCGAAGTGAAGTGACGGTCCGTGGGGCCGATGCCGCCGCCGGCGCCAGCGCCGCAGCACCCGTGTGAACCCGGCTGCCCATTAGCAGCGCCGTGCGAGCCACCGCCGACACCGGGCGCGCCGGCCTTTGTCCGCCGCGCCCGCGCCCCAGCTCAACCCTCTTCCGGCGCGCGCCTGGGAAGCGCCGCGCCCGTCGTCCGGCGGCCGGCGGCCGTCGTGGCGCGGCTCCGGCGCTGATGGCGCTAGTTAACCTGTCAGGGCGCCGGGCCGCGACCGCAGGGCGTCGGCCGCCGGGCTGGAGTTGACCGGGTCGCCGCTCGGCCCGGCCCGGCGCGCCGTTACCGACGGCGCGGCGACGGGCAAACCGTTTGGTCTGGGAATGTGGCGATGCCACTGGCAACAGCGCAAGCGACAGTGCCTGTTCCGAGATTCCCGGTGTTTTGGCAAGTGTCTGGGAACTGCAAACCGACTACCAACGAAGACCCCTGTGCACATGTATCCGGTACTCACTGAAGTTACCATCCAAGAAACATTGCGTAAGCTCATGGCGTGCATTGTTTGCCTACGGCCGTTTTGGCCATACATTGGCTGTGCAGGCTCTTTAGGCCTGCTAAGGCGCTTTAGGCTCTGCACTACAATCTCGTGCTGGGTTGTCTTAAGCCATCCATATAAACTCAGTGCTTGCGAAGCATCGCTCGGTATTGTTCACTATTAATGCTCCTAGTTTGTGTTGACATTCACCCACCCATACTCACTTAAAGGTCGGTGAGTAAGGATAAGAGTAAAGCCTCATATGGTCAGTGAGTAAGAGTGAGAGTGAGTAAAGTCCTGCGCTTCGCAAGATGGGTCTCAGGTCGTCTCACGCTGGGAGATCTGCGCTAAATTTGGGGCATGGTGACCGTTTCCATCATGCTATTGGCTGCGGCCTTGCGCCACTTGCACCCTCCTGAGCGATACGCCGTGCTCGTGTCAGGGTGTGTGACTTACTACGTGATTATCGGCCCCTCCAGGCGATAGATGGCCTGATTAGTGTGCGTGCGCTCTTGACATTGAAAGTGGCGTTTAATTTCGATTATCCTGCGCTTGGCAAATATACCCAAGAAATCACCCAATCACTCAGTGAAGCGGCGGTCGGGGACGGATGTGGATTTCGACCTTGTGCCATATTGCGTCCAGGTCTTTGCAGAAGCTTGCCTTCAATATAAGGTTATGTCATGGGACCAATTCTTACGCTGCGTAGGAAGTAGGTAGTGGTCCTTTCCCGGTGCCCTGGTACAGTTTCACTCAGTTCATGGCTTGCGGTCACGGGGCGCATGTGGACCTTATCAAGGAAAATGAATGCTCACATTTCTATTGTTCTTACTGCGTTTCCTTTGCACGGCAGTAGTCTCGTTACGGAGGTTCGTAATGGGGCCTCCATCGTTCAGGCACTGCACGCTCCAGTGCCAGAACACCGTGATCTGCTGATCACTTTCCCCAGTACGTGCAGTTTGAGCTGACACTACATCTTCTCACGCGTTCCTGATTCAGCTGTGGTGTATTGATTACACAACGTCTTAAGTGACAGTTACATCATTTCAAGTCAAGTGTCCGCCGCATTACCCAACGCGGGTGGAGATTCTAATCTCCGCGACGGAGCGCTCCGCCAGACGGGTCCGACAGCGCCGGGCAGACCGGGGCGGCCGGGGTCACGGTGCGACGCAGGACATCTGCTGGCCTGCACGAACGCCCGCGCGTCGCCAGCGACGCTCGCCACTCTACCACCGCCTGGGAATATCCTGCACTCGTGCGTGAGGCGTGTGAAATCCCACCAGCATGGGGTCAGAACGTCGTGGTGCGTTTCTGCAGCCCTGCAGCCATTCCATACTTCGCCCCCAAAAAATTGTCAGGAAGGTTGAGAATGGGGCTGTGTATGCAACAACGAACGCGAGATTTGAGTTTCGCAAGTAAAATAACGTCAGGAGGGCCAGAAGCCTGCAAGAACTCGACGTCCTCCTGGGTTGATCTATGGTTCCTGTCCTCTTCCCCTCCATTCAATTTCCGTTGTTGCTCGTCCGTTTGGCGCCGTAATGGCCGCACCTCTGTTTCCCAACTGGAGCGCCACGCCGCCATTGGTGCGGGCATCGCCGGCGGCGGGGCGCCGCCCGGCGCGGCGCGCTCGGCGGCCAGTGCGCAGGCGCCGACAGAAGTGTGCCGCCAGCGGCCGCGTGGGGACGTGCGGCAGAGCGTGCGGCGCGCAGGGTCTGGAGTAGTGGTGGCTGCGCTAGCGAGAACGTTTTGGGAGGATCGGCGAGGCGAGGACCTCCAGCGGGTGTGCGGCGGATCGCCTGCCGGTGAAGCGGCCTGTCAGCTTCAGCGTCTCCTACCAGGACGCTCCAGCCAGCGAGCGGGGGGCGGCTAGCCACCCGCCCGTGCCGCCTCGAACACCAGCGGGCAGGACCCGCGCGGCGCCGCGACCATGGTCTCTAAACGGCAGAAGGGCGCGCCGAAGGTACGTGGTCCGCGACGTTGGTTCGCGGCGGTGGGGACGTCAGGCCGTCGCCCGTTCCGGCCGGCCGGCGCCGGCCGCTGCACGACCGGCCTGTAACGGGCCTCACGCAGCGATGCTCGCCCGGGGCGGCCGTGCGCGCGTCCGGCCACGCTCCTCAGCGTGGCCGGCCTAGGGTGTGCACTGGCTGCGCACATGGCCAAGCCAAGCACTAGCGACGGTGTCGCCCCCTCCCTCGATGCCAGCATGGGCAGCTTAACCGCTTCAGGGTGGTGTGTCTGGTTTGTCCGATCTCTTCTCTAATTCCGTTATGGTAAACACACGTACTGACATGTGGCGATACGCACTTCTTAAACAACAACAACGGGCAAGTGGTCAGCCCGTTTACAGCTGTCACGCAAGTGCACCATCTGACCCTCGGCAGCGGCCGGCCTTGGTCAAGCAATACCACCGTATTGCCTCACGCCCCCCTGAGATGCCAGCACGCCCGCTCGGGGCCCTCTGGGTGCTGTCACCGTGTCACAATCTCCGCATACGCGGGTATGGCCTGTCCAGCCGTCTCACAGTGTCACCATCGTGTCACAACCCGCCCGCAACCCGACGCCGCAAACCCGGGCGCTGTTGCGCGTGTGAACCCGGCCGGGCGTTCCCAGCCGGGGGCAGGGCGGCGTGCGAAGCAATCTGGGCGGCGCGCTCTCATCGCGGCATTAGCGCGCTAAGCCGCCATATGTGACCTGCTATCATAATTGCCTCGTTCTGGGCCCTATCTGGTGTGTTTTGCGGCGGCTATCTGTCCGCCAGCCCCGATAGAGCTAAGCCAGGCTATTGCGGGCTGCTGGCATGAGCGGAACGTGCGCAGCAGCCCGTTCCGGTGACACGCAGTGCATATGCTATCAGTCGGCGACCATGAGTGGCGGCGAGCCGACGACCGCCGCCGTTCATGCATCGCGGCTATCGGCAGAGGCTGCTGTGGGCACGGCGTTGGCATATCTGACTTATCAATGCACCGGCCAAATAAACAGGTCTGATGGCCTGGACGGTGAAATGGTCGGAGCGCCCCACACGCCAGCGGTTGGGCGCATGCGCGACGCGGTCGGGCCGCGCCACGGCCAACAGTTTGTAGCAGATAATGGGCGGAAGCCACTACGGATGGACGTGGTAATCGGCGCTGCACGCCGTGGTAAAGATCCTCGGCACGATTGCACCCCAAGGCTGGAGCAAAACCGCCCGCAGTTCGCACGCCTGGCCAGGCGGCGTCGGTTGAGGGTCTGTGTAGCACACGGTGGTGGGCTTGGTGAGCCCAGTCGGTAAGATGGACCCGATCCCATCACGACCAGAGCGGCCGGTTCCCATGGTAGAGTGACAACTAAATCGCTGCCTTCCCGGACCTGCGCCCCCTCATTTTCCTTCCTTGTGTCCGTAAAACCACCGTCACTTTTCTGAAGCTGATGAAACGCTATGCGTGCGTTCACTGCTTGTCCCAGCTTCACGTTACGACTACGATGATCTCGTGACACGCCTGGTCTGGCTGGAGGCTATAGCTGCCTAGTCTCGCCCAGAGACTAAACCAAACCACAGGTCCACCGTACTTTGCTTGCTCTGGGACGGACACAGCCGACTCACTCGTCTCACAGCCGCACCTCTATTTAGCGGGAGCTCGCCACTTTTGACTCCCGATCCTTATGTTGTATCGTGTCGTCATAGCAGTCCGTTGGTCGAACGCAAATAATGTATTTTTCCTCATGTCCTTTTTGTTCGTTTCCTCGTAGCACTCTGCCGACTCCTGTCCCCGCTAAGCTCCCCCTACAGATGTCTGCCTTCTCTCTGGGCCTGTTGATGACCTCTGCCCAATCTCTGATCATATCTACCGACCACCGCCGTCTCTCTGCACCCGTCTAAAAACTCCACCCCCTGGGCCCCTTGATGACCTTTGCCCAATCTCTGATCGTATCTACCGACCACCGTCTCTCTGCACCCGTCTAAAAACCCCACCAGTTGCCTGGTCCCATCGACCTTCGGGGCGGGACCGGAATCCCCTCCCTGAGCTCCCCTGTTGTGAACTCAAGGTTTGAGCTCAAGGTCTGTCGTGAAAAAGGTCTGAGCTCCCCTGCAGACCTCTGCCCGCCCGCTGAGCTCCGCTGCAGACCTCTGCCCGCCCGCTGAGCTCCGCTGCGGACCTCTGCCCGCGCTCTGAGCTCCACTGCCAGCCCTTGGCCTCTCTCCCTCTGTGCGCTGTACCGACCGCTGCGCTCTCCGATCCCCTGTGCTCTGCCTCGGCTCCTTTGATGGCCGCTGTGCTCTCCGCGAGGTGTGCGGCTGACCCGGCTGCCGTCGGCTGACCTGTTTGAGAGACCGGCCGGGAGAGCCGGGCCGCCGGTCCCGTTATGCGCGCGCCCGCTGCTCTGCTGGCGCCTCTGCGGCGCGCCAGGTGAGGTGCCCGCCAGCCGCGCTCCACCACCTGCCTCGGCCGCCCACGAGCCGCCCGATCTCCAGCCACGCTGCCTGGCGGGGCGGACTTGGTGCGGGCGGGCAGCTGTCGGCGCCTGGTGCGGGCCTCTTGGACTCGGTGAAGGCAATGCAACGGCATGAGTGAGCACGAACTGCCACCAGGTCATGAGGTCCATACCATTATGATTTTTCATGGAACAGTTGCATGTGCATTAGCCATTGGTGGAGTGGAGTATTGTTTCATGAAAAGTCGTCGTTTTGGGTGTCGAGAGGCTGGAACAAGCTTGACTTATTATAATGCCTGGTTAGCGGTTCTCGAGCTCAACCCTGTGAAGGCAGTTAATGGGGATCATCTTCCTTTTGATTTCCCTACGGCTTTGCGAGACCGCTGGCGATGGCGCATCAGCCGCGTGTTCACGGGGTGCTGGGACGCTGTCTGACACCGGTGAGCGCGGCTCTTCAGACGGCTGCGCGGCGCTGAGCAGCAGTCCTGCGTCGGCGCTGCTGCGTCTGGAGCGGCGCCTCTCAGTGGCTGCGTGCGGGGCGTCGCTGGCCTCCGCGCTGGCCCCGCGCCGGACCCGTCTGGTGCGGGGGCCGACCGGCGCGAGCTCCCAGATCGGCCGGCCTGATAGCCGCCGGGGTAGCAGCGCCCCTCCGCTCTGCCCGGCTGGGCCGGCACGCGAGCCGCCGCACGCACACGCCCACACCAGCCCCGCCCCGCTCCGCCCTCACGCGTGCAAACAGGCGGCTCTCGGCTCGGCCGTCGCGGCCCGAGAGCTGGCCACTCTCGGAGCCCGGCCAAGGTCGGCGCAGCGGCCGGCCGGCTGCGCGGCGCTCCTCTCCGCCTCGCGCAGCTGGCGCCGCCAGATGGGCCGCTCCGTCGTGGGTGAATTCAAATGGCCGAGGGACTAACGACCCCTCGCGCCAGGCGGCGCGCACCGCGCGTCCCGTGCGGCACCGCCGGCCGCGCCGTCCTCCGAGTCACGGCCCGGGCGCTTGGCGGCGCAGCCAGAGGATTTTACAGCGCGATCCGCAGGTGGTGGGCGCCCGGCGCTCCGTCCCCTCGCCGCCTTCTGTGAGTGGCAGGTGGCCATGCAGCTGTCTCTGGCGGCGGGGCCGGGCCGAAGGCTTCAAGACCTGGCTCACGCCCCGTGCAACCTCGGCCAGGGCTCATGTGTTTGGGTGCCAGGGCAGGAATGTGTTTGGCAGGGCGGCCGTCCTGTCGTCATGACCGGGCCAACCTCCTGTCGCGGCTCCCCGCCGGGTCGTGCCGCGCGTGATGGATGATTCTGATGTGGGGCTGGCAGTGCTGAACAAATAACTCGAGCCGTGGCGTTTGTTGGGCGTTTTCGGAATATGCTTAACAAAGGCAGGTCATGTCACGCCATAATCATACGTGAGTATACGGGGTATACCGTACACGGGGTAGGGTATACGGGTACGCCGATTGCGCACTTCGCTGCTTAATTCATCGCGACCTGTTGCTGGGCTGTGTTTTTATCTAAGCCTCCTGCGTTTTCTTGTGCCCGCGCCTCGGCCAGCGGGGGGGGGGGGGGGGAGGGGTCTGAGCTCGACCATGCAGATCCATCTTCCGCTTACGCCGGGTGAGCCGCCGCTGGGTGCTGTTGGCTGCTGGCATTAATGCCGAGCGCAGCGAACAAACAAGCGTCGAGTGTTTGTTGTGTTGGATTCTGCGGACTCTCTCTGTAGCACCGCGTCGGCGATCGTTGCTGCCGACCTGCGAGTGGCGGGGCTGTTGTCTCGTACCGTCTCGTCTCGTCTCGTGTCGTCTCAGAACGTATCGGTTTCACGCACGAGTCCTGTCTTTGACCGCACGCCTGTAATGAGTCCGGGAAGGTGGGTGGCCGCACTGCGTAGGCGACAGCGACCTCACACCGACCGGCCGGCCGCAAACACGCTGCCAATGACGGGCTGATTACGGCGTGCGGCTCCGACGCATTGAGCCGGCCGCGGGGCGTGGCCCCTGGGACGTATTACGCGCGCTGTCGCAATGGGACCTGTCAGTGACGGCGCACCCGCTGTGGACGGACACGATCGCCTGTGCGTACGACGCGAACGTAACGCGTGTCTGTGCCGACACACACGTTACACCCCTCAGACCCACCAATCAGCCGCGGCCAACGCGACCGCCAGCTATAGAGACACATTCGCGCTGGATTGGCGCATGTTGTCAATGATGGGACGATCTAGGTAATGTCCCGCCGTGGTCAGCTACACCCGGGATGGTAGCGTGCGCCGCACTGCTCGTCATTGGCGTGGGCTGGTAACCTCAACGGCAGTTATAAACATAGGAACGGAGCACCAGTACCGGATGCACGTTTGTCGTCCATTGCCGGCTCGGTATTTTCCTGATTTTGAACGCTGGAAGGAAACCTCGTCCAGGGGGAAGTGCATGTGTTCAGAGAGCGTGGTCGTTGACCATTTTTTACTTTCCAACGGTATTTGCTATCTCAGCCATACACCCTAGCTCACGATGGTCTTTTTTATAGGAATTTACGTGGGAGGCTACGTGCTTGGTTGTACTGCAGGCTTTGCTCGCTTGCTGGAGTGCAGCAAACTCCATGGAATTGGAAAATTTGCAGTGTGAATGCTTTTTATGCAGTGGCATGGCGGAGATACGGCTCATGCATCGAGCACGAAATTATCCCAGCAGCCGATGCGCTCATAAATTCCCCCAAACACCGTCAGCAGCAGCAGCGACAGCAGCACACGCCTCCACCTAGCTCGCTGCGGCAAGCGAGCGACAAATACTGCAGGCCGTCTTTGCCCCAGCCGACACACTTTCTCTCCAGCTGACAGCGCCGGGACTGCGCCGGTGCCCCTTCAGCGCGGCGTGTCACCGCTCTGCCCGGAGCGAGGAGAGCCACCCCGCCGGGGCCGCCGCCTTTCCATTGCTGTGCAGCGAGCGGCGGCGCCGGCCAGCGCCGGCCGACGCGACGCCGTCAAGACCTTGGCGCAACAAACAGCTGACTAGTCAGGTACACCACCGCGGTTGCCATGGCGACGGCCGGTCGGCGGGCGCGCGGCGGCGGCGGCCGGCGGCGCGGCGGCGACTGCTTCCCTGGCGGCAGCCGGTGCAAGCTAGGCTCAGTGAGCGCCCAGGCCTGGAAAGGAGAGCCGCGCGCCGCCGGCCGCGCCCGCCCGCCGCCACCCTGTTCCCGTTCGTCAAAGTGCTCGCGCTGCGCAGCATCCGCGAGGAGATGTTCTACCCGCCGCCGTCGCCGCTGCCGAGGCCGGCCACGGTAGGTGGCATTCCGACGTTTCGCCCGAGGCGGGTGGGCCCGCGGGCTGCCGGGCTCATCGGCCCGGTGCGCGGCGCCTCCTCCTTGGCCGATTATTTTTGGCCCGGTTAAACAGAGCGGTTCTCGCACCCTCGGTGTGTCTTCGGAGGAGAGGAGAACAGGTGCACGACGAGGCGCATCACGCCGGGGTGCGTCATGCGGCGATTGTGCAGCGAGCTCTTGTGAAGTTCGTTTGTCTATATGTCTAAATGACGCCTAGTTACGTAGAGGGCACCCACCGGGAGTCATCCGCTTTCGAACGGATGTTGTCGCTGCTTTCCCAGCCCAGCTCTTGGCGTGTTGTTTCTTATCACGACGCTTTCCCTGGCCTCTGGTGAATGCGGGGCATCGCGGCCCTGTGGTGTGCCGCCTGCGGTGCCCGGGTGCAACAGGGCCGGTCGAGCGGCCGGCCATCGGTCGGCGCCGTGTGTCGGGGCCAGTTTTCTGTTGCGCACCTCGTCTGACCACTGTGTGGTCCAGTCGGGGAGGCGGCGGCGGGCCGCCCCTCCGCCCGCTCCGGCCGCCGCCAGCGAAGGACAGGTGACTCACGGCTCCGCTGCTCTCCCCGCGCCCTCCCCGCTCTCTCCGACCGTCTCACCTGCCTGGCCGGCGGTGGGCACAGTGGCAGCCACCTTAACATTGACCCAGTAGGGGCCGCCAGCGGCTGCCGCTCCCGCTCCCGGTCCGTCTCTGGAGTTTGTTTCCATGGCGACCAGGCATCGATTTCTGTCGTTAGATTTGGTGATGGGTTGGACTGGGTCGGGTTGGCGCGCTGCGAAGGCCAACGCAGTGGTGTGGAATTGTGTTCCATTTACCCAGCAGACCTTGGCTGAACGCATGTATTTAGGCCAGGAAGCGAGCCGCGCTATGCGCCTGGGAAACCACAATATTGTCCCACTAGGAACCGCCCGGGCAGAACAACGGCGCTCACTAAGAAGGCCAGTCTTCACCGCTGCCTGGCGCCACAAAGCTCATGCTGGAATGCAAGCTATCTGCTCCGAATCGCGTTAATATTACCTCTGGCAATGAGGCAGCCCGACGCTGGAGACGCTGACTCATGATACGTCATTGCCAGTCCATTGTATCACTTAACTCCATTTGGGGAGTTTCTAACCGCAGTGATGTCACGTCTAGCTCGTGGAATATCGCACCCAGGGGCATGTAAGACGTCACCGGCCTGGGGGGACTTGCATGCTGTGCCTCAGTTGCACCCGTACATGATTTTAGACAACACTTGTGCGGCAAAACTTTACAGCGTCATCAAAGTTTGTTTAAGAATAGCGTCTGCCTCACGCCAAGCCCCACAGCCGGCGCCATGCAGTTCGAAGTACTGCCGAGTTGAACAGACAACGGCCGCCGCCGCGCTGCCGCTCTATACACTGTGATACTGCGACCCAACGCCTCCCTGCTGCATGTGACGCTGCTCGCTCGAGGGAATGACGATAATAAGGCATAGCGCTGTCGCATGAGATTCCCGCTCAATTGTCGGCGAACGTCAAAAGCTGACATCACGTGTAGCAGAGCCTGGCGCGGCTCGCGAACGGCGCACGCGAGTCGGAGGTCCGGCTCCACGTGACTGGCCGGTCACTCCCGATCCCCTAATGGTTGGGGATTTTGTGTGAGTGGACCGTTACCACTCACCTGATGCTGCTGCTGAGATTTGCTTGAGAGCGGCGCTGCTGTATGGGGAGTGAGAGGTCCGCTTCGACGAGAGTCACGTTCACGGTCCAGGCTGCTGTACTGTTTGTAGAGAGCGGGCGCACGATGACTCGGAAGTCAGAGTCGCGCTGTTGACCACGTCATATATTCCACGGCAAAATAGCCCATGTACAGGTATGATTTTCCAGGCTGCATTAAGGATTGTCCAGACCAGCACAGCTGCTAAGCGCGCTACCTGTATCGGACCTAATGTCGGGCGTCCAGCATCTGCTTCAGAACCTGTTGTTGGATCGTCCAGTGACTGTGTGGTGACCGTCAAATATGGAGTGCCGGCCGGGCAGCTGGCTGACATGTCGCCAAGTCCCGGCCTCTGCGCATGCGTCGAACCGGCTGGTGGGGATCCGCCTGACCGAGCAAGAACGCTGCGCTATGCATTCTGAATCGCGTCTGGGATTGCATTGCGCCATATGGGCTGTCAGGCGGAAATGTATCTGTTCAGACGAGCTTTGGGTGACCTGTTTTCACTCAGCTGCGACCCGGAAGACTTGCACTTCCCATGCGAGCGGCGTCCTGGCCCGCCTGTTGCCAGCGGACCGACGGCGCTCTTGTGAGATTTATTAGGCCTGAGGATGATTTACGAGAGCCTTTTAGGAATGATGAGGCGAGGTGTCAATGCTACGAATTAAATAAATTGTGCGGTCTGCGGTCATCTTCTGGTGGGTGTGTTGGTCCGTACACAGCGTTTCGTCCAGTTAATACCCCAGCCGTTGTCAGATGTTCCTGAGTCCCGAGAAGGCCTGGATGGTGGTCGGTTTCAGTCACGCGTGCGTCACAGGCCCGAATTGTCTCCTTGGACGTTTTGGGAATCTTACCGGGATGTTCCGATGAAGACTAGCGTTTTACTACTGAGCTAACCTGGAGGGACGCAACATGGTTGAGGACGATTGCACACCAGGGGAGGGCAATAGTCCCGAACAATTCTTCCGTCCGTAATCGATTTGCCATCCGCTTGTCTGTTCCTCTCGGTGTTTCGGAACTTCATGGTTTTCATTGTTTCATTGTTTCCGTCCACGAGTTCCTGCTTAAAACTCGCGTCCTCTCCCCGCGCTTTTCTCGGGTTCCAGTGTGTGACGGTGTGTGTTGTCCCCACGCTTGTCCGGGGCTGTTGTGTCCGATCCGCTCGTTCGCCCCCAGGCCAGCCGTTGCGCCCTAAAACTTCGATAACCATCACGATCACCACGATCCCCGAGATCACGCCGGTCTCATCATCACGGGTTCCTGTGTCCGGGAGGGGAGGGGGGGAGTCTGTCTTTGGCACACGCTGGTGCCAGCCACGCCGGCCCGCGCCGGCCGCCCAGGTCTGACTGCGCTTCTTTTCGTCCACAGCCGTCGAAGGAAGAGCCGCCCAAGCCGCCGCCGGACAAGAAGTGTCCCTCGGAGATGCTGCAGCGCGCGCTGCGACACGCGCCGCCGTACCCGCTGGTGCTGACCCAGCCGAGCGGCCAGTACTGGGTGGACGGCACTGAGCACGACACGGCCGTGGACGCGCACGGCCAGCCCCTGCTGCCGGAGCACAGCTGGAAGCCCAAGATCGAGTGCGATGAGACGGCCAAGTGTTACCGGCGTCACTTCCTTGGCAAGGTGAGTCAGTGCGTGCGTCACTCAACGGCAGAGCGCACCGGTCCGCCAGCTTACGGGCGGGAGTCGGGCGGAGTCACGACTGCGCTCGACACGCTCGGCTGAGTCGGCCAGTCTGACACATCCAAGAGGCTCAGTCCGGCATGATTTCCCGGGGTTATTCGAACGCCCTTGCGGCATTTGGGCATTGGAGTACACGAGACTGCAGTTTGGTGGCTTCACACCAGGCTAAAGAGTATCACGGCTCTGGTCCGTGCGGCGAATTGTCTGTTCCGCCCCTCCCCTTGCTTGCGGCCAGCACTTCATTTGCTCGCGCGCGCCCCTCCAAAATCCCGGGGGATTCCGTCCCGCACGCTCGCAAAGCCGTGCAGCGCTCGCCACGCCCCGGGCCGTTGGCGGCGTGCGCAGGCAGCGGAGTATGCTGACACTTCTCCACGGAAGCTCTGGTCGGCAGCAGAGCCGCGCGTGGCGCTGCCCTTCTGCTGACAAATGACCCTTAGAAAGGTTAAGCAAAGTACCTGGCCTGCTGGGATTGCTCGAGGCTCCAGGTCCACTTTTAGCATTTTGCTGAAGCGGTAAGCCGGGCATGCGGGTCGTTCGACGGACATTCAGCCCGTGGGAGCGCTGTCGTGCAGCAGAGGCTTCAGTTCGACTGCGGGGGTCCATGATAATGTCCGATGCGCTGGTGGTGTGACGCAGGACGGCGCCGTACCCTCCCCCTCGCCGGGCTCGTCCACACGCAGTGGTGCGGTCATAGCACGCTGGGCCTCAGAACGGGGGATGAATCCCCAACTTTGGAAAATGTAACGTAACAACCAAGTGTTGCATGCAAAAGGTACTCTAAAGCAATGTTATCGCTCCAACTGGCGCGCCGGGGCGTTGAAGCGCGCTGTTGAGATTGCTGAAACTGCTGACCTTTTGCTGAGGCGTGCTCGCGTCCTCGAGGCGTTCTTCTGATCGCTCGTTGTTGTCAAGGCTAAGGCGGCGAACTAGTTACCGGCCAATTGTTTTGCTCGCTGAGGTGGACATTGTTTTCCAGTTACAGGCAATCCACTTGTAGATAATTATTGCTACTGAAGTACTACATCACGGAGATGCAATCTTCGTCTGCTACAACCAGCCACTTACAGTAATAGGGGTGCAGTGATATCTCCACAAGGCCTAGCTGAGTCTCCCCGCGCGTGGTGGCCGGGCTCTCCCGAAGCCGGTCGGGCTCCGGCACCCTGCCGGCGTTGATCAGGCCGCGGGCGCCGCCTGGCGGCGGTACGACCGGCCGGTGAGTCAGCGCCGGCGCCGCGCGGACGGCCCGTACCGCGGCCATCTGTCGCCGCCGGAAGGTGCGGCAGGGGTGGCGTCCCACCTGCTGCCGCTGCTCCCCACCCCCACCGTGGCCGTGCCGCTCGTTAATCTGGCGTTTCCGCGGCGGCATGCGGTGGCGATGAGTGCGTCGCTGGCCCGGCCGGATATCGCGCGCAGCCGACGGGGCGCGCTTCCGCCGTAAACAGAGGGGAGGGCGGCGGCCGGGGCGGGGACAGGCTGTCTCGACGTGCGTAGGGCGCCTCGTGTCAGGGGCCGCGGCGGGGTGCGGGGCGGGGACGCGCCACCTGTCAGACACACTGCCTGTCGCGGCGCTGTCCTAAACCACGCACGGCGTATTGTTTGACTGCCCCGGGTGGCACGCTCCACTTGGCTGTCACACCCGGCCGCTGGTCTGCGGCTGCTTTACGCTGGGTCATTTGTCTTCTGTGAACAGCGGGTGGTTTTAAAGTGTTGTTGCCCGGCATCCTGCGGAGACGCTATCTTCGACTGCGCGGTGCGTCGCCATGGTGCGCTGCTCTACATACCCTCCCGTGTTTTTGCCGGGACTTCACGGTCCACTGCATCGTTACCCAGATAGCACGCGGCCGGCACGCGTTTATCCTGCACGGCGTGCCTTAACGCGGTATTGGTATGGCCCACATAGCCTAATATGAAGCTGGCCTGATTGGTGAGGCGCGCTGCGCAGTGTCCACTGGTGCCGGCCGTGTCAGCGGGCGGCTATTGATCGCGCTCGTGCAGCGTCCGACTCTAAAACAACAGCCGGTCGGCGTGGCGACCCTTCAGACGCGTCCGGGAAGCGCTCCGGTCGGCAGCGTCCGAGTCGCTGGCTCAAGATGGCGAGAGAGGGAGGAACATCCCTCCGGCGGAGGCTGGAGAGTAGGGCAGTCACGGCTTTGTTTATGGTCGACATGAAATGATAGAACCCGGCGCTTAGCTCTGTTTTCTCTCAGTGCCGTGATATCGTGCCTGCGTTCCACGACCAGCCACTTTGGAGTGGACTCGGGTCAGTGGGTAATGCCGTCCCGCCTTAGGCAAACATAGTCTGGCGCTCAGCTGGTCCCCATGGCCGGCTTATGACCTGCGCGAGCCGCCTGCTACGGGACACCGTTGACCTGCGCGGGCCGCCTGGCACGGGATACCGCTGACCTGCGCGAGCCGCCTGGCACGGGACATCGCTGACCTGCGCGAGCCGCATGCCGCGGGACACCACTGACCTGCGCGAGCCGCCTGCCACGGGACACCGCTGACCTGCGCGAACCGCCTGGCACGGGATACCGCTGGTCTGTGCGAGGCCGCCTGGCACGGGACACCGCTGACCTGCGCCAGCCGCCTGGCACGGGACGCCTCTGACCTGGGCGAGCCGCCTGGCATGGAGCACCGCTGCCCGACCTCGTCTCCCGGGTGGCACCCGCTGCCAAGAATACGCTGAGCCCAGCCCCACTTTATGCAAAGCCGGCTGTCCGAATCGCGCTCCAGAATACCAAACACGGCTGCTGGGCGGGCGCAGCGCGGCGGCCGATCTGCCCCCGATCAGCCGGTGGACGCGGCGCCGGCCCCGCCGGCCAGCGGCGCACGCCTCCCGGCGGGCGGCGAGCGCAGTGTGTCACGGTCGTGGCTGGCGCGGTCACGCCGCGCGCGCCACGAGCGGGAGGAGGCGCCGTCGCCGCCCGCCGCGGCGGCGTGGGAGCCGCCTTACCGGCGCTGCCCCGCTGTCCGTCACAGCGGCTGAGCAGGGCCCGGCGCAGCGCGGCGGCCGGGTAACGGCGCGTCGCCCCGACCGCCGCTCCGACGGAGCGCGACCGGCAGGACCGGCCGCCGGCGACGGAGCGACGCGGCGTCGGCTGGGGCGCCACCGGCGCGCGGCACGCAGGCAGGACAGGACAGCAGGCACCCGAAGACGCCGGCGGAGGGGGGGGGGGGGCAGGGTCGCCGCCGACCTTCACCGTTTCTGAGCGGAATCTACGCCGCTGCCGTCCCCTCTGTCGGCAGCCTCGCCTCCCGGCCGGCGTCCGATGCCCTCGGCTGTCATCCGCGGCACGGCGGCCCCGATGCCGGTCACGGCGCGGCGACCGCCGACCCAGATCGGGAGGCAGCCTGGCCCGCCCGCTGACCGGCCCGTCCTGTCCCACAAGGCCGGCGGACAGCCGGGGGTGTCCGGGCCGACGGTTTTTGTGGCCGCCCGTGTCAGAAGGCCGCGCGCTCGGCCACGGGCTCTGCCTGGCTGGGACGCGGCCCGCCTGGCGCCCCGTCTCCACTCGCCGGCCGGCGCCTGGTCTCGCTGGCGAGAGGAGCCACCCGCCGCCTGGTCGGCTCCCTCCTACTCGCGTGAAATATGGTGGTGGCAGGCGCCGCTGCCCTTTTCAAATAGGTTGCGGCTGATGACCATGCTACGCGATCTATTTCGCACACAATGCCGGCCAGCGCCAACTGCGCACCACGCCTTAAATAGCCCGGGTGGATTGGATGCGCTGTGCGAGGCCTGACCGTGGCTGCGTGGTGCGGCGTCTAGCCCCCAGCGCACGGCATCAGCACGCGTCTCAGCGCACCGACTTTCGCCTGGGGATTACGCAACACCTCATTTGTGATCATCCGGCGGCTGGAGACGAGATATTTGTTACGTGTGGCGGATGAACGTGACCTATGAGGACGGCGGTGTCCGGTGTCGTCCGGTGTCGTCCGGCTGCCCCCCCCCCCCCCCCCGGCGCGATTCGGCCTGTTACGCTGGCGAGGTGACGAGCAGCCGACCGTAATGAACGGGGCTGGGGCTGATGGGCGGCAACAGATGCCGTTGGTAACAGGTGGTAACAGGAGGTCGAGATACCCGTCAGGCAGAGTCGGCCTTCCTCCTTTTCCGGGTTAAGCGTGCCTCATGATTCGTGTATTATGCTTTTGCCAACCGCGTCTGTGCATCGTGTGCTCTCGCATTTTAAACGCAGGCTATTTGGCAGAAATTATCCTTGGACTTTGCTCTCAAAAGCCACTATACGTCCCTTCCGAGCATCAGACAGCTGTCCCAAACGACGACGGCCACGGTGCCGGGCCGGGTTGTTTGGGCCCTGCAGTGGCGCCATCTGCGTCGGCCGGCCAGGTGCGGGACTGAGAGTGCCAGGCGGCCGTCACGGGCCCCACCGACCAGTGACCCGTGACCGGGGCGGCGGCCGCTTCCGTGTCAGAGTCGACGCGGGCGGGCGCGATAAGGGCGGCTCGACCTCGGAACCGGTCCGGCGAGGCCGACGGAAGGAGGCCGCGGCCGCGCCGCCACCTCGGCTGCATGCTCATGCCGCCCGCAAGCCTTGCAATCGTGATGGGCGGCTCGCCGGCCACCTGATGGCTCCCGCTCTGCCCACTCGGGGGAGGGAGGAGGGGTGGCCGAAACCAGGCGGCCAGCCAGGCTGGCGATGCTGAGAGGGTACGTGACTTACGCGACCTGCGGAGAGGGTACGTCCGTCCAGACGAGGCTTTGTTGGTAAGGGAGGGATGTGGCAGACGCGAGCCGCTCCAGATGCTCAGGAGCCTGCCGGGGCGCCTCACCAGGAGTCTGGCAGTGGTTCGGCTGCCCCGGCTGTCGGCCTGCAGGCCGATGTCCGACTCCTGACGAGCTGCGACGCCGCCGCCCTCCTGGGGACGGTTTTGCATCCACTGTGGTCTCGACGGGCGTGGTCTGGCCGGCTCAAACGTGCACCAAGCGGCAGCCGTGCGCCTGCCACGCCGGCGGTGACGCCGCGGCCCGGCCGGGAGCTGCCCGGGCTCGGCAGCTGGGGTCGATCGGCGGTAATCCGTCCGCCAGCCGGGCTCGGCCGGCTCCTGTGACCGGCCGCCTACTGCCGTCTGCCGACGATCGAGCCGCACCCCCTGCCCCAGCCGCCGGCGTCACGCGAGTGCACGTGCCCCGGCCGCCGCCACAAAGGTCTCGCCGCCGGCTCTGGCCGGTGGCGGTGGAGCTCGTTCCGGTGAAGAGGGAAACGGCAGGTCGTATGACGGTGGCAGTAGTACTTCGCAGAACGCCTGCAAAGGGCAATGGCGGTCGCAACAAGGTTCTGGTGAGCCGCCTTATCATTGGGGCGCCTCGAGTTGTTTTTGCGTGCGTTGTGTGGCCTTTTCCTGGGTTGGGAAGTGGATACAAAACACGAGCTTTGTCAAGATTATAACTTAGTACCATGCGGAGCTTAAGCGATAATAGGCCCCTAGGTTAATCTCTGAACACGCCTCTAGAACATCTGGGAAGCAAAGCATCGGCGATGGCTACCCGCGCGGCAAAAAAAATACAGGGCATCTAAAAGCCAACGCTAAGCGGTTTGCGCGGGTACCGTTGGCCCGGCGGCAAGTGCCGGCCCGGCGCGCCTCCGCACGTGCCGGTGCTACGACTGCAGGGACGCCCTAAGCTGCGCGCACGACCATGCAGTGGTCCAGCTGACGCTGTGTGCCGGCGGTTCTTGCACACGAGCCGCCGTGAGGGCACGGCCGGCCGGCCCGTGCAAGTCTTCCCCTGACCGCTGCCGCCAGTTGGCGGGACGGCCACGGACCGGCCGAAGCTTTGTTTTTAGAGAGGGACAGAGGCGGGCAGCAGCCGGGCTGACCTGCTCCTATGGTGCCGTGCTCTCCCGCCCAGGTGCTGCTGGAACTGACTCACTCTGGTGATGCGCTCTCCCCGCCCCGGTGGTGGCCGTGCTCCCCCGACCTGGTGGTGCCAGACTGCCCCGCTCCGACGGTGCCGTGCCCCCCCCCCCCCCCGCTCCCTAAGTGGTGCTGGACCGCCCCACTCCGATGATGTGCTCTCCCCGCCCTGGTGGTGCCGCGCTGCCCCGCTCCGATGGTGCCGTGCTCTTCCGCGCGGGCGGCGGCCGGGCTGCCCCACTCCGGTGGTGCCGTGCTCTCCCGCCCTGGTGGTGCCGTACTACCCCGCTCCGATGGCGCCGTGCTCTTCCGCGCGGGCGGCGGCCGGGCTGCCCCACTCCGGTGGTGCCGTGCTCTCCCGCCCTGGTGGTGCCGTGCTCTTCCGCCCTGGTGGTGCCGGACCGCCCCGCTCCGGTGGCGCCGTGCTCTCCGGCGCGGCCAGCGGGTCGGGCTGACCTGCATGCGGCCTCAGCTGACCCAGATGCAGCCGGCCGGCCGGATCCTCGTCTGCTCGGCACGCGGAGGCAGTGGGCCACGGCAACCCCCGCAATGTAGGCTAATTGAAGCGGGCCTGGTCGGGCCCGCCGCAGAGGGCACGCCTGTTGACCTGCACCGGCGGCACCTGGCCGTTTACGCTCAGAGAACGCGGGAGAGGAACGCTGGGACCGGGCCGCCGAGTAGAGGCGAATGTGGCGCGTGATGTGGAGCCGGCAAGCGGACTGTAAAGGGAGTTTTACTGCTCTTGGAGGGAGCCGAACTTTGCGTGGTATTTCACAGAGACGTGATTTGTCACTGTCTGTAGACTTGCATTGAGTATGCCCGTGAGCTATAGAGGCAAACGTTAAAGGATTGGAATGTGCAGCGGTTTGTTATGGTAATCGTGGACGTGGGCATCCTAGTAAACGGATGCGTGTGGCGCCTCCACCGGGCTGCTAATTACAATTGCATTTCGAGGGCTAGATGCATGCAGGACGGGGCTCAGTTAATTCAAATTTCGGGGGTCTAATGGCATGGCTCATCAAGGAAACAAGTTATGTTCTTATATGCTCATGCACAGTGCATTGCTACACACCCGTTGCATTTTGAGGTCACTATGCTGGAAATTGGGATAATTTGTTCAATGTAGTACGTTTGATGTGATTTGTGCAGCTAGTAGCGTTGAATCCATGCGGAATTAACACAACTTATGGCTTTAGCCATTGTGTGTTGTGCACTTAACCATCGTTGTTAATGAGTTTTTAGCCGTCCGTCTCATTGGCAGCGGCGCGCCGTGTCTGTGCTGTGTGCTTCCGCGTGCGCTCGCTGACCCTGACCCCAGCCGTCTGGCCGCAGGACCACATCAACTGGTACGGGAGGACGAGCTGCTGGGCCCCGTGGTGCTGTCCATCAAGCCGGAGCAGATGTCGTCCCAGGAGCACATGCGCCTGATCCTGCGGCTGCGCAGCGGCACCTGTCACGAGCTGGTGCCCACCTCCTGCCTGGGCCACGCGCCCACGCCGGCCAGCATGGCCAAGGTGAGCGGCCGCCGCCGGGCGCGGCGAGGAGCCCGGCGCGCCGGACCGCCGGCACCGCCACGCCGGTCGGCCGCCGGTCGGCCGCCGGCCGTCATTAGCGCTCGTTAGCGACACCGCTGCCGTCGGTGCCCGCCGCGGGCGCGCCGCCGACTGTGATTGCCATCGGACACAGGCCGTCGGCTCGGTGAGCGGCGGGCCTGGCGCGGCGGTGTGGGCAGAGCGGCGTCTCGGCCGCCGCTGATGGTGCGGGCCCGCGTCATGCAGGTCAGCAGCGCTGGTGCCCCGGCCGCCGCTGGTGGTGCTGGTGCCCCCGGCCGCCGCTGCTTGTGCGGGCCCGCCTCACGCAGGTCCATCAATCGGCGCGCTCGCTCCCCTTTGTCTGCCCACCCCTGGTTACGGTCGTGCCCTCCCCCCTCCCCCTATCCTGCCTCCCAGGCGAGTATCGCCCCGCCATCGGACCCCGGCTGGGGCGGGGCGGACCATCGATTCGCCGCATAAATTACCGACCCGGCCGATAACGGCTGCTCGGCCGTCCAGGGCTGGGTAGCATGGTAACGGCAGCCGGGCCTCCCCGGACCGCGTGGCATGATAACGACAGCAGTGACTCGAGGGCCGGGCGGTGTGGACCTCGGCTGGTGTCGTACTAAACCACACGGCGCGGTAAGCAGAGTCAAGGGCTGTTCCGGCTGGACAACGCGGCGGCCGAAGCCGCCGCCGCCGCGTGCTGGACGGCGTGTTAACTGTGGCTGGGGTCGCCTCCGGGCACGGCGTCGGTAGCCAGGATCGCCCCAGGCTGCACGGCGTGTTAACTGTGGCTGGGGTCGCCGCCGGGCACGGCGTCGGTAGCCGGGATCGCCCCAGGCTGGACGGCGTGTCAACTGTGGCTGGGGTCGCCGCCGGGCTGAACGGCACGGCGCCGGTAGCCGGGATCGCCCCAGGCTGGACGGCGTGCTAGCGGCACCGAGGGCGGTGTAGCGTGCAGTGAGATGCCATCGCCGCTGTGTGGGGGGCTTAGTGTGCAGGCGACGGGGGGCGGCGGCGCGGCTTTGTGCAGCGGGCAGCCTGATGGAAGGGCCATCGCACGAGGCGGCGGTCCGGCGACGTGACGCCGCGTGTAGCTGACAGTCATTGAGTAGTGCGCAGTTTGGTGGCGGGTGGCCGCGTGGCGCGGACAG
>NW_023596461.1:9673201-9763494 GCF_011947565.3 Pollicipes pollicipes
CCCAGTAACGTGTTTGGACTGACTTATCTAGTGCGGTCGCATACATCTGGGGAGATTGCATGACGCATCGAAACGTGTTTTCTCGCAAAAACACGGCGTTGATCCGTCGCTTTCTGGAGATAAGACGCACTCTATCTTGTTGTCGATGTTTTTTAAGTTGCTTTTTGACAATTCGTGCATGAGAACTGTGGACACGGCGCGTTACGTTGACAATAATATGATTAGACGTCACTGCATGTTAGCTGAAAGCCACACAAGCAGACATGCTTTGCCTTTGCCGTCGAAATCGCGGTATATCTCGTTTCCGTTGTGACTAGGGGCTAAGACAGACTAAATGGATCCTTAATTGCTATGCAATCATTTCCGAATCCAAACCAGGCGTAAGCCCGCTTAACCGATCCGACATAGGTAGCGGTCGAATCAGGGCGTGACGTCGCAAAATAAGCTAGGGTGTGGGTAGGGGAGAGAGCAGGTAAAATGGTTAAGCCTTCCCCAACATACACGAAAAAGGGGTTCTCCCCGAAATCGACCCTCTTCCTTCTCGAGGTGTGACGGTAGTGGTTGATGTGGGAGGGGGATGAGGGAGGTAGACAACTGAACCAAAAACTGCATTTTTGAACCGAACATAGTCTTTCAGTATTTGATCTTCCTTGAGTGGATCCGAAAATCTGCTGGCCTATATGGAGGCTGTACCACGGATTTGCGGTCGGGAGAACGCAAAGTTTGGTAAGTCGCTTCCTTCCACGGAATGTGATAGATGCCGTGTTAAATTCTGCGTAATTGGAGACAAGTGACATCATCACGCACGTCGAAATGTGGCTTGCGCTGCGGGTACGCTGGATCGCGGCTCTCACCTGGTGACGGCACACAAGGGTCTTGTTTCCCTCCGTGTGGGGGTGCTGGCCGCTCTGTCAGTGCTATATTGTCCGTGTTTCTTGGCTCACCTCACCTGCGCAGTGCACGTCGGTGGAGTCGCTTGTGCTCAAGCAGCACAGTGTGCCGCGTGCCCGTCTGCAACGCCGCTCCAGCCACGTGTCGGCCGTTTCAGGGCGACTCGCAGGATTTCATCGAGCTGCTGGCGCGGCTGCAGAACAGCCGGCTGGACGACCAGCGCTGCGTGCTGCCCGCCTACTTCAACGCCTCGGTGAGTACGCAGCTCGCGAGCCGGAGTCCTCCGACTCGGTCCCGGTCCCGGTCCCGGTCCCGGTCCCGGTCCCGGGGGCGTGAGGCCCGGCCCGGCCTGGCGGGTCGGGTTTTCACTCCAGCGACTCAGAACGCACGGGCGGCGTGAAGGCGGTGACGCTAATAGCCGGCATAGTTAGCGCGACTCCGTGAAGGCATCTGCCGCGTGGATAGCCGGACGCGTATGGATGTCGCTTATCCCCGGGCCTTGTCTCTGGAGGCTTAATGGATGTCCTCGGTGGCCCGCTCAGACAGCGGAAGCTATTGTTCTCCTCTGCTTGCTCACGTTAGGGTTCTGGCGGCCCCGCGAACCTCCCGAACTGAAAATGACAAAATGATGCGGAAGGCTTCGCTCCTGCGCCTTTGTCCGGCTTATCAAGATGTGTAATGTGACATTTACCGAGCAAAACCATTGATAAATCGAAGGAGGTCAGAAGGTTAAAAAGACTGCGACTGACTTCTCTCGCTTTGTATGGAAACCAGGGGCCCGTGTCGTTTGACAACGGGCGTTTCCCGGTCTTTGGAATGTCCCAGTTGTCAGATTCTCCGTGTCGATTATCGGGTATTTGTTCGGGCATGTCAAACGGGTTGTTTAGGGTTGTAGGGTGGTATTCAGTCTTAAGCGTCATGGCCATTGACGTTAAATGATCTGTCGCGATTTTCGGATGGTCTGTCCGAGAGTGTGGAGTGGTTTGTCCCGGAATGTTGGATGGTCTGTCCAGAAGTGCCGGATGGTCTGTCCCGGAATGGTGGCTGGTCTGTCACGAAATGTCAAATATCCTGCTCCTGAATGTCGGATGGTCGTCAGTCCGGAGTATCGGATGGTTTGTCCCTGAGTGTCGGATGGTCTGCCGCTGCGGGTGCATGGTGGGATGGTCTGTCGCTACGGGTAGCGGATGGTCCGTGCCGGAATGCCAGACGGGCTGTCTCGGAACGCCGGTCTTTCCCGGATCCCGGACTGTCTGATGGCCCGTCTGTGGTCTGCCCGGGATCGCTTCCTCCCACCCCCGCCGTCGGGCGGCCCGCAAGCTTGGTTGAATCACCGCCTGAGGGCGCTGCGGCGGCGGCTCGATCCGGCCCGCCCCGCCGCCGCTCCCTCCGTCGCTGCTCGGAGCGCCAGGCGGCTGACCCCGGGTCCGACCCGACGTCTAGCATCGCTGCAGCTGGCCGGCACACCACCTGTCCGCGGGGGTTGCGTCGCTACTTTCGCTGTGTGCTGCTGACGAGGTTCGGACGGGTCGGCGCGGCGCACCTGCGGGCTGTCGACGCTGCGGCCATCTGCGGCTCTTTCTCTCTCTCACACTCGTCAGCGGCGGACCGCCAGCCTCGTGGCTGATGTATGCGGCCGCCCGGCGCCGCCGGTCGCACGTCACGTGTCGTAACACGGCGGGGGGTGGCCAGCCGGCATCTGTTTTCATTACGCGCCGGCCGACCACACGTGATTCAGCTCGGCGCGCGCCATCGGGAAATAAATGACGCCGGCTGTCACGAACTGTTGGTGGGAGGCGTGTCCTCGACCTCGTTCTTTCGTCGGCTACCTCTGCCAGCGCTGCGGTTATTCAATCACCTGTATTGGATTGCCGCTCGCTTCGCCCGACCTGTTCTCGTTTTGCCGTCATTTGTAATCGCCCAGCTTAGCAGTCCTCAGCCCATCAGCCTGTGTCACATTATGTCGGACATTGCGTCGCCTGAGTAGGAAAGCGAGATGGCATGCGCCAGCCGTAAGTCACATCTATGACCTTGAACTTACGACGACCGTAACAAATTAATACGTACATTTGAAATTTCGCCCGCGGACTTCGCAGCTTTTCACTTTCCACCTTTGTCATCCCGCCTATTACCATTTCAAATCGTCAGCTTGGAGAGTGAATTACCTTTGAGTGTAAAAACATTTTAATGGGATTGGTTGTGTTTTAACAAGCGTGAAAGTAATTGTTACCGTCCCTCGTGGTGAGCGTACGTCAGTGCAGGATTGCATCACGGCCACCCCATGTGGCCTTCTCGGGGGGTGGAGGAAATGAGGACAGGTCATTTGGCTTCGCGTGTCATGGATGTGTCCCAAGCTGTTTGAATGCATCATGCCAGAGGTTTTGCCAATACTCTGTTATGAGGAGGATCAAGATTAGCTAACAGTAATTGCACTATTCCAGGCGGTCACCCATAATGAGGTGATATGTGTCGTCATGCTAGCGTGAATCGAATACACCGGCCTGTGTGACAGCTAGGAGGGTGACAAACGCGGTAGTACCGAAGCGCAGGCCCTTTGTCGGAGGTTTTCACGATCTTCAGTCTGTCTCGTCGTCTTGCGCTCATGCCATTAAAATGTTGGTTTGCTAAAAATGTCATTAAAATGTTGCAATCTATGTAATGTCTAATTATGGCACAGATTGTTTGCAAAATCAGCCCAGTTTGTGAGAACATGAAGG
This sequence comes from Pollicipes pollicipes, assembly GCF_011947565.3. Classification (NCBI taxonomy): domain Eukaryota; kingdom Metazoa; phylum Arthropoda; class Thecostraca; order Pollicipedomorpha; family Pollicipedidae; genus Pollicipes; species Pollicipes pollicipes. The sequence continues at coordinate 9,676,810 of NW_023596461.1, forward strand.
ACGTTGTGGCATACAATTAGTGAACTGGTTTCATGTAAACCACTGCGACTTTTGAAAGCCATTTTTTCCTGCGCCGCTAGCAACAACACAGCCAAAATTGTTGTTAAATTTAATGTTTTGCACATAACTATTTAACGTTTAGGTCTTCGGCAAATACGGACCGCTGTGAATACTCCGAACCTGCCATCCCGGCAGGGAAGCCTCAGCTGAGCGGAGTAACTCCACCAGTAGATATGAACGTTTATTTCTAGTTATAGTCTGTTGTGCTAGTAGTCAGGTATCTGACGCTCTACCAAACAGTAGAAGCGTATCCTCACATTCACCATAGTCGCTTTCAATATTTTACTGGGTTTTTCAATATTTGTATTGTTAGTTATGTTTATCAAAATTATTTCCCTTAGTATCTATATACGCTGCGTGCGTAGCTAGCGCACGCACACACACACACATACATGCACGCGTTCACCTACGAGCTCGCGCATAGTCAGGCTCGCATTTGCCCTCTCCAGGTCCGAGCCTGGCGTATATTATAGCGCCGCTATTTCGCTATGGTTTCGCCGCCGTGCCTTGACTGCCACTTCTCTGCATGCATGAGTGATGCGACGAGGGGTCGACCGAGCCGAGGATGGTTATCGGCATTCATGGATGCCGCTCGCCGGCGCCATGGGTGCGTTCTGTGGTCATGAATTACCGGCTTATTTATCCACTAGCTCAACGTTAAGCCCGGCGGAGGATGTGTGGCAAGACGAGCGCTGGGTGAATTACTGACCCGGGTTTCGCAGCCTGTTGGGTAGAGACGTGCCATCACTGGTTATCATTCCACGCCGTGACGTGGGTGGACGGTGATGGGTTAATGGGCGGGTTTCGTCGAATCGGAATCAAGCAGTTGAGGTCAGTGGTGGGCCAAGTTCAACGCTGGTGGTCTGGTCTAATCAGAAGTCATCGATGTTGGTCATGTCTGGTATGCATCGATGCGACACCTGTACGGAACCGAATCCATTAGTCGTATCCAGATCCGATCTGAAGCGGTCCCTTACTGCCAGGCCTTAATATGGATCATTTAGTGATGACCTGGTCTAATTTGAATCAAACATATTGACCAAGTTTAATGTCTAAATTAATTCCAGTGCCAGTGTTTCAGTGGGATTTGTCATTTACTCACAGTCATTTTCAGGACAGGCTTCTGGGGCCAAACACTGCGGGTATTATGCTCACCATTGTCGGGGATTACAAGCAAACACAGCTACCGATTCTGCACTAGATTTACCGCTGCTGTTCTCGTATTTTAATGCGTTTCTGGCACCGAATTATACCAACATTTGATTATTTTTCGGACCTTAAATGCTGGGTCCATTCATTAACCCTTGATGTACGATCACCTGAGAAGTTGGAAGAAACCGGTTTACTTGTACACATTTTCACACAAAACATTTTTCAAACCAATGACAAAAGGACAGGTCACCCAAGGTTGCAATGGGTAATCCTCTCTACAAGGCTACTGTGTGTAACCTGATTAAACTTAAACTTTCAACATCGTTAGCATGACTTGCACCTTCATTAAAGAAAGACAACGTTTGTTTTGATGTCAGCTTCAAACTTCTGTAGGCATTTTTACGGATGCTACAATGCCCCGAAGTTGACACATTGTTTGGATTATTTGTGAGGTAGTTAACGTCGTCCGTTACGTCATCAGTCATGGCCCAGATATCAACATAATGTTTTTTGACGTAAAAATGACAAGAGCTATCGACTTTCTTTACAATTTCTGCGGTCCGATAATTATATACTGAGATAATAGGCAGGGCTTCAATTAACCTCCAGGCGGCGACGGCTTGCGCAACACCTTAAACAGCACCGGGCTGAAATATGCCACGGGGTAACTAAAATACTGGCGCTGAGCCTTCGTAAAAATGCTTGGGATTGGTATGTTCTGAATCCTACCGCGCACGCGTCATTCAGCCAGGCTCATCGAAACATGACGGCAGTTTGGATCAAAAGTGCCGGAAGTTCAAACGAATTGCCAAGGTGTGTCGCTTAGCAACGATGGCCTCAGTAGTAACCGGCGGGTCAGGCAGTGGCAATGTTAAGTGAAGATCTTTCACGCACAACTCGGATTTCCGGTCCTTTCCTGACCACTCGTGTTCAGGACCGAGTGTTTTGTCCCGAATGAATTTCATATGAAACGAGTTTTAAATATCCGAAAAAATGTTGGGACTTGTTACATTTTGAAAGGTTGAAGCTAGTCGCATACTTGTTCATGTCATAGGCATTGCAATGCCGTCAGTATAAACACACAGGTGCTAAAATCTAACCAGCAGTTTTCGAACTGGTTTGGAGCTATCTTTGTAACACGTTGCTAGGATTTAAAAGGATTATGCCTGTAAGGAAAGTTTCACTTTCACGGATTATCACTGAAGCGAGGGCAATACTTTCAGCGGTAGCTTATGCCGAAGGTCGGTAAATTCGTCACTATCCACTGCAAGGTGGGCCTTTGGTCACTGCGTCGTTCTACTGTGACATGAATCAGCGCAGCGATGCCGATGCAGCTCCGCGGTGTGCGGCTTCCATAGAGCACATGTGGAAGAGAACTCCGCAGGCGTGCTGCAGCATCAAGATCGATCTGTGAGACATGAATTAGCGCCGCGATGCCGATGCAGCTCCTCAGTGTGCGGCTTCCACAGGACGTCAATTAGCGCCGCGATGCCGATGCAGCTCCGCGGTGTGCGGCTTCCATAGAACGTGAATTAGCGCCACGATGCTGATGCAGCTCCGCAGTGTGCGGCTTCCATAGAGCACATGTGGAAGAGAACTCCGCAGGCGTGCTGCGGCGTCAAGATCGATCGGCAGGCAAAAACGAAAAATGACATGATGGTTAGGAGAAAGTGCTTCAACTTTCCACGCATGCAACCTGAAGTATAATTGCTGTTCTCAGTTCCTAAGCTGTGCTTTACATGACTTTAAATGACATGTGGGCCTATGTTCGACATAATGGTTTTGTTGTCAACGCGAGGAGACGTTTCCAAATACGTTGCTTCACCCTGACATCAGATATTCTCAATCTACAGCGCATACAGAGATGTGTAGATATCTAGAGGTGGTTTGTCCTCACCAGACGAGAAAAGAACCCTAGGAGCCCTCCTAAGGTTTTAGGTAACTTATTAGCATGCGCTTAGCACGGGGCCGATGCTTGATCGTGCTTTCATTTGGATTAAAATCGCCGTGATGTTCTATGTTTTTCATCATTTAAGGAAGAATTCTGTGACTCTGGGTCATCGTGCCATCTTATAAGTCTGGTTTGAGGCTGACGTGGTCGACATGAGTTCCACACCTCTTTGTGGAAGTCATGTCGACCGCGTTTGGCTCCTGCGATCAGACACCCGATAATGCGTGTTCGATATTGGATGTGCGTTTTAGACTGCTGTCCTTGAGATGGTCAATTATATCATACAGCATAAAGATTCGGCTCGAAACTTTAGTCTTATGAGCGTGCGCTAGTTAACTTGTCACATAGAAACATTTCAAGGAAAATCTTCGGCACTTTATGCCTGAAAGAACTTTTTGCAGTTCACATTCAGATGCATTAATGGCGGCTGGAAAAATAGATTATTTAGCGTCTTTCGTATCGCGGTTTTGCCCTGCTCGTTTGTTGAAAAAGCTGAATTGTGTCCACGTGGGATGGTTGGAATTCTATGAACTGATTTGACACGCGACACGTCACGACGACGGATGGGCCGATACTGATGAAGGATGGCTACATTTTACCGAGAGATACGCAATGTCGCTTGACCCAGTCATGTGACGCATATGTATTGAGGTTTAAAGTTCTAAATGCTTTATGGAGCTTCCATATATTGGATACGCGCGGAACTGGGAGAATGGGTTTTCATGGCGCCTAACCGATGTGTAAAAAGAAATGGAAATGTTACCCATACGCCCACGCTTGGTAGCAAGTCATATGTAATTCCTTTTATATTTTAAAACCTTTAAGCTGGACATGGACCCAATTGAAGGTCAAACGAACGTTATCTTTTGCAACGTTACACTTGCCCGTGTAACCAGGGAACGCTTGCCTCAGCCCGCACATTCGGTGTGTAATTTATCAAAGAGGGCTCTTAAAGTGGCCATAAACGTGATCATGATTTATGGACGCTCCTATTTCATTACAAAGCATGGTGGGTAGATTGACGAGGGCGGTCGTTGTGAGTGGTTGGTGCGGTGCGAACGCCCGCCAACGTCCAACGACACCATTCCACTACAATTTTGGCTATTCGATGCCACTTACCATATCATTCTAGCATGTTTATGGCTCTAAGCTCTTTGCCAATTCTTCTATTTTATATACCACGCAGAGGATTGGCAGGTCTCGTCATGCGACACCACCGCCACCTATCAGTGAAACCCAATACTCATGGTTGAAGCTCGAGTGCGCTGCTATAGGTGACGCCACTAACGAATTAGGGACCGGTTAGTTTCTTTGTATAGAGGGCGCCGTTTGCGGTGCGCCGTGGGCCGATCAGGCAGTGTCCTAGAATTGCCGACTTTGGGTGTAAAGCAACACGCTGCGAGGAGGAATTTCTCTCTCCTTTTCCCCATATTTTATGTAAATTTTTCACTCCCGCCTTACATTGTCTAATCGCACATGCCAAACCCATATTTCCCTTTCTGAGGTTTTTAGATGTCATACAAAATCGAGCTCACTTGAAGCCACCATGCATATACAGGGCTCCACAGAACCTGGACACCTATGGCCATGTCTTGCCTCACGTAAACTGAATCATGTCCATGTATGCACAGAGCAAGGGCGCCAGGTACCTTCAAGCCCAAGACCCCCCCCCCCCCCCACACCCCCCCCCCCCCCGGCGACTCCAGCCGCTTGCACGCATCAAGCTTGGTTTGTGTACAAAAGGCATTACAATCGGCGGCAGTGTACCAAATGCAAGGTTTTCACGCATCCCCAATTTTTTGTCTCACCACCACACCACGGAAGCAGAGCCTGGTGGAAACACCAGCAAGGCCTGGTAGATAATTTTGCTCCAGGTATTTCTTCTACCCGAAGAAACTTGACGACTAAATCGCATCACTCCCGAAATGCTGCCGTGAAAAATTCAAGAAATGTCTTCTTAATAAAATTTACAAGATGAATATCACAATTTGAGCATTTATTTTAACAGCTTTTAAATCAAATCAGCTGCTAACAAAAGTTTTCCAAAAGGTATCAGTCTTTATATTTATTTAACTACTTTTGTTTTTCTTGGTATCATATGAGTGTGATACCACTTTATTTTTTCTTACTTTCCCATTACTTTAGAGGTACCATCTGTTGCTCAAAATGTTGACCTATTTCCGTGCAAGATATTCCAAGTGCAAACTTGCGCGTATTTTGTACATAAATTCGATTAATTCGGCAGCCGCCCAAACATGTTTGGTATGCACCCAAGAGTGAACAATTCACAAGGAATGAAGGAGGCAATTTAAAGCATGAAACTTATTTTTACCGCCATTTTTGCCCTGTTAAACCCTCGGTTAGCCATTTTTAGTTCATGGCGGTACTCGATAATGATAAATTTAAGCCTTTCGAGTGTGTAACTCACCAGGCTACCTGACAAGCCTATCCTTTTGCTGTCATATAGAGCTTTGGGACAGACCTGACGCAGCTAATACAGAAGTGTTTGGTGGCGAAATTCTGCCCTCCGGAAATGTTTATCATGCACACCTATTACTTGTTTCACGTTTTAATATCGTAGGTTGGTGGACGTGATTGCTATTCATATTTGGGGAGTGAGTGGGATGACTCTATCTGTCAGCAAACTGTGCAAACTGTGGTGCTGACTTTTTGTTTTGGGGGACCAGGAAGAAGTGTGCCCTGAAAAAGCCAGTGGGCCTTCTGCGAACCAAGTAATTGCTTGCCTCACCTGCTTTCACCACGCGATCTGTAACCATAGTTAGCCATTTGCTGTTTTAAGCCATCAAATTTTGTCTAAGGCAAAGTATGATGCCACAAGGCATGCAATGGCTTATTTTGTTTCATATTCTCGATAACTTGTCCCATTTTTTTAAGTGGCCCCTCATGGTTGCTTTAACCAGATGTTTTCCATAGTTGTCATGGTTAGCTGACTGGCAATATGGTGCTAATATGCACCATATTTTTAACACTGGAATGCTCTAAGCTGCATAACAGTTATAATATGATGTAAATATCAGCATTAAGCAAATATTCAGACCATTCCATTGAAAATATGAAGCCAACATCTCAAACTATGTCATTAAATGTGAATTAGCAAGCCTAAATAGATGCCTTTGCTGCAGCTGAAAAGACAAGCAAAATGTTTTCATTTGCATGTTGTCAACTTTGTCTGATGTCAACAGGCATACACAAATAAACTGAATCCAAATGCAAGTTGACACCAGCCAAAAAATGAGCTTTATCATGGTTTTATCACAGGTGCTGCCATCAACAGATAGGTGAGCTGAGATGACATTCAACATATGGGCTACTCTAATTTGGATTAAGCTGGTTAAGTGCATGGCAAGTGACAAAAGGAATTTCGCAGAAATCAGTAACTCACAACTGCTGCTGTGATACCAACAGGTTAGACAGGATGAGATAAAGTAAGGTCTCTTTAGGTTAGGCATAGTTAGGCTACTTTCATGGAAATGAGCCTTGGTATTTTGTAAGAAACAGTGACAAAATGTTCGTTTTCCCTGACCCCATCTTAACAGAAGCGAGAGGTATGTGTACTGTGCTTGACTTGGTGATGACCTACTGTGTAGGAGTACAAGTTTTTTTTTGAGTGCTTTATCCCTGTTGGATTTTCTGTTGTTATTTTGTTGTTTAATTCCTTTGCTTTGTTTTGTGTTAGAAATGCTGTGGAAGGATAGTGCAAAGTGCAGCATCCAATTATTGGTGTTGCTAATTTGTTTTGCCCATTACACTGTCATGAAGTTGCTACGCTTCAATGTATTCTGTTTCACTTTAATGGCCTAAGATGTCACTAGTCAGGCACCCACATCAGTCACTAGCTCATAATTTCCATCTTTCGTCAATGGAATTTTTCACTCCCGGACGGTCTTTTTGCGATGGAACTTTTCACTTCTACCCTAGTTCAAAACAATTCTAGCTCACTGCGATCAAGGGCTCCAGTGCTGTTTATAGGTGGCGCTACTTACCGCTCCATGTGTTGTGCGTTACTAAAGTTGGAAAAAAAAACACGAACTGAGTCGTTTCACTGAGCTTACCACCTCAGTGAGGCCGAGCTGCTTTGGTCAAGCCGAAGCAGCTACATTGTCTTTCAAGTTCCTACTTCTGAATCAAAAACATGATATGCATGGAGGGCCGTGCGTCGTGAGTGACCCCAACGAGTGGTGCTCCTCGGGATACGCGATTCTGCCATGGAACCTCCCCACACTGAAAAGGCTAAGCAAGATCTTCAATCACCAGCCATGAGAGCTGTTAAGCAGCCACGCAGTCCCAATCGCCTAGGGTTTGTCAGCCTGGGTTCCTGCGACGCAGAACCTATGTCACCGAATCGACAAAGCAGTCCATTTCGCCAAGCACGTGGTAGACAAGTGTTAGTCCGATGGCGTCCAAAAAGGCGGATGAGAATCCGGCCGAATGCAGTTTGAGACGATCATAAGAGAGACCACACACCAGTACACTCTGCGCAACTGCACTCCAGCTAGTTGAGGCGCCAACACTTCTCCAGCTTTTTCATGACGTGCCGGGCTGACATACCGGAGCGCACCAACCGCGACACCACCTGTCCAATAATACACAAGCACCAACGCACCATTATCCTCGAAGATGGTCACAAAGCCGAAGCCACCCAAGGCCAAGCGGCATCGGTGATCGTGCGCCGGGCTAACAGCTGAGCGAGCTTCAGGAGGTCAACAACAGCAGGTCGGGCGCCCCGGTGATGACAATCAGGATGTTGAGAGAGCGTTATTAGCGCCCCTTAAACATGATCTCGGCGCCCGTTATACGATACGATATGTTTAAGTTATGTGCGGTGGTGTGCGTGCGTGTTGTGCTGTTTTATTTCTTTAAGATTAATATCTTTCGTTTCAATTATAGTTTCGTATTGTGCCGAATTTGTGATTCAGTGGTAATCACTTGCCGTGAAATCAGTATTTGTTGGAATCTGTTACAATGTGAAGAAAAAAGCGTACCATGTATGCGGAAGTCCAAGAAGCCGCCTTATTGCCTGTTAGCCGCCCATTGCACACGGCTTTACATAGCACAGCAGGGAACACGCCGGTGCTTTGATTTGCACCGCAGGGATCCGTACACCATCAACTTTTCGTCTGCAGACCCACGCTTCCGGGCGCCAGTTACTAAAGATAGAGAAATTTGAGCTGATCCGTGTGAGCAAGTGCGGTAAGTTCCGAAACAAAGCTGTAGTTTTCCCCGCGAAATTCGCCACGGGATGCGAGTTTGATGCCTTAAGCCATGAGAGCGGACTTCTAAAATCGAGAACCTTTCGGAGGACAGCTGAAGCGCTGGCTCATTCCTCGCACGGTCAGTCTTGCGCGGCTGGTCGGCTGGGCCGCAGCAGGAGACGGCCTAGGGTCACTCTGTATTAGCCGTTTGTACTAGCCTTTTATTAATCGTCAACGAGAGACTTGGTTCAAACTGTTGTTGAAAAGAACATAAGCATGCATTTAAGGCGCATGTGATCCGTTTGAATTTGAGGGCATACCGGGCTGGTTCCGTTCTCATGCCCTTACCCGGTTTGATTGGGAATGCGAAATCGTTTCCCGGTTGAGGCAGCTTCCCACAGCTGTAATTAGCTGTCATGTACAACGTTGCGTGATGGCGGGCTCGGATGGCATGAACGTGATGGCGAAAAACACACGGAGAGGTCGCTGCTCTTCAAACTTGCCCTGTCACCTGTGGTAAAGATAAAGAGATGACTCAAAAAGTGAGGGTGCAAAAATCAACGTTGAAGTCGATTGTTGTCATTCATCGCCATTTGGTTAATGGTCAGCAATCGCGGAAAGTGGGTATGCCATAGCACCTACGAACCCCTCCCCCCCCCCCCCCTCCTTCACCTTCGTCGGTACACCAGTATGGTTTACTTTCTAGTTGCATTTGTCGGCCTGTATTTTTAATGACCTTTGATCTTTTTGGACCGCAATGATTATGCGGTAACAGCTATCTGACTTGCGTGAACATCATGTCCGTTCTGGCCAATTCACTCTCCAATTCGCGTGCTTTGTGGAGAGCTGAGGCGAGTACCACAGAGTTTGCAGATCCTGCCGAGATTAACATCATGACAGACGCAAAGCGTGGCCAACATGGCACGACCGGTCACGGAGCGTTTCAAGGATGCGAACCATACAAGAATGGGAATCATGGTTTGAATGAAGCGCTGCTTAGGCCTTCATAACACCACAACAAACCCCTGCCGGAGTTTGCATCCGTCCCCAAGGCGTGTGCTTGTGGTATGGCGTGGTCCGCTCACCAGGAGGTCTCGAGGTGGTCGCCCGCTCGGCGGCGGCTGACGCAGGCCTCCTGTCCACCTCCCGTCCGTTTCGGGCCGGCCCTCTCTGGACGGCGGTGACACGGCGTGTCGCCACGGTCGCCGAGTTGTTTGCGTTAGCGAGCTGGTGGGTGTTTCAATCTCGCTGTCCTGGGGCGTGTCACCAACAGCCGGGCGCGTTTCGCGGAAGGGTCCGGGCCGCCATGTGGCGAACGCTTTGCCGAGGCAAAGGCTGCTCAAACATGTTCAATGAACGCATTCTTCCAACCTGCGTGAACCGGAGCGACTTGGAAGTGTAGGAATGGTGTCGCTGCTGGTTCTTGAATGTCATCAGTGCGGTTATTGCCTACACAATACCTACCTCTGAAATTATTATATCAATCATACTAAGACGCTTTTAGAGGAGGATGGAGCAAAATGTGCAAAATCTAAGCATTATGCCGGACGCAAATTACATGGCAGGCATATACTTCAATCGGCGTCTTTCCAACGGATCAGTTTTTCCCCGAATTACAAAGTAAAACACAGCCATCCTCAAACAACAGCCGGCTGCGTCGCAGTTGGTTCCGGCTGACTTTTACGATGCGTCCGTAATCTGCAAGACAGCATCTGGCAGCAGATTCAGATTTACAATAGGGAAGCAAGCTGTAGTAGCACGCAATGATATTGATTCCACATGCATGGTAAAACTTCTCATAAATTCATAAGCCGATGCTTTTGAGATGGAACTGCATTGAAGAGCTCGCATGTGTGCTTTGTTGAGTGCTGATCTGATTGGTCATTACAGAGTGGCTGCTTCTAACTGAAGACCGCAGTTCGATTAGGAGTACGCAATGACACGAAAGTATGCTTGATCACCGGACCAACAAAATCCTCGAACTCCTTGGACATATGCATATTCATCTGCTAAGCCGTGTCAAACCACTCGGAACCCAAAAACGCAACATCGGCCAAGATTAATGCTTATTTTAAGCCTGTCGCGTCAACACTGTGGAATCAGAGTATGGTCGGCCTGCCTGCCTTGTTTAATCGGAGCTGATACCAAACACCCATCACGCAGAGTAAACAGTTGAACATCACAGACCAGCTGTCGAGAGGCCAAACTGATGCGGCTGCTCACCATTTCCGGTCACTGGCGGTCCTGTTTGCCCGGGGCAATCACACCATTTTTGTGAAAGCCAGTCTGCATTTCCAGCCCGGCCACTTGCGCAGCTTCCAGACTTCCAGATATCCAGACTTCCAGACTTCCAGACTTCCAGACATCCAGACTTTCAGACTTCCAGATTTTCAGACACCCAGTTTTCCAGACTTACAGACTTCCAGATTTCCAGACTTCCAGAATTCCAGACATCCAGACTTCTAGACACCCAGACTTCCAGATTTTCAGACATCCAGACCTCCAAACTTCCAGGCATCCAGCTTGTAGCAGGAAAATTGGCCTTTGCACCTATTAATATTCTTTTCAGTTTCTGCCGAGCAACTCCCAGGCGCCTTTAGCCCTTTGATGTTCGATATGTAGCCATGCTTCACAGCTCGGGCACGGCAAAAAATAGTGTGACTGGGATACTTCACCCCCGCTGCCTCGCTTGATTCCCTATACATTCGTTCGGCAATCAAGTTAGGCTGAAGCGTGGATTTAGGCGTCAAGCGACACGATGCTAGCTCCTGATAGCTGTGCACTGAGTCCGCTCAGGTATTAATTCTGAGGCGAAGCGCAACTGATAGCTAGCTCCAAACAAGCGCTGGTACCTCAAGGTACATACGTATTCCGTACGTGGGAATGGCCTTGCTTTTTACTTAACACAACTGATTAATGTGTGTGCCCACGCCTGTGCAGTCCCACAGAACAGGGCCTTTGGCGGCGTTGTGTGACGCCGTGGATCTGGCAATCTCGTGGGAGATGGCATGGCTTAGCACACACACTCGGTGACTGTGACCGCGCCGCGTCATGGCCGGGCCGCGTCAAGGCATTGCCCGCCAGCGGCGCCGCGCGACGTGCCGCCATTGTGGCGGGCACATGACCGGTCCGCCCTGTGACGCGCGTGCCGCTATGCAGACACCCGTCCGTGACCGCAGAGGGGGCCAGAGTGGCGCCATCTGTCGCCGGCGACGCCGTCACGGCGCTGGCGGGCGTCGCGCCGGCCCGGCCGGCCAGGCCGCCCAGGCCGGCGGCGCGCGTGGGCAGAGCGGCACCGCTCCGGCTCGGCTAGTGACCCCTGGGCGGCACCCGAGCGGGCCGTTGCTCCGGGCGCGCTCCCACCGTCACAGGTGGCCGTGTGAGCGGCGCCCGGGCAGTCGTCGTTCACCGCTCACCTGACGGCCGGCGGCGCCCGGCCTGCCACCTGGCGAGCGCTCGCTCATCGATCGGACTTCGTTAGCGGCGTTTGTGCTTGCTTGTTGGCCAATGTTTTCCGGGGCGGTAATTGTGATTGATGGGTCGGTGGACGACTGCAGCCTGGCACCGGCCGACGGCACAGATACGTGGCTTCGAGAGGAGGAGGGAGAGTGGATGGTAGTGGACGCAAAGCTGGTAGAAAAAAAAAACAGAAAAAGGCCAATATGGATTGTGGCAGGAAGGTATAGGAAGAGAAAGGCAGATGGAAAGAGAAAGACGGAAATAGGGGAGAGGTGATGAGGGAGAGAGGAGGTGGAAGGCAAGGAGGATAAAGAGAGAAAGACAGAGACAGCACGGGATCTCCTCTGGCCTTTCACGCGGCTACAAGTTGCGTGTTTCGCACACGCGAGCCAGCCGCCGGTGTTGTAATAATTGTTTGATGACCGGCAGAGCTGGCCATTGTTGTCGGCCTGTGAGGGTGACGGATGGAGCGTCCGTGCCGGCGCTGGCAGCTCGCCTCCACCCATCTGCCGCCGCCGCCGGCCGCTGCCAGTGAGCGGCCTCCTGCGAGGCTGCCGCCTCCGTGGCCGCGCTCCCCGCGGCCGGCGCACTGCAGAGGAGCGTATTTTGGACCTGGACTCAAGTGCTGAGATCACCCAGGACCCCGCTCGGATTAATCTGGAGCCGAACTTTTTCAGACGCAGCAAGAGAGGTTCCTTTGGGAAATAATTTTCAGTTAGTAGTAATTCCTTGTTTCACCTGAAAGTTGTCGAGTGTTTTTGAGACAACAACAACACAACAGCCTGTTATCGCACCGTGGCAGGATACAGATAAAACCCGAAGCTAAGAAGCATGCCTAGCCGCAGAGGGCGCGAAGTCGGCAGGCACCGGCCGCCTGCGAGCCGGGCTGCCCGCGGCGGCTGGCCGGCGACTCCTCGCCACCACCGGGCCCGGTCCGAGCGTGTGGAGAGCGGCACGGCTGGGCTGTTTGTCGCCCGCTCGTGCTGACAGCCGTCAGATCTGATCTCCACGATCCGCGCCTGTCCGGCTCGGGACGGCCCGAGAGCGGTGATTACGATCGGACCTCATGCCGAGGAATGGCTCGTCGCTCGGTAGGCCGGGACCGGCCGACGGACGGGGCCCGTCTGCGCTGCCCCCTCCCCCCCCTCCCCGCCCTCTGCGGCGACGTGCAGCATCGGACGGTGGCAGGAGAGGCCGGGAAAGCGGCGCTTTACTGTCACCCGCTGCTGCTGCAGTTGCAGCAATCCGGAGCATTGCCATCAGCATTGCATTAGTACTTATCATTAGCATCTTTTTCGCAACGCGACCGGATGCTGAACTGCGAATCAAACAAATATTCCCCTGATGAATCAACTAATGGATTCATTAGATAAATTAATGGTGTATTTGATCTTGATTCGTTGGTTTGTACTAATTATTCGCTATTCATTGCGGACATCACATTCGTGTTTATTCGCACACATTTCGGTCCAAAGGTCACCACATTCGGTAGCGTGCGTGCATGCACGCGTGCGTGCGTACGTGGGTGTTCTCTGTGCTTGGACCGTGTACGGCTGGGCTGTCGAGGCAAACCGGCCATATAAGGTGCGCCTTCCACTTTCGTCTTACGTCACCGTCACGGCGCCTGAGCCGACCGGTGCGGCGGCCAGTGCCGTCTCTCACCGGACCTGCGTCCTTCTCGGTCTTCACATAGAGGGCCCGCGCCTCCCTCGGCCGTCTAACAGCGGACCTGCGTCTCCCCCGGCCGTCTCCCACGTGACCTGTGACTCCCTCGGCTGCTTCTGAACTGACCCGCGTCTCCCACGGCCGTCTCCCACCGGGCCCGCACATCTCCCTCGGCCTGCCCACAGCGGGCCCGCGTCTCCTCCGGCCATCCCACACCTGACCTGTGACTCCCTCGGCTGCTTCTGAACTGACCCGCGTCTCCCACGGCCGTCTCCCACCGGGCCCGCACATCTCCCTCGGCCTGCCCACAGCGGGCCCGCGTCTCCCCCGGCCGTCCCACGCGGTGACCATCTCCCACCGGGCCCACACATCTCCCTCAGCCTGCCCGCAGCGGGCCCGCGTCTCCTCCGGCCGTCCCACGCGGTGACCATCTCCGGCGCCGGCTCGGAGTCCGACAAAGACCGGTCGGTCCGGCAGATGGCACCCCGGACAGAGTCGGCCACCGGCGCCCAGTGGAGCGTGAAACGGCGACGGTTAGCAGCCGCGCCGGCCGTCATCTGCGGCAAAAATGACGTAAAATTCGCCGATGGTGTTATTAAACGATGCGAGATACTTTTACTTTCGCCTGGCGTGTGCGGCATATGGTGCCGTAATGACGTGTTGGTGTCCCAGTGGGTAACTGAAGCAGCGGTGTCGTCCCATTGGCCACGCGTGGCACAATGACGGCCTTGCCGGTGGAATATTGGCTAATAGTTCCAAATTCTGCGTGGCTGTTGAATCTCAATAACGTGAGTGACAGCTGCTTTGAATTCTGGAAGTGATCGCAATGCTCGCAATTCGGATCTACAAATCGCTCTGCGATGAAAGCAGCTTTTTGCCAACAGCGAACACTCGCGCACGTATGTCTAAGCCAGATTATGTCATCTGAAACCTGTCCACCACACTCACTTCTTGTTTGTGAACAAGGCTCAGATATTTTAAGTACATTTGGTCGTAAAATTGCGTAGTATGCGTCTTTGGCTAATATTGACAGCTTCGACCTTTCATCAAACGAATCAAACTTAATCAAACTTCAAAAGCTGACGGCATTTCAGTTGACGATCAATGAATGCAAGTTTATGTCTGGAACGCCCATTGCTATTTCACCGAAGATCTTCAAACATGTTTGCTAGTCTGGTAGATACCTATGCTGGGACTAGATGTGAGGACCACAACTATTAAGCCAGGGAATAGGGCCCGAACGCCACTGAACAACAGACTCCGACAATTTTCCCGCACCTAATGTTTCAGCTAGGTATATGAGCTATATTGGAACCACAAACGTTACTTTTGTCCTGTATACATGCCTCAACATTTGTGTCATACCAGCTGAATCACTATCGTAGCTTTTCGTTTGCCATTCGTTTGTGTGTTGTGCTGCATTGTCTGCAGATGCCACAACGAGCCTTGCGAGAGCGTGGCGCACGCATTGTGCACATTTTTACGGCGTAACATTCATTTCATGATATCAGAGTGTTTTGAACCGAATCAGCCTGTGTACGCTCTATGATTTTAACGTTTTGCGCATTGGTAGCGGTTGAGTTTTGCTAAGGGTTGTAGTTTTTTTCGTTCTAGGGGACAGAACACGGGCAAAGTGGGCCTGTCTTAGGACCGTTATTGTCCCGTTGCTTTGTTAGAGCCCTCCGAAGCTCTGCACAATTTGTAACGTCGTTTATGTAGTCGATATTAACTAATGCTTATTTGGATCACGCCCGTCACGGAACAGCAGAATATGGTTTGGCTGTTAAGGGGGATTAGGACTCTAAAGCTACATAGACGGAGATACACAACCTCGGTTCCGTGATCCCTGAATGTGATTCCAGGGAATGTGATCTCCTGCGCGCCAAAATGAATGTAAGAGCGCGAAGTGCAAGTACATTAGAGGTCGACCAAAGTGACAGGCATTGCTTTTTCTGCTCGGCGTTTGCTTGCTCCTTTCGACGTTTTTTTTCTTCTTTTTCAAGTGATGGCCATCTTGCCACGCTTCTAGTGCCTAGACAACAAGCACTGAAAACACTCTGAAGTATGCAAAGGAAAAGTAGAAAACTTCACGCTCATGCGTTTTCCATGCTCTTCCACCAAAAAGTTTTGGCATTTGCGGGTAGTCCTGCAGTGCCTTCCTGGGTCGTCATGAATACAGAGTGTGCTCAGCTCGTTGTAACGCCCACGCTTCGCCGTTGAAGAGGACTGCCATTCGTCTGCAGAGGGAAATTTTCCTCGACCTGCTTGACCTCGGTGACCCGGCGTTGGTCGGGTGCCAGGTGAATCGACCGAACGCCTCCAGACCGTTCCGCGACACGTGCTGCCTCTGACCCCCTCGGAGCTCGTCTGGCGCTCAGAGAAAAATCGCCACAAGGAACTGGTCCCGCGCATCACAAAACGACTTGCGTCGTGATTAAAACTGATGTCTAGTGGATAACGAAAGTATATTTTCAATTGTTTTAAAAAGAAAAGTGTCTCGTGTGGTGACACCGTAGCGCCTGCTGCCATTCGGTTGGTACGAAGACGCGTCCCCCCTCCCCCCCCCCCCCCCCCCCATCGGCAGCCGCTCCGTCCAATTCGTCGCCTCCGGCACCGGCGGTGTCGCCGCCAGACGGACTGGACAGGGACACGTACCTGAAGCCGGCGGCGCCGCTGTCGGTCGATCGGTCGATCAGCCGACGAGGGAATTAGCGAAACACGAGGACTCATGTGTGTTTAGCACTCGAGCGATTGCAAATAAGTGGCAGCCCTGAGTCCACAAGAGGCGGCTCACGCCATTAATGGCTGTTCGCAGCCACCGCCGCGTGACTTTGGCTGTCGGAGTGCTGGTGAAGGAGTTCTTATTCCGCACAATAATGGATCGCAGACTGGGAACCTTCACCCCTTGAAATAACTTAACACTTGTTTGCTACGATTTTGATGCATAGTTAGCGTGACAGAGTTGTTTCACCACCTGGCGTCGGTGCCTCCGAACACTGGATCGGGATGCATGAAGTGATCTGGCCTGCCGAATACTCCCGCTTGAGTCAAATGCTTAGAATCTTGCGTCCTATTTTGCTGGTTCTGTTGGTATCTTTTGTCTACTAGGATCCCTTGAAGCATTCATAATGCTGTAAAGTTTTCGCACCGCAACAAAGGGCACGCGCCTCTCCTGTCGGAGTGAGGCAGGTGACGTCATACAGCCTCAACAGCAGCGTGCATCGTAAAACCTTATCGACACACACACACGCACGCACGCGCGCATGCACGCACAGAATAGCACAGCACAGCATAGCACAGGTTTTATGGGCTCCATGGGAGGCGGGAGCGCAGTATCGGCTTTAGCATTACTACAGTACTGCAGCCTACATCCTTCGGCTGAAAATGGAACACAAAGCTGACAATTTTTTCCTTCGGGATTTGCTGAAGTCACCAGCAAAGGAAAGGATGGTATGGGTGTGGCTAAGTGAATGCTTATAACATTTTGTTGTTCCAAATCCGCAGTTCCTCCCTCTTTCTCTTACCTTAATACGTACTGTGGCGAGAAACGAACCAACGAACCATTAAGACATTATGCAGCGCTTAGGGTATGTGAACACTCACAGGGCTGATTCGTTTATGATTACCAGCCTATAAATATACATAACAGATTACACTCCACCCCTGGGTGTGATCAGCCTCTGTCTGGCACACCGCTTGCTTCCTCGTCCGAGTATCACCTCACAAAATGGCACGACCGTTTGCCAGATGAAGCAGCACCGTTTAGCACCGGTGTTGAATCTTTCATGTGCATTTCAAGCAGACGCCAGCCCCGTTGACAACACATCTGGCGTCTGAAGCGGCCATCGTCCGCACCTGGAGCCTCTTTGAGAGTCTGCACGACGGTGGCGGTGCTGCATGGATCGACTCTCGCGGCACAGGCTGCAGATAACTTTGTCAGTCCTGCATTGGCTTGGTCATGTTTTGGGTAGCGTGAGAAGGGGGTATTCTCATTATGCCTTAACAGCCCTGCGTTCTCCGCTCATCGGATTCATGACGGTGCCCACGGTGGGCAGCCCCTGCTTGGGGGGGGGGGTAAAAATTCAGAAACGTGTTCCGATGCTAAAAAGCCATCGGAATCTGCTCTCTTCTATCTCGAGGAGTGTTTTGAAGTAACCTTCTCTTAGTGAAAACAGCTCATATTTCATTCAGGTCCAGACTGTAATTTTTTGCCAACGTGGGACATCTTAAAAAGATAGTTTTGACTGCTCGAGATGGTATTGAGCACGAGAGGAACAAAGGACGGAAATTGAGGCAGTTACCTGTACAATAAATTCGTTTACAGTTCGTAGCTATTAGCAGTTTGTAATCCGACGCCTGGAAATGGCAGTTGAGTAATACCTCGTCGTATTTCATAAGATGTTGCTACCGGCTCAATCTCGGGCTGTCTGGCGCACGAACAACGTGTTATTAGCCAGAAGTAGCATTGTCCTGGTAACTGGATGTGACGTACGGCGTTCATTGCACACAATTAATATCGTAATAATCCAACACACGGCTTTCACTGCGTCGCATTCAATATCGCATTAGGCCGACGCAGCGATTGTATTGCGTAAAATGTAATATCGTTCTGTAGGATTTCCGCCGCCTTCATGCGCTGTAGCAGCAGCGCCAGCAGGCGGACGCGCTATTGACCACCTCATTGAGCGGCGTCCGAGCGAAGTGAAGTGACGGTCCGTGGGGCCGATGCCGCCGCCGGCGCCAGCGCCGCAGCACCCGTGTGAACCCGGCTGCCCATTAGCAGCGCCGTGCGAGCCACCGCCGACACCGGGCGCGCCGGCCTTTGTCCGCCGCGCCCGCGCCCCAGCTCAACCCTCTTCCGGCGCGCGCCTGGGAAGCGCCGCGCCCGTCGTCCGGCGGCCGGCGGCCGTCGTGGCGCGGCTCCGGCGCTGATGGCGCTAGTTAACCTGTCAGGGCGCCGGGCCGCGACCGCAGGGCGTCGGCCGCCGGGCTGGAGTTGACCGGGTCGCCGCTCGGCCCGGCCCGGCGCGCCGTTACCGACGGCGCGGCGACGGGCAAACCGTTTGGTCTGGGAATGTGGCGATGCCACTGGCAACAGCGCAAGCGACAGTGCCTGTTCCGAGATTCCCGGTGTTTTGGCAAGTGTCTGGGAACTGCAAACCGACTACCAACGAAGACCCCTGTGCACATGTATCCGGTACTCACTGAAGTTACCATCCAAGAAACATTGCGTAAGCTCATGGCGTGCATTGTTTGCCTACGGCCGTTTTGGCCATACATTGGCTGTGCAGGCTCTTTAGGCCTGCTAAGGCGCTTTAGGCTCTGCACTACAATCTCGTGCTGGGTTGTCTTAAGCCATCCATATAAACTCAGTGCTTGCGAAGCATCGCTCGGTATTGTTCACTATTAATGCTCCTAGTTTGTGTTGAGATTCACCCACCCATATTCACTTAAAGGCCGGTGAGTAAGGATAAGAGTAAAGCCTTATATGGTCAGTGAGTAAGAGTGAGAGTGAGTAAAGTCCTGCGCTTCGCAAGATGGGTCTCAGGTCGTCTCACGCTGGGAGATCTGCGCTAAATTTGGGGCATGGTGACCGTTTCCATCATGCTATTGGCTGCGGCCTTGCGCCACTTGCACCCTCCTGAGCGATACGCCGTGCTCGTGTCAGGGTGTGTGACTTACTACGTGATTATCGGCTCCTCCAGGCGATAGATGGCCTGATTAGTGCGCGTGCGCTCTTGACATTGAAAGTAGCGTTTAATTTCGATTATCCTGCGCTTGGCAAATATACCCCAGAAATCACCCGATCACTCAGTGAAGCGGCGGTCGGGGACGGATGTGGATTTCGACCTCGTGCCATATTGCGTCCAGGTCTTTGCAGAAGCTTGCCTTCAATCTAAGGTTATGTCATGGGACCAATTCTTACGCTGCTTAGGAAGTAGGTAGTGGTCCTTTCCCGGTGCTTCGGTACAATTTCACTCAGTTCATGGCTTGCGGACACGGGGCGCATGTGGACCTTATCAAGGAAAGTGAATGCTCACATTTCTATTGTTCTTACTGCGTTTCCTTTGCACGGCAGTAGTCTCGTTACGGAGGTTCGTAATGGGGCCTCCATCGTTCAGGCACTGCACGCTCCAGTGCCAGAACACCGTGATCTACTGATCACTTCCCTCAGTACGTGCAGTTTGAGCTGACACTACGTCTTCTCACGCGTTCCTGATTCAGCTGTGGTGTATTGATTACACAACGTCTTAAGTGACAGTTACATCATTTCAAGTCAAGTGTCCGCCGCATTACCCAACACGGGTGGAGATTCTAATCTCCGCGACGGAGCGCTCCGCCAGACGGGTCCGACGACGCCGGGCGGGCCGGGGCGGCCGGGGTCACGGTGCGACGCAGGACATCTGCTGGCCCGCACGAACGCCCGCGCGTCGCCAGCGACGCTCGCCACTCTACCACCGCCTGGAAATATCCTGCACTCGTGCGTGAGGCGTGTGAAATCCCACCAGCATGGGGTCAGTACGTCGTGGTACGTTTCTGCAGCCCTGCAGCCATTCCATACTTCGCCCCCAAAATATTGTCAGGAAGGTTGATAATGGGGCTGTGTATGCAACAACGAACGCGAGATTTGAGTTTCACAAGTAAAATAACGTCAGGAGGGCCAGAAGCCTGCAAGAACTCGACGTCCTCCTGGGTTGATCTATGGTTCCTGTCCTCTTCCCCTCCATTCAATTTCCGTTGTTGCTCGTCCGTTTGGCGCCGTAATGGCCGCACCTCTGTTTCCCAACTGGAGCGCCACGCCGCCATTGGTGCGGGCATCGCCGGCGGCGGGGCGCCGCCCGGCGCGGCGCGCTCGGCGGCCAGTGCGCAGGCGCCGACAGAAGTGTGCCGCCAGCGGCCGCGTGGGGACGTGCGGCAGAGCGTGCGGGGCGCAGGGTCCGGAGTAGTGGTGGCTGCGCTAGCGAGAACGTTTTGGGAGGATCGGCGAGGCGAGGACCTCCAGCGGGTGTGCGGCGGATCGCCTGCCGGTGAAGCGGCCTGTCAGCTTCAGCGTCTCCTACCAGGACGCTCCAGCCAGCGAGCGGGGGGCGGCTAGCCACCCGCCCGTGCCGCCTCGAACACCAGCGGGCAAGACCCGCGCGGCGCCGCGACCATGGTCTCTAAACGGCAGAAGGGCGCGCCGAAGGTACGTGGTCCGCGACGTTGGTTCGCGGCGGTGGGGACGGCAGGCCGTCGCCCGTTCCGGCCGGCCGGCGCCGGCCGCTGCACGACCGGCCTGTAACGGGCCTCACGCAGCGATGCTCGCCCGGGGCGGCCGTGCGCGCGTCCGGCCACGCTCCTCAGCGTGGCCGGCCTAGGGTGTGCACTGGCTGCGCACATGGCCAAGCCAAGCACTAGCGACGGTGTCGCCCCCTCCCTCGATGCCAGCATGGGCAGCTTAGCCGCTTCAGGGTGGTGTGTCTAGTTTGTCCGATCTCTTCTCTAATTCCGTCATGGTAAACTCACGTGCTGACATGTGGCGATACGCACTTCTTAAACAACAACAACAACGGGCGAGTGGTCAGCCCGTTTACAGCTGTCACGCAAGTGCACCATCTGACCCTCGGCAGCGCCGGCCTCGGTCAAGCAATACCACCGTATTGCCTCACGCCCCCCTGGGATGCCAGCACGCCCGCTCGGGGCCCTCTGGGTGCTGTCACCGTGTCACAATCTCCGCATACGCGGGTATGGCCTGTCCAGCCGTCTCACAGTGTCACCATCGTGTCACAACCCGCCCGCAACCCGACGCCGCAAACCCGGGCGCTGTTGCGCGTGTGAACCCGGCCGGGCGTTCCCAGCCGGGGGCAGGGCGGCGTGCGAAGCAATCTGGGCGGCGCGCTCTCATCGCGGCATTAGCGCGCTAAGCCGCCATATGTGACCTGCTATCATAATTGCCTCGTTCTGGGCCCTATCTGGTGTGTTTTGCGGCGGCTATCTGTCCGCCAGCCCCGATAGAGCTAAGCCAGGCTATTGCGGGCTGTTGGCATGAGCGGAACGTGCGCAGCAGCCCGTTCCGGTGACACGCAGTGCATATGCTATCAGTCGGCGACCATGAGTGGCGGCGAGCCGACGACCGCCGCCGTTCATGCATCGTGGCTATCGGCAGAGGCTGCTGTGGGCACGGCGTTGGCATATCCGACTTATCAATGCACCGGCCAAATAAACAGGTCTGATGGCCTGGACGGTGAAATGGTCGGAGCGCCCCACACGCCAGCGGTTGGGCGCATGCGCGACGCGGTCGGGCCGCGCCACGGCCAACAGTTTGTAGCAGATAATGGGCGGAAGCCACTACGGATGGACGTGGTAATCGGCGCTGCACGCCGTGGTAAAGATCCTCGGCACGATTGCACCCCAAGGCTGGAGCAAAACCGCCCGCAGTTCGCACGCCTGGCCAGGCGGCGTCGGTTGAGGGTCTGTGTAGCACACGGTGGTGGGCTTGGTGAGCCCAGTCGGTAAGATGGACCCGATCCCATCACGACCAGAGCGGCCGGTTCCCATGGTAGAGTGACAACTAAATCGCTGCCTTCCCGGACCTGCACCCCCTCATTTTCCTTCCTTGTGTCCGTAAAACCACCGTCACTTTTCTGAAGCTGAGGAAACGCTATGCGTGCGTTCACTGCTTGTCCCAGCTTCACATTTCGACTACGATGACCTCGTGACACGCTTGGTCTGGCTGGAGGTTATAGCTGCCTAGTCTCGCCCAGAGACTAAACCAAACCACAGGTCCACCGTACTTTGCTTGCTCTGGGACGGACACAGCCGACTCACTCGTCTCACAGCCGCACCTCTATTTAGCGGGAGCTCGCCACTTTTGACTCCCGATCCTTATGTTGTATCGTGTCGTCATAGCAGTCCGTTGGTCGAACGCAAATAATGTATTTTTCCTCATGTCCTTTTTGTTCGTTTCCTCGTAGCACTCTGCCGACTCCTGTCCCCGCTAAGCTCCCCCTACAGATGTCTGCCTTCTCTCTGGGCCTGTTGATGACCTCTGCCCAATCTCTGATCATATCTACCGACCACCGCCGTCTCTCTGCACCCGTCTAAAAACTCCACCCCCTGGGCCCCTTGATGACCTTTGCCCAATCTCTGATCGTATCTACCGACCACCGTCTCTCTGCACCCGTCTAAAAACCCCACCAGTTGCCTGGTCCCATCGACCTTCGGGGCGGGACCGGAATCCCCTCCCTGAGCTCCCCTGTTGTGAACTCAAGGTTTGAGCTCAAGGTCTGTCATGAAAAAGGTCTGAGCTCTCCTGCAGACCTCTGCCCGCCCGCTGAGCTCCGCTGCAGACCTCTGCCCGCCCGCTGAGCTCCGCTGCGGACCTCTGCCCGCGCTCTGAGCTCCACTGCCAGCCCTTGGCCTCTCTCCCTCTGTGCGCTGTACCGACCGCTGCGCTCTCTGATCCCCTGTGCTCTGCCTCGGCTCCTTTGATGGCCGCTGTGCTCTCCGCGAGGTGTGCGGCTGACCCGGCTGCCGTCGGCTGACCTGTTTGAGAGACCGGCCGGGAGAGCCGGGCCGCCGGTCCCGTTATGCGCGCGCCCGCTGCTCTGCTGGCGCCTCTGCGGCGCGCCAGGTGAGGTGCCCGCCAGCCGCGCTCCACCACCTGCCTCGGCCGCCCACGAGCCGCCCGATCTCCAGCCACGCTGCCTGGCGGGGCGGACTTGGTGCGGGCGGGCAGCTGTCGGCGCCTGGTGCGGGCCTCTTGGACTCGGTGAAGGCAATGCAACGGCATGAGTGAGCACGAACTGCCACCAGGTCATGAGGTCCATACCATTATGATTTTTCATGGAACAGTTGCATGTGCATTAGCCATTGGTGGAGTGGAGTATTGTTTCATGAAAAGTCGTCGTTTTGGGTGTCGAGAGGCTAGAACAAGCTTGACTTATTATAATGCCTGGTTAGCGGTTCTCGAGCTCAACCCTGTGAAGGCAGTTAATGGGGATCATCTTCCTTTTGATTTCCCTACGGCTTTGCGAGACCGCTGGCGATGGCGCATCAGCCGCGTGTTCACGGGGTGCTGGGACGCTGTCTGGCACCGGTGAGCGCGGCTCTTCAGACGGCTGCGCGGCGCTGAGCAGCAGTCCTGCGTCGGCGCTGCTGCGTCTGGAGCGGCGCCTCTCAGTGGCTGCGTGCGGGGCGTCGCTGGCCTCCGCGCTGGCCCCGCGCCGGACCCGTCTGGTGCGGGGGCCGACCGGCGCGAGCTCCCAGATCGGCCGGCCTGATAGCCGCCGGGGTAGCAGCGCCCCTCCGCTCTGCCCGGCTGGGCCGGCACGCGAGCCGCCGCACGCACACGCCCACACCAGCCCCGCCCCGCTCCGCCCTCACGCGTGCAAACAGGCGGCTCTCGGCTCGGCTGCCGCGGCCCGAGAGCTGGCCACTCTCGGAGCCCGGCCAAGGTCGGCGCAGCGGCCGGCCGGCTGCGCGGCGCTCCTCTCCGCCTCGCGCAGCTGGCGCCGCCAGATGGGCCGCTCCGTCGTGGGTGAATTCAAATGGCCGAGGGACTAACGACCCCTCGCGCCGGGCGGCGCGCACCGCGCGTCCCGTGCGGCACCGCCGGCCGCGCCGTCCTCCGAGTCACGGCCCGGGCGCTTGGCAGGCTCGCCGCGCAGCCAGAGGATTTTACAGCGCGATCCGCAGGTGGTGGGCGCCCGGCGCTCCGTCCCCTCGCCGCCTTCTGTGAGTGGCAGGTGGCCATGCAGCTGTCTCTGGCGGCGGGGCCGGGCCGAAGGCTTCAAGACCTGGCTCACGCCCCGTGCAACCTCGACCAGGGCTCATGTGTTTGGGTGCCAGGGCAGGAATGTGTTTGGCAGGGCGGCCGTCCTGTCGTCATGACCGGGCCAACCTCCTGTCGCGGCTCCCCGCCGGGTCGTGCCGCGCGTGATGGATGATTCTGATGTGGGGCTGGCAGTGCTGAACAAATAACTCGAGCCGTGGCGCTTGTTGGGCGTTTTCGGAATATGCTTAACAAAGGCAGGTCATGTCACGCCATAACCATGCGTGAGTATACGGGGTACACCGTACACGGGGTAGGGTATACGGGTACGCCGATTGCGCATTTCGCTGCTTAATTCATCGCGACCTGTTGCTGGGCTGTGTTTTTATCTAAGCCTCCCGCGTTTTCTTGTGCCCGCGCCTCGGCCAGCGGGGGGGGGGGGGGGTCTGAGCTCGACCATGCAGATCCATCTTCCGCTTACGCCGGGTGAGCCGCCGCTGGGTGCTGTTGGCTGCTGGCATTAATGCCGAGCGCAGCGAACAAACAAGCGTCGAGTGTTTGTTGTGTTGGATTCTGCGGACTCTCTCTGTAGCACCGCGTCGGCGATCGTTGCTGCCGACCTGCGAGTGGCGGGGCTGTTGTCTCGTACCGTCTCGTCTCGTCTCGTGTCGTCTCAGAACGTATCGGTTTCACGCACGAGTCCTATCTTTGACCGCACGCGCGTAATGAGTCCGGGAAGGTGGGTGGCCGCACTGCGTAGGCGACAGCGACCTCACGCCGACCGGCCGGCCGCAAACACGCTGCCAATGACGGGTTGATTACGGCGTGCGGCTCCGACGCATTGAGCCGGCCGCAGGGCGTGGCCCCTGGGACGTATTACGCGCGCTGTCGCAATGGGACCTGTCAGTGACGGCGTACCCGCTGTGGACGGACACGATCGCCTGTGCGTACGACGCGAACGTAACGCGTGTCTGTGCTGACACACACGTTACACCCCTCAGACCCACCAATCAGCCGCGGCCAACGCGACCGCCAGCTGTAGAGACACATTCGCGCTGGATTGGCGCATGTTGTCAACAATGGGACGATCTAGGTAATGTCCTGCCGTGGTCAGCTACACCCGGGATGGTAGCGTGCGCCGCACTGCTCGTCATTGGCGTGGGCTGGTAACCTCAACGGCAGTTATAAACATAGGAACGGAGCACCAGTACCGGATGCACGTTTGTCGTCCATTGCCGGCTCGGTATTTTCCTGATTTTGAACGCTGGAAGGAAACCTCGTCCAGGGGGAAGTGCATGTGTTCAGAGAGCGCGGTCGTTGACCATTTTTTACTTTCCAACGGTATTTGCTATCTCAGCCATACACCCTAGCTCACGACGGTCTTTTTTATAGGAATTTACGTGGGAGGCTACGTGCTTGGTTGTACTGCAGGCTTTGCTCGCTTGCTGGAGTGCAGCAAACTCCATGGAATTGGAAAATTTGCAGTGTGAATGCTTTTTATGCAGTGACATGGCGGAGATACGGCTCATGCATCGAGCACGAAATTATCCCAGCAGCCGATGCGCTCATAAATTCCCCAAACACCGTCAGCAGCAGCAGCGACAGCAGCACACGCCTCCACCTAGCTCGCTGTGGCAAGCGAGCGACAAATACTGCAGGCCGTCTTTGCCCCAGCCGA
Organism: Pollicipes pollicipes; assembly: GCF_011947565.3. Classification (NCBI taxonomy): domain Eukaryota; kingdom Metazoa; phylum Arthropoda; class Thecostraca; order Pollicipedomorpha; family Pollicipedidae; genus Pollicipes; species Pollicipes pollicipes. The sequence continues at coordinate 9,702,741 of NW_023596461.1, forward strand.
CACACTTTCTCTCCAGCTGACAGCGCCGGGACTGCGCCGGTGCCCCTTCAGCGCGGCGTGTCACCGCTCTGCCCGGAGCGAGGAGAGCCACCCCGCCGGGGCCGCCGCCTTTCCATTGCTGTGCAGCGAGCGGCGGCGCCGGCCAGCGCCGGCCGACGCGACGCCGTCAAGACCTTGGCGCAACAAACAGCTGACTAGTCAGGTACACCACCGCGGTTGCCATGGCGACGGCCGGTCGGCGGGCGCGCGGCGGCGGCGGCCGGCGGCGCGGCGGCGACTGCTTCCCTGGCGGCGGCCGGTGCAAGCTAGGCTCAGTGAGCGCCCAGGCCTGGAAAGGAGAGCCGCGCGCCGCCGGCCGCGCCCGCCCGCCGCCACCCTGTTCCCGTTCGTCAAAGTGCTCGCGCTGCGCAGCATCCGCGAGGAGATGTTCTACCCGCCGCCGTCGCCGCTGCCGAGGCCGGCCACGGTAGGTGGCATTCCGACGTTTCGCCCGAGGCGGGTGGGCCCGCGGGCTGCCGGGCTCATCGGCCCGGTGCGCGGCGCCTCCTCCTTGGCCGATTATTTTTGGCCCGGTTAAACAGAGCGGTTCTCGCACCCTCGGTGTGTCTTCGGAGGAGAGGAGAACAGGTGCACGACGAGGCGCATCACGCCGGGGTGCGTCATGCGGCGATTGTGCAGCGAGCTCTTGTGAAGTTCATTTGTCTATATGTCTAAATGACGCCTAGTTACGTAGAGGGCACCCACCGGGAGTCATCCGCTTTCGAACGGATGTTGTCGCTGCTTTCCCAGCCCAGCTCTTGGCGTGTTGTTTCTTATCACGACGCTTTCCCTGGCCTCTGGTGAATGCGGGGCATCGCGGCCCTGTGGTGTGCCGCCTGCGGTGCCCGGGTGCAACAGGGCCGGTCGAGCGGCCGGCCATCGGTCGGCGCCGTGTGTCGGGGCCAGTTTTCTGTTGCGCACCTCGTCTGACCACTGTGTGGTCCAGTCGGGGAGGCGGCGGCGGGCCGCCCCTCCGCCCGCTCCGGCCGCCGCCAGCGAAGGACAGGTGACTCACGGCTCCGCTGCTCTCCCCGCGCCCTCCCCGCTCTCTCCGACCGTCTCACCTGCCTGGCCGGCGGTGGGCACAGTGGCAGCCACCTTAACATTGACCCAGTAGGGGCCGCCAGCGGCTGCCGCTCCCGCTCCCGGTCCGTCTCTGGAGTTTGTTTCCATGGCGACCAGGCATCGATTTCTGTCGTTAGATTTGGTGATGGGTTGGACTGGGTCGGGTTGGCGCGCTGCGAAGGCCAACGCAGTGGTGTGGAATTGTGTTCCATTTACCCAGCAGACCTTGGCTGAACGCATGTATTTAGGCCAGGAAGCGAGCCGCGCTATGCGCCTGGGAAACCACAATATTGTCCCACTAGGAACCGCCCGGGCAGAACAACGGCGCTCACTAAGAAGGCCAGTCTTCACCGCTGCCTGGCGCCACAAAGCTCATGCTGGAATGCAAGCTATCTGCTCCGAATCGCGTTAATATTACCTCTGGCAATGAGGCAGCCCGACGCTGGAGACGCTGACTCATGATACGTCATTGCCAGTCCATTGTATCACTTAACTCCATTTGGGGAGTTTCTGACCGCAGTGATGTCACGTCTAGCTCGTGGAATATCGCACCCAGGGGCATGTAAGACGTCACCGGCCTGGGGGGACTTGCATGCTGTGCCTCAGTTGCACCCGTACATAATTTTAGACAACACTTGTGCGGCAAAACTTTACAGCGTCATCAAAGTTTGTTTAAGAATAGCGTCTGCCTCACGCCAAGCCCCACAGCCGGCGCCATGCAGTTCGAAGTACTGCCGAGTTGAACAGACAACGGCCGCCGCCGCGCTGCCGCTCTATACACTGTGATACTGCGACCCAACGCCTCCCTGCTGCATGTGACGCTGCTCGCTCGAGGGAATGACGATAATAAGGCATAGCGCTGTCGCATGAGATTCCCGCTCAATTGTCGGCGAACGTCAAAAGCTGACATCACGTGTAGCAGAGCCTGGCGCGGCTCGCGAACGGCGCACGCGAGTCGGAGGTCCGGCTCCACGTGACTGGCCGGTCACTCCCGATCCCCTAATGGTTGGGGATTTTGTGTGAGTGGACCGTTACCACTCACCTGATGCTGCTGCTGAGATTTGCTTGAGAGCGGCGCTGCTGTATGGGGAGTGAGAGGTCCGCTTCGACGAGAGTCACGTTCACGGTCCAGGCTGCTGTACTGTTTGTAGAGAGCGGGCGCACGATGACTCGGAAGTCAGAGTCGCGCTGTTGACCACGTCATATATTCCACGGCAAAATAGCCCATGTACAGGTATGATTTTCCAGGCTGCATTAAGGATTGTCCAGACCAGCACAGCTGCTAAGCGCGCTACCTGTATCGGACCTAATGTCGGGCGTCCAGCATCTGCTTCAGAACCTGTTGTTGGATCGTCCCGTGACTGTGTGGTGACCGTCAAATATGGAGTGCCGGCCGGGCAGCTGGCTGACATGTCGCCAAGTCCCGGCCTCTGCGCATGCGTCGAACCGGCTGGTGGGGATCCGCCTGACCGAGCAAGAACGCTGCGCTATGCATTCTGAATCGCGTCTGGGATTGCATTGCGCCATATGGGCTGTCAGGCGGAAATGTATCTGTTCAGACGAGCTTTGGGTGACCTGTTTTCACTCAGCTGCGACCCGGAAGACTTGCACTTCCCATGCGAGCGGCGTCCTGGCCCGCCTGTTGCCAGCGGACCGACGGCGCTCTTGTGAGATTTATTAGGCCTGAGGATGATTTACGAGAGCCTTTTAGGAATGATGAGGCGAGGTGTCAATGCTACGAATTAAATAAATTGTGCGGTCTGCGGTCATCTTCTGGTGGGTGTGTTGGTCCGTACACAGCGTTTCGTCCAGTTAATACCCCAGCCGTTGTCAGATGTTCCTGAGTCCCGAGAAGGCCTGGATGGTGGTCGGTTTCAGTCACGCGTGCGTCACGGCCCGAATTGTCTCCTTGGACGTTTTGGGAATCTTACCGGGATGTTCCGATGAAGACTAGCGTTTTACTACTGAGCTAACCTGGAGGGACGCAACATGGTTGAGGACGATTGCACACCAGGGGAGGGCAATAGTCTCGAACAATTCTTCCGTCCGTAATCGATTTGCTATCCGCTTGTCTGTTCCTCTCGGTGTTTCGGAACTTCATGGTTTTCATTGTTTCATTGTTTCCGTCCACGAGTTCCTGCTTAAAACTCGCGTCCTCTCCCCGCGCTTTTCTCGGGTTCCAGTGTGTGACGGTGTGTGTTGTCCCCACGCTTGTCCGGGGCTGTTGTGTCCGATCCGCTCGTTCGCCCCCAGGCCAGCCGTTGCGCCCTAAAACTTCGATAACCATCACGATCACCACGATCCCCGAGATCACGCCGGTCTCATCATCACGGGTTCCTGTGTCCGGGAGGGGAAGGGGGGGAGTCTGTCTTTGGCACACGCTGGTGCCAGCCACGCCGGCCCGCGCCGGCCGCCCAGGTCTGACTGCGCTTCTTTTCGTCCACAGCCGTCGAAGGAAGAGCCGCCCAAGCCGCCGCCGGACAAGAAGTGTCCCTCGGAGATGCTGCAGCGCGCGCTGCGACACGCGCCGCCGTACCCGCTGGTGCTGACCCAGCCGAGCGGCCAGTACTGGGTGGACGGCACTGAGCACGACACGGCCGTGGACGCGCACGGCCAGCCCCTGCTGCCGGAGCACAGCTGGAAGCCCAAGATCGAGTGCGATGAGACGGCCAAGTGTTACCGGCGTCACTTCCTTGGCAAGGTGAGTCAGTGCGTGCGTCACTCAACGGCAGAGCGCACCGGTCCGCCAGCTTACGGGCGGGAGTCGGGCGGAGTCACGACTGCGCTCGACACGCTCGGCTGAGTCGGCCAGTCTGACACATCCAAGAGGCTCAGTCCGGCATGATTTCCCGGGGTTATTCGAACGCCCTCGCGGCATTTGGGCTTTGGAGTACACGAGACTGCAGTTTGGTGGCTTCACACCAGGCTAAAGAGTATCACGGCTCTGGTCCGTGCGGCGAATTGTCTGTTCCGCCCCTCCCCTTGCTTGCGGCCAGCACTTCATTTGCTCGCGCGCGCCCCTCCAAAATCCCGGGGGATTCCGTCCCGCACGCTCGCAAAGCCGTGCAGCGCTCGCCACGCCCCGGGCCGTTGGCGGCGTGCGCAGCAGCGGAGTATGCTGACACTTCTCCACGGAAGCTCTGGTCGGCAGCAGAGCCGCGCGTGGCGCTGCCCTTCTGCTGACAAATGACCCTTAGAAAGGTTAAGCAAAGTACCTGGCCTGCTGGGATTGCTCGAGGCCCCAGGTCCACTTTTAGCATTTTGCTGAAGCGGTAAGCCGGGCATGCGGGTCGTTCGACGGACATTCAGCCCGTGGGAGCGCTGTCGTGCAGCAGAGGCTTCAGTTCGACTGCGGGGTCCATGATAATGTCCGATGCGCTGGTGGTGTGACGCAGGACGGCGCCGTACCCTCCCCCTCGCCGGGCTCGTCCACACGCAGTGGTGCGGTCATAGCACGCTGGGCCCCAGAACGGGGGATGAATCCCCAACTTTGGAAAATGTAACGTAACAACCAAGTGTTGCATGCAAAAGGTACTCTAAAGCAATGTTATCGCTCCAACTGGCGCGCCGGGGCGTTGAAGCGCGCTGTTGAGATTGCTGAAACTGCTGACCTTTTGCTGAGGCGTGCTCGCGTCTCGAGGCGTTCTTCTGATCGCTCGTTGTTGTCAAGGCTAAGGCGGCGAACTAGTTACCGGCCAATTGTTTTGCTCGCTGAGGTGGACATTGTTTTCCAGTTACAGGCAATCCACTTGTAGATAATTATTGCTACTGAAGTACTACATCACGGAGATGCAATCTTCGTCTGCTACAACCAGCCACTTACAGTAATAGGGGTGCAGTGATATCTCCACAAGGCCTAGCTGAGTCTCCCCGCGCGTGGTGGCCGGGCTCTCCCGAAGCCGGTCGGGCTCCGGCACCCTGCCGGCGTTGATCAGGCCGCGGGCGCCGCCTGGCGGCGGTACGACCGGCCGGTGAGTCAGCGCCGGCGCCGCGCGGACGGCCCGTACCGCGGCCATCTGTCGCCGCCGGAAGGTGCGGCAGGGGTGGCGTCCCACCTGCTGCCGCTGCTCCCCACCCCCACCGTGGCCGTGCCGCTCGTTAATCTGGCGTTTCCGCGGCGGCATGCGGTGGCGATGAGTGCGTCGCTGGCCCGGCCGGATATCGCGCGCAGCCGACGGGGCGCGCTTCCGCCGTAAACAGAGGGGAGGGCGGCGGCCGGGGCGGGGACAGGCTGTCTCGACGTGCGTAGGACGCCTCGTGTCAGGGGCCGCGGCGGGGTGCGGGGCGGGGACGCGCCACCTGTCAGACACACTGCCTGTCGCGGCGCTGTCCTAAACCACGCACGGCGTATTGTTTGACTGCCCCGGGTGGCACGCTCCACTTGGCTGTCACACCCGGCCGCTGGTCTGCGGCTGCTTTACGCTGGGTCATTTGTCTTCTGTGAACAGCGGGTGGTTTTAAAGTGTTGTTGCCCGGCATCCTGCGGAGACGCTATCTTCGACTGCGCGGTGCGTCGCCATGGTGCGCTGCTCTACATACCCTCCCGTGTTTTTGCCGGGACTTCACGGTCCACTGCATCGTTACCCAGATAGCACGCGGCCGGCACGCGTTTATCCTGCACGGCGTGCCTTAACGCGGTATTGGTATGGCCCACATAGCCTAATATGAAGCTGGCCTGATTGGTGAGGCGCGCTGCGCAGTGTCCACTGGTGCCGGCCGTGTCAGCGGGCGGCTATTGATCGCGCTCGTGCAGCGTCCGTCTCTAAAACAACAGCCGGCCGGCGTGGCGACCCTTCGGACGCGTCCGGGAAGCGCTCCGGTCGGCAGCGTCCGAGTCGCTGGCTCAAGATGGCGAGAGAGGGAGGAACATCCCTCCGGCGGAGGCTGGAGAGTAGGGCAGTCACGGCTTTGTTTATGGTCGACATGAAATGATAGAACCCGGCGCTTAGCTCTGTTTTCTCTCAGTGCCGTGATATCGTGCCTGCGTTCCACGACCAGCCACTTTGGAGTGGACTCGGGTCAGTGGGTAATGCCGTCCCGCCTTAGGCAAACATAGTCTGGCGCTCAGCTGGTCCCCATGGCCGGCTTATGACCTGCGCGAGCCGCCTGCTACGGGACACCGTTGACCTGCGTGGGCCGCCTGGCACGGGATACCGCTGACCTGCGCGAGCCGCCTGGCACGGGACATCGCTGACCTGCGCGAGCCGCATGCCGCGGGACACCACTGACCTGCGCGAGCCGCCTGCCACGGGACACCGCTGACCTGCGCGAACCGCCTGGCACGGGATACCGCTGGCCTGTGCGAGCCGCCTGGCACGGGACACCGCTGACCTGCGCCAGCCGCCTGGCACGGGACGCCTCTGACCTGGGCGAGCCGCCTGGCATGGAGCACCGCTGCCCGACCTCGTCTCCCGGGTGGCACCCGCTGCCAAGAATACGCTGAGCCCAGCCCCACTTTATGCAAAGCCGGCTGTCCGAATCGCGCTCCAGAATACCAAACACGGCTGCTGGGCGGGCGCAGCGCGGCGGCCGATCTGCCCCCGATCAGCCGGTGGACGCGGCGCCGGCCCCGCCGGCCAGCGGCGCACGCCTCCCGGCGGGCGGCGAGCGCAGTGTGTCACGTCGTGGCTGGCGCGGTCACGCCGCGCGCGCCACGAGCGGGAGGAGGCGCCGTCGCCGCCCGCCGCGGCGGCGTGGGAGCCGCCTTACCGGCGCTGCCCCGCTGTCCGTCACAGCGGCTGAGCAGGGCCCGGCGCAGCGCGGCGGCCGGGTAACGGCGCGTCGCCCCTACCGCCGCTCCGACGGAGCGCGACCGGCAGGACCGGCCGCAGGCGACGGAGCGACGCGGCGTCGGCTGGGGCGCCACCGGCGTGCGGCACGCGGGCAGGACAGGACAGCAGGCACCCGAAGACGCCGGCGGAGGGGGGGGGGGGGGGGGGTCGCCGCCGACCTTCACCGTTTCTGAGCGGAATCTACGCCTCTGCCGTCTCCTCTGTCGGCAGCCTCGCCTCCCGGCCGGCGTCCGATGCCCTCGGCTGTCATCCGCGGCACGGCGGCCCCGATGCCGGTCACGGCGCGGCGACCGCCGACCCAGATCGGGAGGCAGCCTGGCCCGCCCGCTGACCGGCCCGTCCTGTCCCACAAGGCCGGCGGACAGCCGGGGGTGTCCGGGCCGACGGTTTTTGTGGCCGCCCGTGTCACAAGGCCGCGCGCTCGGCCACGGGCTCTGCCTGGCTGGGACGCGGCCCGCCTGGCGCCCCGTATCCACTCGCCGGCCGGCGCCTGGTCTCGCTGGCGAGAGGAGCCACCCGCCGCCTGGTCGGCTCCCTCCTACTCGCGTGAAATATGGTGGTGGCAGGCGCCGCTGCCCTTTTCAAATAGGTTGCGGCTGATGACCATGCTACGTGATCTATTTCGCACACAATGCCGGCCAGCGCCAACTGCGCACCACGCCTTAAATAGCCCGGGTGGATTGGATGCGCTGTGCGAGGTCTAACCGTGGCTGCGTGGTGCGGCGTCCAGCCTCCAGCGCACGGCATCAGCACGCGTCTCAGCGTACCGACTTTCGCCTGGGGATTACGCAACACCTCATTTGTGATCATCCGGCGGCTGGAGACGAGATATTTGTTACGCGTGGCGGATAACGTGACCTATGAGGACGGCGGTGTCCGGTGTCGTCCGGTGTCGTCCGGCTGCCCCCCCCCCCCCCCCCGGCGCGATTCGGCCTGTTACGCTGGCGAGGTGACGAGCAGCCGACCGTAATGAACGGGGCTGGGGCTGATGGGCGGCAACAGATGCCGTTGGTAACAGGTGGTAACAGGAGGTCGAGATACCCGTCAGGCAGAGTCGGCCTTCCTCCTTTTCCGGGTTAAGCGTGCCTCATGATTCGTGTATTATGCTTTTGCCACCGCGTCTGTGCATCGTGTGCTCTCGCATTTAAACGCAGGCTATTTGGCAGAAATTATCCTTGGACTTTGCTCTCAAAAGCCACTATACGTCCCTTCCGAGCATCAGACAGCTGTCCAAACGAGACGCGCCACGGTGCCGGGCCGGGTGTTTGGGCCCTGCAGTGGCTCCATCTGCGTCGGCCGGCCAGGTGCGGGACTGAGAGTGCCAGGCGGCCGTCACGGGCCCACCGACCAGTGACCCGTGACCGGGCGGCGGCCGCTTCCGTGTCAGAGTCGACGCGGGCGGGCGCGATAAGGGCGGCTCGACCTCGGACCGGTCCGGCGAGGCCGACGGAAGGAGGCCGCGGCCGCGCCGCCACCTCGGCTGCATGCTCATGCCGCCCGCAAGCCTTGCAATCGTGATGGGCGGCTCGCCGGCCACCTGATGGCTCCCCGCTCTGCCCACTCGGGGGAGGGAGGAGGGGCGGCCGAAACCAGGCGGCCAGCCAGGCTGGTGATGCTGAGAGGGTACGTGACTTACGCGACCTGCGGAGAGGGTACGTCCGTCCAGACGAGGCTTTGTTGGTAAGGGACGGATGTGGCAAACGTGAGCCGCTCCAGATGCTCAGGAGCCTGCCGGGGCGCCTCACCAGGAGTTTGGCAGTGGTTCGGCTGCCCCGGCTGTCGGCCTGCAGGCCGATGTCCGACTCCTGACGAGCTGCGACGCCGCCGCCCTCCTGGGGACGGTTTTGCATCCACTGTGGTCTCGACGGGCGTGGTCTGGCCGGCTCAAACGTGCACCAAGCGGCAGCCGTGCGCCTGCCACGCCGGCGGTGACGCCGCGGCCCGGCCGGGAGCTGCCCGGGCTCGGCAGCTGGGGTCGATCGGCGGTAATCCGTCCGCCAGCCGGGCTCGGCCGGCTCCTGTGACCGGCCGCCTACTGCCGTCTGCCGACGATCGAGCCGCACCCCCTGCCCCAGCCGCCGGCGTCACGCGAGTGCACGTGCCCCGGCCGCCGCCACAAAGGTCTCGCCGCCGGCTCTGGTCGGTGGCGGTGGAGCTCGTTCCGGTGAAGAGGGAAACGGCAGGTCGTATGACGGTGGCAGTAGTACTTCGCAGAACGCCTGCAAAGGGCATGGCGGTCGCAACAAGGTTCTGGTGAGCCGCCTTATCATTGGGGCGCCTCGAGTTGTTTTTGCGTGCGTTGTGTGGCCTTTTCCTGGGTTGGAAGTGATACAAAACACGAGCTTTGTCAAGATTGTAACTTAGTACCATGCGGAGCTTAAGCGATAAGAGGCCCCTAGGTTAATCTCTGAACACGCCTCTAGAACATCTGGGAAGCAAAGCATCGGCGATGGCTACCCGCGCGGCAAAAAAATACAGGCATCTAAAAGCCAACGCTAAGCGGTTTGCGCGGGTGCCGTTGGCCCGGCGGCAGTGCCGGCCCGGCGCGCCTCCGCACGTGCCGGTGCTACGACTGCATAGACGCCCTAAGCTGCGCGCACGACCATGCAGTGGTCCAGCTGATGCTGTGTGCCGGCGGTTCTTGCACACGAGCCGCCGTGAGGGCACGGCCGCCGGCCCGTGCAGTCTTCCCTGACCGCTGCTGCCAGTGGCGGGACGGCCACGGACCGGCCGAAGCTTTGTTTTTAGAGAGGGACAGAGGCGGGCAGCAGCCGGGCTGACCTGCTCCTATGGTGCCGTGCTCTTCCGCCCAGGTGGTGCTGGACTGACTCACTCTGGTGATGCGCTCTCCCGCCCCGGTGGTGCCGTGCTCCCCCGACCTGGTGGTGCCGGACTGCCCCGCTCCGACGGTGCCGTGCCCCCCCCCCCCCCGCCTAAGTGGTGCTGGACCGCCCCACTCCGATGATGTGCTCTCCCGCCCTGGTGGTGCCGCGCTGCCCCGCTCCGATGGTGCCGTGCTCTTCCGCGCGGGCGGCGGCCGGGCTGCCCCACTCCGGTGGTTGCCGTGCTCTCCCGCCCTGGTGGTGCCGTACTACCCCCGCTCCGATGGCGCCGTGCCTCTCCGCGCGGGCGGCGGCCGGGCTGCCCCCACTCCGGTGGTGCCGTGCTCTCCCGCCCTGGTGGTGCCGTGCTCTTCCCGCCCTGGTGGTGCCGGACCGCCCCGCTCCGGTGGCGCCGTGCTCTCCGGCGCGGCCAGCGGCCGGGCTGACCTGCATGCGGCCTCAGCTGACCCAGATGCAGCCGGCCGGCCGGATCCTCGTCTGCTCGGCACGCGGAGGCAGTGGGCCACGGCACCCCCGCAATGTAGGCTAATTGAAGCGGGCCTGGTCGGGCCCGCCGCAGAGGGCACGCCTGTTGACCTGCACCGGCGGCACCTGGCCGTTTACGCTCAGAGAACGCGGGAGAGGAACGCTGGGACCGGGCCCGGAGTAGAGGCGAATGTGGCGCGTGATGTGGAGCCGGCAAGCGGACTGTAAAGGGAGTTTTACTGCTCTTGGAGGGAGCCGAACTTAGCGTGGCAATTCACAGAGACGTGATTTGTCACTGTCTGTAGACTTGCATTGAGTATGCCCGTGAGCTATAGAAGCAAACGTTAAAGGATTGGAATGCAGCGGTTTGTTATGGTAATCGTGGACGTGGGCATCCTAGTAAACGGATGCGTGTGGCGCCTCCACCGGGCTGCTAATTACAATTGCATTTCGAGGGCTAGATGCATGCAGGACGGGGCTCAGTCAATTCAAATTTCGGGGTCTAATGGCATGGCTCATCAAGGAAACAAGTTATGTTCTAATATGCTCATGCACAATGCATTGCTACCACACCGTTGCATTTTGAGGTCAACTATGCATGAAATTGGGGTAATTTTGTTTCAAATGTAGTACGTTTGATGTGATTTGTGCAGCTCAGTAGCGTTGAATCCATGCGGGATTAACACAACTTATGGCTTTAGCCATTGTGTGTTGTGCACTTAACCATCGTTGTATAATGAGTTTTGGCCGTCCGTCTCATTGGCAGCGGCGCGCCGTGTCTGTGCTGTGTGCTTCCGCGTCCGCTCGCTGACCCTGACCCCGCCGTCTGGCCGCAGGACCACATCAACTGGTACGGCGAGGACGAGCTGCTGGGCCCCGTGGTGCTGTCCATCAAGCCGGAGCAGATGTCGTCCCAGGAGCACATGCGCCTGATCCTGCGGCTGCGCAGCGGCACCTGTCACGAGCTGGTGCCCACATCCTGCCTGGGCACGCGCCCACGCCGGCCAGCATGGCCAAGGTGAGCGGGCCCGCCGCCGGGCGCGGCGAGGACGCCGGCGCGCCGGACCGCCGGCACCGCCACGCCGGTCGGCCGCCGGTCGGCCGCCGGCCGTCATTAGCGCTCGTTAGCGGACACCGCTGCCGTCGGTGCCCGCCGCGGGCGCGCCGCCGACTGTGATTGCCATCGGACACAGGCAGTCGGCTCGGTGAGCGGCGGGCCTGGCGCGGCGGTGTGGGCAGAGCGGCGTCTCGGCCGCCGCTGATGGTGCGGGCCCGCGTCATGCAGGTCAGCAGCGCTGGTTGCCCCGGCCGCCGCTGGTGGTGCTGGTGCCCCGGCCGCCGCTGGTGGTGCGGGCCCGCGTCACGCAGGTCAGCAGCGCTGGTGGCCCGGCCGCCGCTGCTTGTGCGGGCCCGCTTCACGCAGGTCAGCAGCGCTGGTGCCCCGGCCGCCGCTGGTGGTGCGGGCCCGCGCCACGCAGGTCAGCAGCAGTGGTGCCCCGGCCGCCGCTGGTGGTGCGGGCCCGCGTCACGCAGGTCAGCAGCAGTGGTGCCCCGGCCGCCGCTGCTTGTGCGGGCCCGCCTCACGCAGGTCCATCAATCGGCGCGCTCGCTCCCCTTTGTCTGCCCACCCCTGGTTACGGTCGTGCCCTCCCCCTCCCCCCTATCCTGCCTCCCAGGCGAGTATCGCCCCGCCATCGGACCCCGGCTGGGGCGGGGCGGACCATCGATTCGCCGCATAAATTACCGACCCGGCCGATAACGGCTGCTCGGGCCGTCCAGGGCTGGTAGCATGGTAACGGCAGCCGGGCCTCCCGGACCGCGTGGCATGATAACGACAGCAGTGACTCGAGGGCCGGGCGGTGTGGACCTCGGCTGGTGTCGTACTAAACCACACGGCGCGGTAAGCAGAGTCAAGGGCTGTTCCGGCTGGACAACGCGGCGGCCGAAGCCGCCGCCGCCGCGTGCTGGACGCGTGTTAACTGTGGCTGGGGGTCGCCTTCCGGCACGGCGTCGGTAGCCAGGATCGCCCCAGGCTGCACGGCGTGTTAACTGTGGCTGGGGGTCGCCGGCCGGGCACGGCGTCGGTAGCCGGGATCGCCCCAGCTGGACGGCGTTGTCAACTGTGGATGGGGGGGCCGCCGAGCTGGGGTCGCCGCCGGGCTGAACGGCACGGCGCCGGTAGCCGGGATCGCCCCAGGCTGGACGGCGTGCTAGCGGCACCGAGGGCGGTGTAGCGTGCAGTGAGATGCCATCGCCGCTGTGTGGGGGGCTTAGTGTGCAGGCGACGGGGGGCGGCGGCGCGGCTTTGTGCAGCGGGCAGCCTGATGGAAGGGCCATCGCACGAGGCGGCGGTCCGGCGACGTGACGCCGCGTGTAGCTGACAGTCATTGAGTAGTGCGCAGTTTGGTGGCGGGTGGCCGCGTGGCGCGGACAGGGCAGGCGCCGATGGGCTGCGATGTCCTTACCGGTCGGACGAAACCAGGCCGGCCATTGTCTGAGGCGTCGCACCGAGCCCGCGCCTCGGATGTTGGCCGTGGCGGCCGCGCCCCGCCGCCGTCGGGGGCCGCCCTCACCCGGCCAACACCCGACCCCGGCGACCGCAGCCGGCAGCCGCAGCCGCTGGCGGCGATGTCGTGACACTAGCGCCGCCCTGCGGTGGACCGGCCCAACACCGACACCCTTTCACCGTAATTAGTGGGTAGTTTCGAGGTCTTGAGCTTTGGTTAAATGCTCCAGATTTACATATTCGTCGCTTCGACCCATGCTCAACTGGCCGGAACGCCAGTTTTGTGTGATAGAAGCACGGATATGCGCGTCACGCACGATAAGGCGCACGATCTTTGATTACAAGTTTTCTTCCGCCTGATACAAGTCGCCCGACGTGCTACATAGTCGTACGTCCAGTTTTTCCCTCCAAAGTATGTCACCTTACCTTGTCATCTTTGTAGGGGACACGTATGTATCTTGTGAACAATCCTGTCCCCCCGGCGGCAATGGCTGCGCCCATTCAGCAGTCCACTTTACCTCCCCGAGTGGAAGTCTGTCCCAGCCCGGAGCCGTGTTTTTTTTTTTTGCCGCCCGGCTTATCGTAGGCGGCGGGCGACTCTCCGTCTAATCCTTCTTCGTCCATGTCAGTGTTGCCAGGACGCGCGGACGGGCGTCCATTGTTTCACCACTGCGAGCAGTCAGCTAGTCCGCATAGAAAAGGGCGCTGCGCAACCAGCGAACGGGGGCGGGGGGAGAGGAGGAGCCGGCGGTAGTGACGACTGACTCCGAGAATCAGCTGCGTTCTACGTTGTCACGATCCACGAAGAGTAGTAACTCGCGGGCAAAAAAAAAAAAAAACACTGAAAGTGCGCTGTGTTGGCACGGTAGCGCCATGCTTGCAATTCAAGGGTGAAGCCTGTTTTGAATAACAAAGGAAACGTCCCCACGTTGCGTGCAGCCATGCCGCACTGGGCTCTGTGGTGCGTGTTATCTTTCCCCGTGTCGTTGTCTGGCCTTTCCACCCCTGAAGGCAGTCGTTTTCAATGCCCGAGCTGCATGACCGGGAGCCCAAGCGTGCCGCCCGGCTGGCCAACGTCTCTGACCCCGGCCGGGCCCTGTCTCTGACCCAGGCTGGCCATGCCTCTGACCCGGCCGGCCCTTTTTCTAACCCCGGCCGTCGCTTGTTGCAGCTGCTGAACGACGACCTGTCGCTGGAGCGCCTGGAGCCGGTGCTGGCGCCCGGCGCCGCCGACCTGCTGCTGGCCTACGACGAACACGTACTAGTCAACCACTTCAAGTTCGGCGTCATCTACCAGCGGCAGGGCCAGACGCGCGAGGAGGAGCTCTTCGGTAACCGCAGTCACAGCCAGGCCATGGACGAGTTTCTCGACATGCTGGGCCAGCGTATTCCTCTCAAGGACCACAAGGGGTGAGTGGGAGCGATCTGCCGCCAATCGCCGCCTCCGGTCTCGTGCCGTGGGCGGCGGGTTTGTGTAGAACTGACGATGTTTGGCTTTCGTAGTTTGTGACGCATTTGGGGAAAAGATCTGAAGAGGATGGGCCTACATTTCATCAACAAACACGCCCTGTTGAAGTAAGCGCCTCCAGTGTAATTTGTCGCGAGTTTTTCCCGGAGGATGGGACTTTCCGGAGATTAAAGTCGACTGTTGTACGACAAATTAAATAGATCATCTTGCTAAGATGCTCGTTCTACGAGTGGATCCTTCGCAGTCAAAGATAGTGCCCGGTTACGTGGCAGTATCGCATCGAAATGTTAAATAAACCTGCTTAAATAATTACTTGCGTTGAAGGTCAGGAAATGGGACGTGAAATTACAGTAATGGGTACGATTTATCATTTGTCATTCTCAATCTAAGACGGCTGTAGGCCCAGCTAATGACAGGACAGGGTGGGGAGGCGGCGGGTAAGTACCGCAACACGATGCTCGCGCGGTACCAATGTCTGAGAATGTAGCGCGTGGCACGGCGTGTGACGACTCCACCTCCTCTGGCAGGTACCGGGGCGGTCTGGACACGCAGCACGGCCAGACCGGCGAGCACACCGTATACGACACGTTCAAGGATCGCGAGATCATGCTGCACGTCTCTACACTGCTGCCCTATACCGAGAACGACGCGCAGCAGCTGCAGCGGAAGCGGCACATAGGTGAGCGCGGTCAGGTCGTGAGACGGCCCGAGGCGTCTAAGTCCGGCTCTTGCCTGGCGCGTGACGTCAGTGCCGACCTACGCGTCACGTGCTGGCTTGCTCCGGAGCGCAGTGTTCGTCTCCGAAATAGGAGCCATTGCCTGGGGGCGGACGTGCGCAGCTGGAGTGACCGGCGGACGCGAAGGCGAAGGGTCACGTGCCGACGCCACTGACCCGCGCCGTACCCGGCAGGCAACGACATCGTGGCGATCGTGTTCCAAGAGGCCAACACGCCATTCGCGCCCGAGATGATCGCCTCGCACTTCCTGCACGCCTACATCGTGGTGCAGGTCATCGAGCCGTGCTCCAGCGGCACTCGGTGAGGGGCGCGGCCGGGCTGGCGGCCAGGGCGGCGCTGGATGGCCGCTTGCGGTCGGCTGCTGATGCTCAGGCCGGGCGTCAGCAGCCGGCGGGTAATGCAGTTACGATTAGACCGCGGTCGGCGGGCCTTGCAGACGCCGAAATTTTGTCCGTGCTGGGTTTTGGAAGGTTTCCACTAGCTTCCGCAGTGGCGGTGGGGGGGGGGGGGGGGGCGAGTTACTGGCCAGTCGCCGCCGACACGTTCATACGACAAAGGACGCATGCATGCCCTGTATTTCCCTCGGGACTTAGAAATGTTTCCCTGCAGCGGTCAAACGGTAAACATTCTGGAGATTTATGCTGGGGAACGCGAGGAACAATGGCCTGTTTTTCGTAGTCCATTTGTTGCGCCGGTTTGCCTTACACTCCTGGACAGGTAATTTGTTGCCACAAGTCACGGCTCCATACAGTTTTTACGGTCGGCGCGGAAATACGACGGCTTCATCTGGATAGCGAGCGAGTTCCCAGCACCACTGGCATGTACCCAACCTGGCTGAGAAATGGCATCTCAATTCGCTTTGTTGTTTCGGGGAACTTTCCTCCCCTGTCTCCGTCTGGGCCGGCGTGACAGCGTGTCTGGTGTCGCCGTGTCTGACCTGTCCGGCTGCCGTCCGCAGGTACAAGGTCAGCGTGGCGGCACGAAACGACGTGCCCTTCTTCGGCCCGACTCTGCCCAGTCCAGCCGTCTTCAAGAAGGGGCCTGAGCTCAGGGAGTTTTTGCTCACCAAGCTCATCAACGCGGAGAACGCGTGCTACAAGGCGGACAAGTTCGCTAAACTCGAGGTGATTTCTCCTCCACACAAAAACACGTGTCCTCATCAGACTCGGCAGTTTTTCGAGCACCTGTCTATATTAATCTACTACACATATCTTTTCAATCTCCGGCCTCTAACAAAGGTTTACTTTGTTAAAAGCACCAGCTGATGGTTCGTGTGTCACCGCAGCTGCTGGGCAGACGTGACGTCACCCGTCCGCTCCTGCCGGCCCGTGACCGTGCTGACGTCATTCCCAGACGCGGACGCGGACATCGCTGCTCTCGAACCTGGTGGACGAGCTGCGGTCGCGCAGTCTGCAGTTCTGCGGCCTGCAGGCGCCGCCGGCCGGCGCCGAGCCGCCGCGCGAGTCGTCCGGCATTCTGAGCACGGTGCGCAAGGCGTTGACGTCGCGCTCCAAGAGTCAGCCGGACGAGCGGCGCCGGCCGCCGCCCAGCCCGGCCGCCGACGGCGCGCTCGTGTTCCGCGCGCACAAGCCGCTCACCAAGCGCACCTCGTCGGGCGCCTCCAACAAGGACACGCTGAGCTCGGTCTCCAGCCAGCCGTCCAGCTACCGCACCTGCAGCTCGGCCTCCTCCAGCCCGGATGCCACGCCCCACCGGACCCAGAGGTGGGTCAGGCATGGGGCAGGGTTGGGTCAGGGGGTCAGGTGTGTCAGGTCCCTGACGGTGCAGCACGGGTTGCCGGCGGTCTGTGCTGCTATCTTGGGCCGCTCGTGGCACATGTGGTGATGGGCCCACACCGTGGTGAGATACACCGTGCAGACCGTGTTCATCCCTATTGGAACACCGCGGATGTGCTCTCTGAGGCGCCATGAAGTATATGGAGGGGCCTGATGTCGAATGGTTAACGCCTTCGGCTCCCACGTGAGGGCCCAGGTTCGAACCCTGGTTGCTCCATGGGTTCACGGGCCTTATATTGTCCCTGCAATCGCGGACACCGCTCGATACAAGACAGTTCGACGACCTCCGTCGTATTCCCCTATTACATGGTGTAGCATGTCTGATTCCCTTTTCCCCTCATTTTACACCGCACGGCCACGTAGTGGATCATTATAAAGAGGCATCGGGCGTGGCGTGCCAGTCTGTGGCGCGGCGCTCGTTGTCCACACTTTCGCGACACCGCGCTCGGCATCTACAGCGGTGGTTTCCCGTCCGGCAGGGTGGCCATGTCCGAGAGTGACGACTCGTCGCTGAACTCGGTCGACCTGGAGCCGGCTGGTTACCACGGCAACGGCTACCATGACGACTCGGACACGGGCATGGAGAGCATGGGCTCGACGGAGAACAAGCGGCTGTCGTGTTCGTTTTGCGCCGACGAGCAGCCCGATCCCAGCGCCGCCAGCGACCTCATTAAGGAGCTGGAGCGGCTGAAGACGGAAGTCAGCGCGCTGAAAAACGACAAACTCGATCTTTTGCGACAGAATGTGGTGAGTGAGCTGCGCATTGAGCAGGGAGGTGGTATCCTGGTGTTTGTGCTGGTGACGATGACGTCAGTGCATCCGCATGACGTCATGCGTCTGTAAATATGAAAGCTGAGCGTTCTGTACAGACAAAGGCACGTGGTGTGACTCGCGAACTATTCTTTAAAACGATGTTCTCCGCAAGGTGTTCTCCGTATCCCTAACATGTGGAGTGAGCAGCGCATAGGGTAGGACGCCTCTGAACGAGGTGGACGGCGTACGTGCCGAGCGCTGCGTCACGTTCACCGCCACCCTTCTTCGCAGAC
Organism: Pollicipes pollicipes; assembly: GCF_011947565.3. Classification (NCBI taxonomy): domain Eukaryota; kingdom Metazoa; phylum Arthropoda; class Thecostraca; order Pollicipedomorpha; family Pollicipedidae; genus Pollicipes; species Pollicipes pollicipes. Next base: position 9,720,498 of record NW_023596461.1, read on the forward strand.
TTGCCAGCGCGACATCAAAAAGCTGAAAGCCAACGAGATGAAGCTGCAGCAGGACATGACGACGGCGAGTCGGGAGATCGCGCGGCTCCGCTCCCTGGTGAAGGAGTTCGGGGCGGAGCTCTCGGCCGTGTAGGGCCACCGCGCCCGCCGATTGGCTTAGCTTTCCGCAGTGTAGCGTCTCGCTCCCGCTGATTGGCTAAGCTTCCCGTAGTGTGGCACCCGGCGCGGTCGATTGGCTGTCCGGAAAGGCGTGTGCGCTCTCCGCCCGCGCCAATTGGCTGTCCGGGAAGGCGTGTGCGCTCTCCGCCCGCGCCGATTGGCTGTCCGGGAAGGCATGTGCGTCCTCCGCCCGCGCCTCAATCCAAAGAGAAGTGAATAATCGTTTGCCGCTTGAATTGTGCTCTATATAGCTCTGTGTTACGGACGGGAGGTCACATTCCGGGGGCGTGGGAGCAGTGTACAAATCTGTTTGTGTTCACCCCAGCTCGTCCCACGGCGGCGGGAGACGCCGTGCTCCACAGTCCGCTTGGTGCCCGGCCGACCGCGGTCGACTTAGTCAATTCATTTGCATGTAGTGCTAGGCGCACGCGACTGTCATCGAACCGGGGAATATATATTATACCCGTGCCCCGGAAACTTGTCTGCACGTGTGTCTGAACGCTTCTGTTTCTCCAAGTCGCGGAGCTGCGTCAGCTATTTTCTTACACTGGTAATAACTTGCGTCACCGGTGGCGCCGCCGGCGCCGGTCGCGGCGTCGCGTCCGGCGACACGGCGATTTCGGCGGGGTCAGGGATCAACTGTCCAGTGACCTCAGTGTGCTGTCGGCGGTGCCGCGAGGCGGCTCGGCCTCGGCCGCAGCCGTGCAGTCAGCGGCAGCGTGGTGCTGTGGCCGCGGCCCGAGCTGCGGCTGCCTCTCCTCGCTGTGCGTCTATGTGATTTGTGTGTGAGATAGTCCGTACCCTCTATGTACGCTCTTCGCGAGGTGGCGAATAAACGTGCGAAGTTTTGAGCCGTCTATGGTGTGGATGGACGGACGCGTCGTGGGCTTTTCGTCTGGTTTGGTAACACGCGCTGGTGTTGGGCCGCTCGCAATGCCGAAGGTGCCACACCAGAGGCTGGATCCAGGCTGTGCTGATATCTCTGAGTGGAAATGGGCAACATGCAAAACGGAGCTGGCAGAAGTGATGGAGCGGAAATTACATAATGTGGATATGCATCTTTGACACAAAAGTTCGTCTGCGCTATCCGTTGCACACATTTTTTTCGGATACACATTTCTTCATGCTGCATTGCTTTCTACCGCACTTTTTCATACGCGAAAATGAACTCGAAATGGACTCGTCTAGCCGCGGGGTGGCGCCGGGCGCCACCCCGCACCCCGCTAGGTTGATGGCGCGGCGCGGAGGTTCAGGGCGCGCGAGCCCCTCCGACCGCTGCTGCAGCCGCCGGCACTCTCCGTCCACATACTAGGTGAGGTGGCGCCGCTGTTTTAGGTGCGGCGAGATGGGACGCGCTCAGGAGACCTGTCGACCGAGATGTACCGGTCGCGTCGGCCAGCTCGACGAGACAGACGACGCAGTGGAGGCACTGGTGGGAGGCGGCGCTGCAGACGGGGAGGTTCATCAACATTTCTCCCGGCTAGCTGCGGGCGGCGCGAGCGCCGACCGCCGTTGTTCGTGGATCTGAAGCTGAACGGCCGCGGTACCCGGATGGAGGAGAGCACTGCTGCAGCGATGTCTGTGTGCTCGCGGGGCGAGTTTTCCTAGGTGCGGCTTGAAGGTGATAAAATCGAGCGGTATGAAACCACAGACTTACAAAGGAGAGACTTTGATCTTGGCGGGAGAAGTGGTCGTTTGTGTCGAACACGGGTCACTGTCGGCAAGATTGCCGTTGATTTTTGTGAAGGGGGCTGACCCATGTACCCTGGGTCACGATTGGTTGGCGCATTTGGGCTGCCGTTTGCTGCGTGACCGGTGTGTCAGCAGACCCTCGGCTGCAGCCGCTGCTGAAGAAGTTCTCGGACGTGTTCGAAGATGAGCTCAGTTGCTTCTAGGGAGAGGAGGTGTCCATCGCTGTCGGTCCGGGTCTATGCCACGGTTTTTAAGGTTCGCTCAGCTCCCTCGGCTTGTGTCATGCCATTGGGACTTTACGACGCACCCAGCTGCTGAGGCTATACGGTGTCGCCTGCCTCTCAACCTGGCAGGCAGGACGGGCACCGCGGGCAATCGAACCCCGTACCTCTGGTTTCCCAGACGCGCAGTGGCTAACGCAGACGCCTTAACCAATACAATAACAGCATCCCAGTTCCCTCGGTTTATCGGCAGCGGGTTGATGATGAGTTGCAGAGAGAGCTTCGCCTTGGACTTTGGGAAGAAATTAGTCACAGTAAGCGGGGTGCACCGTTGTTGGTCGTGCTTAAAGCTGATGGGACCTTGCACCTATGTGGGGACTCAAGACTAGCCGTAAATCAGGTAGCTTGTCAGAAGCAGAACCCTATTCCTACTCCGAGGGTCGAGCGAAAAGCTGTTGTTTAAAGGAAGTGCTCCGCATTTATTTGGGGTTTTGAAATTAAATAGCCATCTGAAAGGCGTTTTGGTGCTGTGCGCAATTCTGCCCTTCTTAAGACCTAAGCCCTTCTAGTTTCTGAACTACTCGCCCACAAAAATGAGGAAAGGTATATCAGGGAGTTTTTCAGTCATCTTGAAATTCATGACGTCATAATAACGTCATTCAAATCCTGCTATTTCATAAGTCATGCGGTGATCAAGGCCAAGGAAAATATTGCTGTCGAGGTGTTCATATCTGGCGTTCGTGACCGCTATTTTCACATAAAACAGTCGTCAGTTGGCACTCAATAAATGCTATGCAATGTATAATAATGTAATCAAACCATAACGCATTGAGGAGCATATTTACTAAACATAGAATTGTACTGTCCAGAACAGCCTTTTCCACTTAAAAAGTATACCAATCAGTGGCGGCGTATCCGGGGGCAGCGGGGCCAAACTGCCCCCCGTCTCAAAAGACGGGGGCAAAGGTCCCTTTCTGTCCCTTCCTCCATAATTTCAGGTGGCCCAGAAGAGGCCCTCGGGTATGTGGTAATATTTGCTCACTGTGTTACCAAATCAAGCGTAGACGACTCATGTCTGGTCCGGAGAGGGCCCATATTAAGCTCAAAAGGGAATCGCTTCATGTCCGCGAAGGGCTCATCTTAGGCTGGAAATGGCCCATTTCAAGAGGGGAAAACACTTACGTCACTTTCCGGCACGGTGGGGGCCCCTATCTGGTTTCGAAAGGGTTCATCGTAAGCTCAAAAAGGGCTCGTCTCAGGCCGGGAAAAGGGTCCATTGTAGTCTCAGAGATGGCCCTCTCAAGTTTGGGAAGGGTCCATGATAAGTTCAGAAACGGCTCGTCCCAAGTTAGGTAGAGACCCACCATACGGAAGACACGTAAAATTAAGCCTCGGAAAAGGCCTATTTCACTTTCTGGGCCTGGGAAGGGCCCATCCCTGGTCTGGAGTGGACCTGTGGTAGGCTCAGAAAGCCAAGGGCGGTGTATCTGCTTGACAAACGACCCCCAGTGCACGAGGTAAAGGCCAAAACCATCTTTTCCCCTATAGTTCAGGCGGCCCGAATGGCCCCCAGCGGATTTGTGGAAGGGGTGCGTTTATGATTTATAACACAAGTAAGCGTAGAGCCCACCTCAGCCCCGGAAGGGATCAATTTCAAAGTAGGAAACCCTACAACGGTTTCAGGCACAGGAAGGGCCCTTTTCCGGTTTTAAAATAGCCCGTTGTAGACTCAAAGGGACCGTCTGTGATCAGGACCGGCCCATCGTAAACTCGGGAGGCGCCCGTCTCAGGTCTGGGTTGGGCCATTGTGAGCACAGAAAAGGCCCTCCCAGGCCTGGGAAGGACCCATCGTAGATTCAGGTAGGGCCCTTCTCAAGTTTTTAAATGACACGTTTTACGCTGAGGAAGTGGGCATCTCAGGTCCGGAAAGGACCCATCTAAGCGCTTAGGCCCGAAAAGAGCCCATCGCAAGTCCCACAAGCTCCGTCTTATGTTAGGGGAGAGGCTAAAGTTTTGGTAAGAAGGGATGGGGACGGCACACAGCTTGGTAAAGGTCTCCTTGATAAAGGGTGAAAAGACACTGGGAAAAATCACCAGATTTGATCCATTTCGTTTCGAGGCGCCCCAGCTTTCTTCATTTGTAATTGTTGTTGTGATATGTCCTCGCGTTGTGTTTTACGTTATGATTAACTTGAGTGCTTAATAAATGGACTGGTCATGTTTTAGAATAAGATAACTGCTCTTACTATTAAAACACGACAAATTCTTTACTTCATCTATCCAAGACTGCTCTATTTCCTTCTTTAAAAAATACGCCGTCGCGCGGGCAGCACTCTCGCACAACATACAACAGATCCTCCTTAACATCTCCCCCCGACCCTGAATGACCCCTCTCGTCGTTCGGAACATCACTTCTACATCCCCCATGAGAGCATCACTGCCCAATTTCCATGCGGATGATTTTGGTGACTGGCCCCTTGGATAGTCCCTTTGACGTCTTCACATCAACCACTCTGACCAGGCCATCTGGTCCTGGATACGCCTTTTCGACTCGCGCCATCGGCCAGGTTCCCCGCGGCACGTTGGGATCAATAAGCAGGACCACTTCTCCTTCTCGCAGGTTCTTTCTGACTTCAGTCCATTTCTGTCGCGCTTGCAGAGTCGGTAGTTATTCACGTACCCAGCAACGCCAGAACTCTGTGCTAAGCTGCTGCAACCGTCTCCAGCGCTGTCGGAGGTTGCAACCATCTGTGCTCGCTAAAGGTGTCATTTCAACTCTTGATGGACCCGTGATGAAGTCTCCCGGTGTCAGCGGCGGCAGGTCGCTTGGATCAGACGAGACGGCTGTCAGTGGGCGGGTGTTGAGCAGTCCTTCAGCTCTGCAGAACGCTGTGTTCAGCTCCTCATCGGTGAGATCCGCTCGTTCCAAAGTCTTCACCTGCGCCTTCTTCCCCACCTTGACCAACGCTTCACACACTCCATTGAAATGGGGTGCGCCAGGAGGATTGAAGATCCACTTCATCCGGCATTTCGAGAGCTTTCTTTGAATCGTATCGCTGTTGAGCTCCTGAATTTCTCCCTCAGTTCTTTAGCGGCCCTCTCAAAGTTTCTCCCGTTGTCGGATCTGATCTCAGCTGGTCGACCTCGGCGCGAGATGAACAGCATCAGAGCGCGTATGAAGCTGGCGGTGCCCAGTGAGTAGGCCTCTCCAGATGCGCAGCCTTGGTTTGTAGGCAGACAAAATTGCATAGGTAGCGCTTTTGTCGCGTCTTCCCTCGCCCCTGCTTGGTCCAGAATGGTCCGGCGTAGTCAACAGCACATCTGTCCAAGGCTCGGAGAGACGGACGCACCAGCGCAGTTATCATCGGCGCCATTTCTTGTGTTTCTGGCTTCTTCTGTAACTGTTGACACGAAACGCACCTGCGGACCCAAGACTTTATCATCTCTCTCGCTGCAGGAATCCAAAACCTCGTTCTCAGCTCATCTAAGGTGTGCTCTACGCCCAGTTTATGTTCAGCTCTCTCTTGGACATGCTGGATGACCAGCCTGCTGATGGCGTGCTTTTTCGGCAGAAGCATCGGGTGTTTGACTTTAAAACTCAGCTCTGATCGCTGCAGTCGGCCGCCGACTCGGATGGTCCCATCTTCATCCAAGAATGGGCCGAGCTGTTTCACATAACTCCGGCGGCATGCTCTCTGCGGTCGTGCGCCCGACATCTTCACTTGCTGAAGCTGCTCTATTTCATCTAGGAACGCATCCTTCTGTGCTTGTTGAACCCAGAACTTCTCAGCTTCTTTAAGTTCCGCTGGTTTCAGTTCTCTGTCCGGTGGAGAGGTGCTCGTTTGAGAGATCTTCTCGCGTAGAACTCTGGTGAATCTCTGCACACAGGCTGTAACTCTCAATAGTCTTGTCCAGCTTGAGAAGTTTGCCGGGTTTAGCCGCCAGCAGGGACCCGACGGAGCTTGTACAGCAAACACGTTCTTCTGCTGGTCCTTCTTGATCTCAGACTGGTCGAACTCTTCCGTGGCGAATTCTTTCTTCCGTGACCATCTGCTTTCGTCTCTCAGCAGAAACTTCGGTCCATGCCACCACAGCTGACTCTCCGAAATATCCTTTAAAGTCAAGCCCCTGGTGGGTGCGTCCGCCGGGTTGTCCGACCCTTTGCACGTGCTGGCACTGCTCGGGTGTTGTCAGCTCACGAATCTTTGATACCCTGTGAGCGGCAAGCGGCTGAAAACGGCGGACTTCATTTCGAATCCAGCATAGCACGTCCATCGAGTCAGACCAAAATTGCGCGTCTTCAGTTGTCTTTCCCATTGCCGTGCACAGCGTCTTCACAAGTCTCAATCCCAGCAGTGCGCCCATCAGCTCCAGTCTTGGGATTGTCTGCTTCTTCGCTCGCGGCGCCACCCTCGCGCGTGCCGGCGCGAGCTGAGAGGATCGTTCGCCGCCACTTTCGGACACGACGTAGATGGCTGCGCCATATGCTTGTTCTGACGCGTCACAGAACACGTGAATCTCCTGAAGGGTGACTTCTGAGAAGGGATGAATGCAGCGCGGCGCTAAGAGACTGCTGAGCTGCCGCAGGTCGGCGAACCACCCAGACCACTTCAGCTGCTGGTCGCCGGGCAGTATGTTATTCCAGTCTACTCCACTGATCAATGTCTGCTGAAACAGCATCTTCGCTCGAATGGTGAGTGACACGAACAGATCTAGTGGGTCGAAGACAGACGCCATCTCCCTCAGACATGTCCTTTTGGTCGTTTTCAGACGGGGTTCCTCATTTTGACGTGTCTGTGGAGAGGCGGTCTTCATCTGTTGTCCAAACTACTCCAAAAGTCTTCGTCGGCACCGAGCCATGATCTTCAAAGAAGTGGCACGTGCTGATAGCTCTATCTTCGACGGGGATCGCTTTCAGCACTTTCGCATTGTTTGACATGCACTTCTTAATCTTCATCCCACCATCTTCGAGAATACTGCTGACCTGCTTCCTAGCTTCGGTGGCCTCCTGTTCTGTCCTGAACAATTGAATGCCGTCATCCATGTAAAGGTGCTTCAGCAGTACATCCGAACCCAGTGGATACTTCTCTGCATGTTTTCGAGCGTATTCTTTCAGAATGGACTGTGCGACGAATGGAGCGGCCGCGTCCCGAAACAGCCAGCGGTTTGCTTGGTATACTGTGGGCTCCCCGTCCTTCATATTTCGCCGCAGCACTCGATGGTATTTTCTGTCATCTGACGCGAGCTCAACTTGTAAGAACATCTCGCAGGCGTCGCCGATTAGCGCGATGCGGTGCAGCCGAAAGCCGAGCAGAGTCTCAACGAGATCGGTGTAGAGGGACGGCCCAGGGAGAACTTGCGAATTCTGGCTCACTCCTCGATACTTAGCGGCTGCATCGTACACAATCTGGATTTTTGTTGACACTTTCTCCTCTCGGATGGCTGGAAAATGTGGCGGGAACCACTCCCTATCGCCGATGTTTGTCCTTTCGGAGACGGGCACTTTTGACATGTAGCCCTTCTTCACGTACTCTTCAAGAATTTCACTGTACTTGGCCGGCAGCTCGCCACTGAGTCGCTTCAGAGATTGCTCCAACCGCACAAGACGCTGCATTGCGGCGCTGTAGTTGCTCATCAGCTGTGGCTCTCCGTTTCTCCACAGGACCGCCGCCTGGTACCGATGACCGATGTGCGACAGTGACTCCGATACCTTTTTCAGCGCCCGCTGCTCTTCACATGACATGAGGCTCTCTTCTGACGCTCTGATGTGAATAACCTCTAAATCGGTCATTGACTTAATCGCTTCTATTTCCTCTTGACATGTTTTTCTTGCGATGTGAGTCCTCAATGTTTTTGACACGTGAGTCATGTTCTTCCCCATCTTCAAGTCAGAGGATTCAGATTCGACGTGTTTCTCTTCGATAGAGCCAAACGCAGTCCAGCACATGGGAGTCAAAATTGCCACTGGGTCAGAGGCAGCGTCTTTCACGGTGCTAAGCGGCACAAATAGCTGAGCTGTCTCCGCACACAGACCGATGAGGATGTCGACACTGCTGTTCTTCATATTTGGGAATGGTGCGGTCCTCATATGCGGCCACCGCTTCTTCACTGCGTTCCAGTTAGCACGTACTGAAGCACCATCGAGACTTTGGATCACGTGAACATTCACTGACGCTTCGTAGCTGCTGTGGAGACTTGACAACTTCACGATGCCCGTCTTCATGATGACATCTGTGCCGATGACAGTACCCAGCTGTAGCACTTGCTCTTCTCCATCGAATTCTAGCTCACTCGCGGCAGCCTTCGTCATGAATGAGGCATCTGAGCAGGGATCAAGCAGCGCGTTAAGCAGAACCGAATGTACAACCATATTGTACCACTACAGGCGCAGTCTGGAAGGCTATTTTCCCACGTGTCACCTTCGGCCCTGAGGTCGTCGTGTTGTAGCTTGTGCTGGGATTATTCAAGCTTCTCGGTGCACCGCTGGAATTGATCCCGCTATTTTCACTTGCATGTCGAAATGGGCAAAACTCTTACTTCAGTGACATTTTGCCATTGCGCGTGCTGGTCTTCACTCGGCATACGATGCGGTTGCTGATGCCGCTCCTGCTGCTGCGCGTGCAGCAGAGTGTGATGGCTTCCGCCACATCCATCAGCCGCATATCTGGGAATGACCTGCACGTGACGCCACGGTGCTTCCCGCTGAGGCAGCTCAAACAGATCCTTTCTGATTGCCAAATCCGTATCTTCTCTATACATCCCAGCTTTGAAACTCCGCGCAGTCACGCAGCAGGTGACGCGCTTGACACACATAGCAGCTTGGTTGCGTCTGATCTGCATCACGTGACTTGCTGGTCTTGTTCGCGGCATACGCTCTTCTTCCTCTGTTTTTCTGTCGCATCGCTTCTGGTTCGTCTTCTGATTTGGTCATCTCCTTCGCCATTTTCAAGCCGAGCTTCTTCAGCTAGCCACTCAGCTAAGGTTTCGAAGCTGTCTTCACGGCCTGCTGTTCCCAACAATCTTTGATAGGTTTTGAAACACGAATGGTGAAGTTTTTCGGCCGTTATGTTAGGTATATGTAATAAGCCGACACATCAGACAGGTCGCTAACTGAACCGATCTCCTTCAATGAGGTGATGAGACAGGCCACGCGATCGGCGAACTGTTCCAGGCGCTTCATGTCTCCTTCAGCAATGTTCGAGAAGTGTCGGATTTCGTTGAGTTCGTGATGGATTCGTCTCGTTTTTCCACCATACTTTTCTTTCACCTGTTTTCTAGCTTTTCTGTAGCCGGCCTCGGATGGTCTGTAGCTTTCTACGAGCTTCAATGCTTCACCGGCTAAGCTGTTTTTTAGGTATAACATTTTTAACTTCGGGTCCATATCATTGTCTCCAATGAATGCGCCAAAAACAGCTTCCCAATCTTCGAATTTTGCTGCATTTGCTTCGAACACTGGCAGCTCCGGTTATTTTATTCCTTTTACTGTACAGACACTTTCGTTTCTCGTCTTTTCTGTGGCATTATTGTCCTGTTTCTTTGATACCATCACCATCAGGTCGTCACAAGCGTCGGTAAATGGACGTGTTTCTTCCATAAATTTCACAGCTTCTTCATCACACTGTAAAATGTCACAGATGTTTTCCCTAACTTCCTTTATGGTCTTCAGTTGGTCCTTAAGCTGCCGACACTTGTGTTCGATGCAACTAGCTCCTTCATCTCCAGAAAAGAGCTCTTCGATCTCTTTGTTTAGCGTAACAGCCCGAGCTTTGTACGCGTTCCGTTTTCTTTTTAGCTCCGGTTCGTTTATCTTCGATCCTGGTCACGTGTACCAGATGCTGTTGTGATATGTCCTCGTGTTGTTGTTTTACGTTATAATTAACTTAAGTGCTTGATAAATGAGCCTCGTCGTGTTCTAAAATAACTTAACTGCTCTTACTATTAAAACACGAAAAATTCTTTACTTCGTCTCTCCAAGACTGCCTTATTTCCAAGGTCATGTAATAAGGTATGATCATCCGGGGATTTTTCCGGCACTTTTCCTTCACCATTACAGTGATGTCACAAAGTCGCAGCCTGGCATCACCGCGCCGCCTGCATCACCTTCGCGTCTGCTGTACCGGTGCACCAACTAACAAATGCATCTGGTGATCGCCACAGGGCACTTCAAGAAGTACTATGAGGAAATATAAAGGGCTATTTTTGTCACGGTTGTTGTAAAACAGCGAACATAGGCCTAGGAACCAGGAACCCATGTGTCATGGCACTCCCATTTGCTGAGGATGACACAAATTGGGTCTATTGCGATGCATTGAAGTCGGCCAGCCTACAGCTGCTTAAATGCAGGTTAGCGAGCCTGCCCAAGGTCCAGCCACTGCCAAAGCGAGAGCTGAGCGGCACTAGGATCATCATCCGACCTGTCGCGTTGAACCTCAGCACCATGCATAATAGCGCGCTGGGTTGCACTGGTGTACGATTGAGGCAGTTTGAGACGACGGAAGCAGTATGCTGCCTGGTAGAACATAGGACATTGTGGACATTGCACATTGCGTCAACTATGCCACGAAGCCTCTGAAGGTCGTGGCGCATGGCGTCAATCAAGATGATATCCGTCACGCCATGCAGCCAATTTATCGAAGGCATGTATGACTCATAATTCGCCGTATTTTACTAAAACTCTTCTTGCACCCAGCATACACTTCATTGCGCACACTTGGCGAGGACCCAAAATAAACAGGGGGAACGGAAAACACAGCTATAGATAACAAAGCATAAGCCCGGAGTTATGCGACATGACAACCAGTCTGAAACAACCCAAATGTTTATGTGCGAAGGAACCGTCTATGCCTCGGACAGACACATAAGCATGCAAGACAAAAAATGCATAACGATGCTTATTTAGGCTCACTTTCTTATGCTCACATAAGCACAACCATATTCACTTCGCGCTGTCCACCTGATGTCGCACCTGTTTAGCTGCGCGCCTGGCAGCAGCTCGCTCAGCCCCAGCCTGATTAAGCCATCTGAGGTGCAGATGGATGCGCGTCCTCACCAGCTTCTGAGCAATCCGCTTGTCCAGCACAGAACTTTCTCGCCAGGAGCTTTGTGGGCGGTCCATGATGCCAATGTCTTGGTCCATGCCTCGGTCCATCACTAGTTGGAGCACGATCTCGAAAGCCTCGACAACGCTCGTCCAGACCGGCAAAGGCACCATCAGACCACCCTGTCTAATCGTGCGTATCCAGCTGTCTGGCACACAGTTGGGTGGTGCCTCTCGGGTCGACAGTCCCATACTTGGATCGAGGTGTTTGCACTTGGCCGCCACGAAGCCCACAACGAAGGCCAGCGCCTCGTGCTCGATGTGTGTATCCTTGTCCATCTCGTCGCCACAGCGGGGCCATTTTCGGTCCCCTCGCCGTAACCGTCATGGAGCTTGCCTTTGCCCGACTCGCTGAACCCGCCGTTCTCGTCCACTTTGTTCAGGAAGGCATTGGAGACATCGCGGCTGCTTGCTGGTAGCCGGCATCCACGTCGTCCGTATGCGTTGCCGCTTCCCGCACAGCTGGATCCTGGATCTGTGACACAACGAAACAGTCATTTCCGTGCATCTATCAGGCGCATTTATCAGACCCTTTAACAAATCACCAGTTTTGTTTTTCATTACGACAACAAAACGTCTTGGACCCGGACATGCCCATTATTTCGTTATGGCATGCTTGTTTTTATACACAGACACTTTTTTGTGGGCCAGCGTGACATAATCCGAGCGGGTAGGAGGGACGGTCAATGGCCGACGAGTACTGGACTGCTTGCACCACTCTGATACCTCCCGCTCCTGGCCATAACCACGGATCTGTCTGGATGGACCCGCCTCATGGTCCCATTTCATTGCATCGGCTGCCCCAGGTGGCTGGCACCGCCATTACTGTTTTTCAACACAAAAATACACGAGAACAGCACGACCCTCCAAGGCTGCAGCCCCCCCCCCCCCCCCCCTCCCCGCCGCCTCCGTTCGTCTCTGTCCGTGAGGTTCAAGGCCTATGGTTTAGGCACAGCAGCGGTTTTTACCACGATATTACTGCCTATGTAATCCCGGAGTTTGGTGACCAGGCAAATAGCCTTTATTCGAAATCTCAGACACTACCATGAACAGTAACACGACGAGCCCAAAAGTGGTTCATAAGTAACAAGACTCGCAAAAAGCCGAGTGAACATGCAAGGTATGCAGGTGAAAGAACTGCTTAAGGCACCAGGGCAAACCAATATTAGAAGTTCATTTATGCGCTAGGTACTGTACCTATTAACGGTTGTGGGGTTTGTTGGTTAGTTCATAGTGCGTAGATGTATTGTCAATGGGGCTGGGACTCGCTCTTGCAAACTTACCCTCCCCCCGCCGCAAACCCTGGCTACGTCCCTACCCTCACCCCCCTTCGCCCGTGTAGCATGGATGACTGTGCCACTTGTGTGGTAGTCAGGCCCCACTTTGTAAACAAGATTATGGTCGGAAAATCTCGCTTGAATCTCGTATTGTAGTTTACAAACTGCACAGAGCGGCATGGATTATGCATGCATTAGTGACTGATTCGGGATAAAATATTTCTGCATAAAACAGACGGGAATTGTTCTTTTAAGCACACGCATACTCACTTCAGCGCGCCGGCGATGTCCAGTCGCATAGAAGGAACTGCAATTGGTCGAAGGCATGATTTAACATTGGGTATGAGACTGGCCTTAACCAGATGTCCAGGATCATAGTCATAATCTTGAAAATGATCATATCAGATTACCGCATTCTCCGCATTTATAGTGCTGGTCCCAGAGCAACGGTGCAGTCATGTTTTCAGGACAGTTGGATCGTTTTTTTTGGAAATTAAAAAAATGTCTTTTGTGCCGTTTTACATTCTTGCAAGCGACCACTTCGCAGGATGGCGTCTCGCTGCCAAAAACTGCCTTTGATGCTCACTTTTGCCCCACGCTCACACATCGCTTCAAAATTCTACCATCCGTGACATAATAGCACGCACTGAGGCCACACAACAATACAAACTTGAAGCCACACTGCACGATAATCACGTTATCACATTTGATACATTACATTGGTATTACGCGGCCTTGACGATAATAGACAAGACCAACCACAACATTTCTGCGTGACGACTGCTTTCCACGCGACGCGGTCGATGTTGCCATGCAACGCCGCAACGCGAGCTATTGCGACTTTGTGACGTCACCGCCTGACGGTAACCAGGCACCAGCCCGACTAATTTCTCAAGCTGCGATGATGGCCCCCCGCTTATTTGTTTCTTAAAAAATACACTGTGGTGCGGGCACCGCTCGTGCACAACATACAACAGATCCTCCTTAACAGTCATCATCAAGCCAATGAATGCGTTCGCTAAGGAGCTTAGTGGATTGAACACTTAGGAGAACCCTTAACTTTCGCGGACAGGGAGCACCGTTAGTAAAACACTAGGGGTCCCTATCGCCTTTCCCGGCGGGGGTTGAAGGGGATTTCCGTTCCATCCTGTCATCCGTGGTACTTGCCGGCTACTATTCTGGAGACATGGTGGCCGGGCCTCGCTGGTCGATCAGGGGACCGCAGGCAGAGGGACGCATCCCGTATCGGTCCCCTCCCTGACGTGGCGGGCCCTCAGACCGAGGCAGCTGATCCCGGATCGACGCAAGGGGCCTCATTGACGCTAAAGGATCGCTTACCAACACAGGGAGGCCAATAATTGGCAGATGACTCCAGTTCGGTTGATCGAGCCCCAGACCAAAAAAGGGTACAGGTCCGGGGCCACGTTCGTTCTTAGGTCTGTATCTGACGTAGGGTTCTTTCACTGTCTCATTATAAACCCTTTCATTGTCATTTATCCTATCCCCTTTCATTATCAGCAGGCCCGGTCAACTTAAGAGGCTCCCTGACATTCGAGGTCATCTTCCTGTCCCTATTCAGAAAACGGAACTATGGCCGACTCGGGCCCTTGCCAGCATATGGCATACACAGTGCCTGTAAGGCGTACTGTGGCCTCCTGACCAACACAACAGTCCCTGATTAGCTCGGGACCCCGACAAATGCAAAGGGTTCTCTGCCTGACAATCGCGGGTCCTTGGATGGTCCCGACTTTGGAAATGGGCCCTAGGCCGCCAAGGGGGCAGACTGATCGAAATTCGTGGTCGCGAATCAACTTGCGGGCCTCATTGCCCCCACGCGCCCCAAACCAGCGCAAGAAGCCTTCTGATGGACGTTTGCTGGCCGGGACCCCTTGATGCAGCCTCTGGCCAACTCTTTGGGCCCCCTAGACGGGCCCTTGATCTTCGGTCCCGAGGAGCCCCAAAGACCTGTTCGGACCAAAGGGGAGACATGTGTGTCCTCAGTGCCCCCCTTCGCCTGGCCTGCGCTCCGCCTTCAACTTATGACGGGTCCGTCTAAGGCCTGAAAAGGACCAATTTCCAGATAAGAAACGTCTATGTACGTTTAGGCCTGGAAACGACCCATCTCCAATCAGGAAATGACCATCGTAGGCTCAGAAAGGGCCCGTTTTCTGTTAGGAAGGAGGTCTATGCTAGGTTCAGAAAAGGCCCTCTCGGGTCTGGAAATGGCGATAGTAGACTCAAACAAAGCCCATTTTAATCAGGGGATCATCCATTTTAGGCTTATAAAGTAAGCATCTCATGTGCCGAAAAAACAACTCTGACTGCCCCTGTACCGGTCAGAGGCAGTGTTCGAGGAGGCCCGAAGAGTCTGGAGGACCCACCGGATCCGACGATCAAGGACTTGACTGGAGGGTCTAAGAGCACGAAGGGCTGGTCGAAGTCTTATTCAGGAGCCCCGGCCTGCGGAACGGGACCCCCGAATAACAGCCAGAGGACCCCTCGCACCGCTCAAGGACACCCTGAGTCGACACGGGTGTACATGTCGGTCAGGCACCACACAGTCCGCTCAGTCCGCTCCGTATAGGTCAGCCCGGGCCATATATATATATATATATATATATATATATATATATATATATATATATATATATATAATATAAGCCCGGGCCAGCGATTTTGTTTTAAAGATTTGATCCGAACCCTCTGAATGGATGGATTTCTGGGATCAGAGCTCACGCTAAGCAGTGCTTGTTGTGTGAGCCCTGACCCCTACCATCTGATCGCGCAATTCCAGGGAACGGTAGAATTTAGTGGCGAAAGTTTAACCTGCCTCAATGCTCGGCATGGTCCGTCCTGCCCTCTGACGTCAACTGACCTTTAGCGCGACCGCTGCCACCGGGTAAGCCATATCTGTCTGGGGCTGATTTACACTGTTCGGTGTCCCTGCATCTGGCAGAGGCCTACAGCGCCTAACGGAGGGTCCTGTGCTGGTATGGGGACCCGAGACGACCAAGGGACCAAAGGCCCGGCTGGAGGACATAAGGGCGCGAGGAATTGGATGTGGGTTATGTGAAGAACTGCGGTCCGTGGGATCGTGACCGGAAATATCAGCCGGAGATCCTCTTGTGCAGTTGGAGGAACCCTTGAGACAATGCGGGTGTCTAACTAGGCCAGAGACTACGAACACCGAACAGTTGGCTCCTTGTCAGTATGAACCCCGGGGGCTAATTTTCCAAGCAGGAGCAGGACCGGGGGCCACTGTCCCTGAAACAGTGGCCACTAAACGTAATACAGCATAGTCAAGTGACCATATATGGTGACTGGTGCACGAGAGCGACCGTCATGAAATGATATTTCAGAGCGTCTCAGATAATTAATTTGTACCGCTCAAATGTTAGGCTGAGCACGTCTTTTTTTTAGAGCTTTGAGGCTGTCCTCTGCATGCATTAATAGCTACAGAAACACAAAAAATAGAAATTCTGCCTTTGCTCCTCAGGTCTACCAGATTCCAGTACCTCTTAATAGTGCTACAAAGGCCAATCCGTTCAATTCATCAATCTAAAAATCTCACGGGTGAAATGTACACCCGACTTCCCTCTTAATATACGATTTGGTGTACTTCAAAGATACTTCTGTCGAATGCGTCATCATTTTTGTCTTTGGCCACGATTTTGTCTCTGGCCTTTGGCCACGATTTAGTGTTAGCCGCAGGGCCGATGTTGTGCGGCCTACGGAGACTGCAACGCCTAGCGTCGAGGTTCTTTTCAAAGATGTGCGGGCATGCATGCCCAAAACTACGTTACATAATTTGTATCACATAGTAATGTTGACTAAATATTGAAAATACCCAAACAAACATTGCTTGTTCATACTAATACCAATGGCCTCTGCATCTCTGTACAGCCAAGGTGAGATTCTGACAAAGGTTCTTAGCTCTATCGATTTAGAAAGCGTCCACTGGACCATTGTGAAACGAAGAGCCAGGCGGTTCCTTTCATGCATTCGTTTAACACGCGAGTTCTTCAGTTGATTGACTAAGAAATTCAGGCAGAATTGATTTCGCGGTAGCTTCTGACTTCTGTTTCAGTGGAAGAAGGTAAGAATGACGAATAAAAAGAAACATGTTTTAATTAACAGTTGGGGCATATTCGGTGATTTTTGGTTTGAGGGAGGGGCTTTTACTAAAAGGTTGTGCTTTGTCAACTCTGTGCCCCTCCCTTGCCAAGACTCTGGCTACGAGCCTGTACTTCATATGGGGACCATCGGTTGTGGGGTCCATTCGTAAACCCTTTGCCCCCCCCCCCCCTCCTGCCCCATGGTAAAATCGGATATGCCGCTCCTGATATCAATATTCGTAAGTGAGCCTTTTCTCCACATCTGCTTGCATCATCATCGTGTATCGATTGCTTCAACATCCTCATCTGCGAGCCATTCCCTTTAAGCTGGCCAGATGCTCAATCTTCCCCAGAGTTTCCTTACAAAGCACCTACAATCAGCTGATGTAGCATGAGTCCGGTAGTATTTGACGCTGAACACACCCCGTGGTTTGATGAGACCAACGCGACGCACGCCGCATTTCTCCGCACTGCAGTCTCCTTGTAAGCCGTTCTCCGTATGCTTATTGTTCATCCGGTACTATTATTTCATTCAGTTTATATTCCTCGCATACGCAATTCTCCGAGAAAGAACTTACTCTGTGCGGCATATGGATGCATGGCTGCCTCGCCCGCGGTGCCAGTCAGCATTTCGACCTCATCTAAACAAGCCCGAGACTTGGTGGAGGAGCTTGCACTACAAAATTGTGATCGGCCCTGGGCATGGAAAGCCATGACTTTCGTCACCTTGAATTAGCGAGATCAGTGGTTTATGATATCCGACTATATATATATATATATATATATATATATATATATGTATATATATATCATATCCGATATCCGAATATGGACGTGATCCGGAACACAAACGCTGGTGGATCCTGCAGGACGACAATCAAGTTATTCAAGACGCAGTGGAGTTAGCTGATGCGCGCTGCCAAGCACAAGGTCAGGCTATTTACCCGTCTCCCGACAAGCAGATTTGGGACCAGCCAAAACAATGCTTACGAAGTCCTAGCGGAAAAAGGCATCAAGTCCATGACAAGAGCGAAGGCCCCGCTTGTCAGCCCGCAGCAGTTCAAGTCGCACACGTCGTGCGGAGCTTACGCCGGCGTCCCGTGGCTTGCTGAGCGCTGGGCAGCGTGAACAAGATGCAGGGGTGGACAGGGAGAGCTCATTTACCTATACCAGAAGTCTGGAGGTGACATACCGGACGACCGAGATCTGTACACTAGGTCAGACGTTGGCGTTCTTGGTAAGACAAGATCGCGACCTGCTGGCAAGTTGCCACGCAAGTTTGTCGAATGGGTGGCTTTCCTGAGAAGGGTATCCCTGCTGGCAATATATTCAATTTCTGACAACGTGGCTGGGACCAATGGTCTCCGTTCCCACAGCTTAGATGGCCCCCGACCATGAACCACCAGACGTGCAAGCAGAAAAGTTACTGCCTCGAGCCTCACCTGTCAGAAGTATATATATATATATATATATATATATATATATATATATATATATATTTCAGTCGTGGATATGTGTTCTGACCAAATATTACAGCGGCACGTTATGTCGGTGAGACGCCCAGACTGCTGAGGAAGTCTTATGTCGCTCACGTGGGACGTACAGAACAGCCTCCCACATGAGCTCGTCTACGGCCGGTCGAGGGCGTTCGGTGTTCAGCCACACAGGAAGCATACAGGGTCAGTTAGCAGACCACTTTCGATACCAGCGTAGTACTCACTGGTTGCTGGCCGCCGTTGACGATAAAGTGACTCGCAACAGGAGGAGGGGAGGACAGTGCGCGCTTCCTGTAGCTTGGCATGGAGCGAACTATGTTCTTCTCTGATCAATACCGCTCTACGCAAAGTGATCGACAATCTTCATGATGACATCATCAAACGCGATGCAATGCTTCTAGTTCGAACATGGTCAAAAAAGCAAGTGATGACTTGTATTTGTTGTTATTTGATTCAGAAAACATTTAGCCCGTCGATATTTTACGTGTTTATGCTATGCGTGTCAGTCTTTTGCGATCCACATTTTTTCCGGCTGTATTTACGGTGTCAACATTCTGTCTTGCAATTTCTTGGTCCAGCAATCAAAGTATGTCACAAGGTCAATCTGTTATGCAGTAACTCCATGTTTTTCTTGTACCTTATTTAGCCACACTCGTGTGGTTGTTGACACTTCTATTATGGTCATCACGTCTCCAGTCTAATGGTGGCAGGTACGCACATACACAACTACAACC
Source organism: Pollicipes pollicipes (assembly GCF_011947565.3). Classification (NCBI taxonomy): domain Eukaryota; kingdom Metazoa; phylum Arthropoda; class Thecostraca; order Pollicipedomorpha; family Pollicipedidae; genus Pollicipes; species Pollicipes pollicipes. Next base: position 9,739,289 of record NW_023596461.1, read on the forward strand.
ATGCATAGATACGCAGCAAAATGAGTCAGCAGAAAGTCAAAACACACTACACTCACTGGTATACATAGCGATAGGGTGACGACCAGAGATTTCATCAGGCATCTAATCGCTCATATACCGTTTTGGGCTTTGCGCAGCGCCGTGCCGACACGGCGCGGGAAGTCAGGAAGAAGGAGTGAGAAGCCAGTAATGCAAAGACGGCGCATTGGAGCAGGGTCGCCTCTGGCCTGACTCTATGCGGGATCGGGGAGCGCGCAGCCGCCTGGCTTGCCTCGTGCTTCGAGGTCGGGGCGCGCCCAGCCGCCTGGCTTGCCTCGTGCTTCGAGATCGGGGCGCGCTCAGTCGCCTGGCTTGCCTCGTGCTTCGAGGTCGGGGCGCGCCCAGTCGCCTGGCTTGCCTCGTGCTTCGAGATCGGGGTGCGCTCAGTTGCCTGGCTTGCCTCGTGCTTCGAGATCGGGGCGCGCCCAGTCGCCTGGCTTGCCTCGTGCTTCGAGATCGGGGCGCGCCCAGTCGCCTGCCTTGCCTCGTGCTTCGAGATCGGGGCGCGCTCAGCCGTCTGCCTTGCCTCCTGCTTCGAAATCGGGGCGCGCCCAGTCGCCTGCCTTGCCTCGTGCTTCGATTGCGCGTCTCATTTACGTGGAAAAATGCAGCTGGTAATTTCGGGTCCTCCTGCGAAAGCACCGCGCGTAGGTCTCATGCTGCTAAAGCCCACCAACTGGCGAAGCCTCCAGCCAACCCAGTTTCCCTTGCGGGTCACATACGCCGCCCAAATTTCGTCACACACATATAATCGTATCACTCATGTTAATGGTCTTACGAATTGTAACCAAATTCTGCCGCGAGTCATTGCAATAAACTGAGGCACAGTAACGGACGAGCGAGAATACAACGGCTGTCACCAGTGAGAGTATTCTGGCAGCCGAGCACCGCAGCACATGTAAGAGACCGGCCGGGATCGCCATATGGCAGTCACACGCGAGTCCCCTACATGTAGTAGAATTTTGCAAGAATGACTACCCAGATCTGATGCATCCCCGAGCACTGCAGCACATGTAAGAGACCAGCCAGGATTCCCATGATGGCAGTCACCCGTGAGTCCCCCTACATGTAGCAGACCTTTGTAAAGATGCCTGCCCAGATCTGATGCATCCAGGCGAGAGTCACGCACATTTCAAAGCAGCCATCATTGCATGGTGCCATGACCGCGAGACAGGAGGCGACATGTCACTTTGCAAGATTGCACAAATTTCGGCGGGCCGCCAAAGGCATGAGTTGAGTTTTAGAAAAGTTGACCTCGAGAGCGCGCGCGTGGAACCATTGCATCAGCGTCAGCGGCCCACAGACGAGAGACGAATGTTGGAAGGTTCATCTTCTTGCCCGCAGCAGGGAGCTGCGTGCCGTCCGTGCAGCGGACGACGACAGTTTCTTGGAGTACGGAGCCACGTCAACAAATATCGCGAACAAAAGAGGTTCTGGAGCTAGGCCCCGTCAAACGCCCGCGCTGCCCGGGAGCGTCTGTGACGTCGTCGTCCGCCCGCGCGGGCCGTCAGGGTCGGAGAGGGTCGCGATGTAACACTGCGTATGACCGTGCACACGGGTGGGCAGCGACCCAGGCGGTGACAATACCACGCAGACCCAGTGTGCACTTGAGGATGTCACGATCTGTGACGTCATCACATTTTCTTTCGTCGGTTGGGCAAAGAGGTATATTAGGCAACATATGATCGGGAATAATTACACATACTCCGCTGTCGGCGCCGATGAGGCTGCAGTCGACCGCCATTAGCCACGAGGTCTCTGTCGGGCGACGGGGACAGAGACAGCGCTGCGAGGGGACATGTGGCTGTCGTTAGGTAGTGCCAGCAGAGCCGACGCTGCACGACACGCTCGACCACTTTGTTTACGACTGGGATGATGGATAGGGGTCTGAGACTCTAAAGTTGGACAGATAGGACGGATCGTCGCATTCGAGAGTGAGACGGATAATGGATTGCGCCCATGAATCATGAAAGCATGACTGGGTGGGGTATAGAAATTCGTGGTGCGAAGCAGCATGTCACCAAGAGTCGGCAAGCTAACCTTTAAGATGAGGATACACAAACTGTCTTATACGCACGCTACCCATCCCAGCATCGTCAGTAGTAGGTGTCAGCAGCGTGATCGACTCGATCGGCAAAAACATGACGGCACAGGCCTCCACGCGTGGGATGCGGCAGCCAGCATCGGGCTGTACCCTGATCAGCGGCCTCGGCCGCTACCCCGGACCGCGCTGATGAGGAAAAGATTACCTCGGTGTGGGGAGCATTGGGCTTTCAGAAAGTTGAAACACTTACATGTCCAGGTTAGGTCAAGCAAGATGCACAGCCAAAAATGAACCCAAACAAGACGCATTTGACTTCAGGTCGCCGCGATAGTAGAGTAGAAGCCTTGTAGAAGCGAAGTAGAAGCCTTGCTCCCCTCCCGCGGGAGGGGAGCAAGGCTTCTACTTCGCAGAGAGAGAAAAGGAGAGAGAAGGGAGAGAGAAAGGGAGAGAGAGAGAGAAGAGAGAGAGAGAGGAGAGAGAGAGAGAGAGAGAGAGAGAGAAGAGAGAGAGAGAAGAGAGAGAGAGAGAGAGAGAGAGAGAGAGAGATAGAGAGAGAAGAGAGAGCGAGAGAGAGAGAGATAGAAGAGAGAGAGAGAGAGAGATAGAGAGAGAGAGAGAAGAGAGGAGAGAGAGAGAGAAGAAGAGAAGAGAGAGCGAGCGAGAGAGCGCTCTCGCTCTCGGGTATCTCCTCTCGCTCCTCTTCGCTCTCGAGAGAGGATAAGAGAGATCCCTCTCTCTTGCCTCTCATCTCGAGGAGAGGAAGAGAGAGAAGAGGCTCTTCTCTCCCGAGAGAGGAGAGAGGAAAGAGAGAGAGAGAGAAGAGGAGGAAGAGAGAGAGAAGGAAGAGAGAGAGAGAGAGAGAGAGAGAGAGAGAGAGAGAGTCAGTGGTGGTAATCTATGTTCACCCCCTCCACTTTAAAAACATAATTGTATGCAGATTATTTGTATGCTATCTAAAACATCTATTATGGTTTACCCAGTATATACCTCAAGGTAAGCCGGACAAAATTGATTGATATTTTTCGTCCCACACAATTCAGCTGGCAGGAAGCCACACATCAAACAAAGCGGTCCGACGATCAGTTCGTAGTGACATGTGGGTGGCGGTCGCCGTCGGTTGCAGCAGCTCGGACAGGCTGGGGGTTCTGACGGCGAGCAAGAGTAAGGCTCCGGCCAGAAATATCCGAAAAAAACATTCACACGGTTGACGATATTTCTCGTTTACCGCAGAACAAGCACTGGACCTTGACCTGGCCTTTGTCATATAAGATTTGGCGGACAATATTTCAAGCTTTCGAATCTCTTTGCGTAAAATGCTGCAAAAATGTTTGCTGCTTGAAAAAGAATGGTTGAAATCTCGGAACATTACCAATTCTGTGGCACTACGGACCATGCCACACACAAGTTGTTACTAATGAACCAAACCACGCCAAACCAGTTTTAGGCTGACGTGGCGCCAGCGTCTTCAGGATTCTTAAAGTTGATCAAACTTCTGTTGAGGGCGTGTTGCCCGAGAGCTTTTGGTTCTTACGCTGCTCGAAATTTAAGGCGTGTCAGTTACAGCCAGCAAGACAGAGCTGGTCTTGCCAGCTGGCCTTGAGAGCAGAGACAGATCTCTGGCAGTGTTTCATGGCCTATTTGTTTTATTCAGGAATTTGCGCACGCTACATCGCCCAAATATAAAAATTCAAGTGTGGAGCATTAGCTGAAGCTCATCGCCATTTATAAATAGTGATATAGCTCAAGCAGAATTCAGAACCCGTTTCCTCCGGCTGCCTGATGCAATTATTTTTTTAATCCACCCTGTTGGGAAATAAATATATAAATTCTGTGAAACGGAACGCTAGGTGACAAGATACCTAACGCTAGGTGACGATATATCTAATGTACAGCGCCGGGCCGCGGTCGTGCAGCAGACCTGCAGAAGGCCTGAAGCACGCCATGAGAAACAAGGGCCAAATAACACGTAAATCGGTTGCCTTACTCTTTGTTACATTCCTTTGCACGACTCGGGCGCATGCGTTCCAGTCGTGGCGTCTGCATTGTGACTGTGTAGATGTGATGCGGCTGAGGCTGGCCGGGGCTGCGTCTGGTGGGGCCGGCCAACCACTGCGCTGGCTGGCCGGGCCGGCTGAGCTACGGCTGACCGGGCCGACCGAGCTATGGCCGACTGGCCCAGCTGAGCTACGGCCGACCCATGTCTTGTGGCAGCGCCAGTCCAGATGTGTGGGTATGTGCACATGCTTATGCTGGGTTAAGGTCATAATTGAGTTTGTCGCGCTGCAACTGTGAGAATGCTGCGACCCAGTTAAGAGTCGGATTTGAAAGAGCAGTGTTCCCAAGAAGAACGGAGGTGTTAGCATGCCAATCAAAACAAGCAGTCTGAATTCAGCGCCTCGCATATGGATACTTAGGGGGCCACTTCCACTGCTACTAGTGCCCGTACCACTATCACTTACCACTGCCACACTTTACAACTGCCTCTGGCGCCTTTCATGCATAAATCGGATACTAATCAGAGACGCAGCCAAGGGTAAGATGGAGGGTAAGCCAGCTCCTGACCCGGTGTATTGATACCCTATGGGTACGAAGACCTCCATGCCTTTTGCCATAAAATTGACTGATGAAACATGAAAAACGACGCCCGTAGCATAGAAAAACGACGCCCGAGGCCTGAAAATACAACCCAGGCATAAGCGGGTCCACAACAATTGCAGCGCCCCAGGCGGCAAAGATGGGCCTCTTGGCTGGAAGACCTTCCGGTGACGCCATCTGGCTTCCTCCTGGGCGAAATCCTGGCTCCGCCATCGACGCTAATCACACCTAATTAGTGCGAAACCTCAGCCGCGGACCTGTGAATACCGTCGTGTGCCAATCAGCTCCCGCGAAGACAGCCGGCGGCTACTTCCCGCGAGAGCTGGGCGATGCGGCGCAGCGTTCCGAGTAGACCATCGAGTCTGGGTATTGGACTACATCGTGGTGTCTCGTGTTTCCAATGAGAAGGACTGTAGCGGGGTTGTCTCTCCGCGTTGACACAACGCAAAGGCCCTGACTGTGCGGCGGGAGCCTTTTCTCAGAGCGTCTGATCCGGCTGTTTGACACCGGCCGAGCCAGCACTGTTCAGCTCAGGTGTGTGCAAGTCAGGGAGTTAGAACCGCTTTTGAACTAGGGTGGGAGTGAAAAATTCCATCGCCAAAAGACCGTGCGGGAGTGAAAAAATCAATTCACAAAAAGATGGAGCTTATGAGCTCGTGACTGACGCTTCAGCAAAGACATCTATTCAAGTTGGCATGGACGTAATATCAAGAACCCGACAAAAATATTTCGTTTTTTGACATCTTAGGCCATGAAAGTGAAACAGAATACATTAACACGCCCCCAGGTGGGGGGGGGGGGGCAAATTCCCCCCCCCCCCCCCGAGGGCTTTTCCCGAATGGTTTCTGAACGGCGTGGCATAGTTGCGCCAAATTTTGCATAGCTGTAGAAAATTGCACAGCAGATCGTTTGACATACAAATTTTAGACGTACCTTGAAAGTTTGCTGACCTATGGCAGGCCAAAGTCAGCCATGGTTTCAGCGAAGGCAATTTTGGGGGAATCGTTCAATCTGATACAACAACGGAGTGTGTGACGAAGACATGCATCTCTTAAATGCTTTCTTAGGCCCAACAAACATTGAGTGAGCAAATTACGTTCACCTAAGGTCAGGTATGATGGTCAGACCAAGGTCAAAACCAACCTGATTTATCACCCTGGGGCTTGCAGTATGGAATAGTTTTTGGTGCTCATTTCGAATTTATTGACCGTAGGAGCCGCATTATACATCTTCATTTGACTTCTTATAGGGCAGAACAGGCCACTGACCTAACATGACCCGGGTCGAAGGTTTTGTTTTAGGAACACACTGCCTAGCGCAATCTTTGTCGCTTATTCAAATGCAAAACGCAGAGCAGTCTTGTATCATTTTGGTCACCATGACCTTCAAAGGGTCAAACAAGGTCAATGACCTCAAATGGCCTTGTGACTTTTTGCTTAGAGACAGTTGCCTTGGTTCTGGGGGCGCTTTGGAGACCAACCTGGAAATTGACCTTGTTGACCTTATTCGACCTGAAGGTCATCACCTAGGAAGCTGAAACCTTAACCTAAGTGAATTCACGTATAGGTCAAGACACCCTGTAAATTGGGTGTCTAGCTTTCTTAGTTACTGAGATCCCAGAGGGGGGCGTCAAATTGCCTCCCCCCCCCCCCCCCCCACCCACACCCGAGCGTAGAGTATCGAGCCGGCCAACCGGGCGCGTGTTAAAGCAGTCATTTCATGACAGTATTGTGAGCATAACAAATTATTAACACCAATAATTTGATGCTGCACTTTCCGATTCCCATCCACAGCAATTTTAAAACAAAACAAAGCGAGGGAATTAAATAACAAAATAACAACAGAAAATGCAACAAGCATAAAACACCCAAGCAAAAAAATATTGGACTCCTACACATCAGCCCATCACCAATAGACGTAATTCTGGCCTCTATTAAGATGAGGTCAGAGAAAACAAACATTTTGCCACTGTTTCTTACAAAATACCAATGCTTATTTCCATGAAAGTAGCTCATGCCTAACCTAAAGAGGCCTGACATCATCTCATCCTGTATAACCTGTTTGTATCACAACAGCAGTTGTGAGTTACTGATTCTTGCACAATTCCTTTTGCCACTTACCATGCACTTGACCAACTTAACCTAACTTAGAGTAGTCCATATGATAAACATTATCTCAACCCACCTATCTGCTGACAGCAGCACTTGCGATAAAAACACGATATTTAAAGCTAGTTTTTGGCTGGTTTCAACTTGCATTTGTATTCAGTTCATTTGCGTGGTTGTTGACATCAGACAAAGTTGACAACACACACATCAAAACACTTTAAATCACTTTGAACAACTTATTTTGATTGTCTTGGTTGACTTGTCAAGGGCAATAATGGGCATGCTCCACAAAACAGCAACTCTTCTCCAAAAATAACATAAGTTTTATATGGCCATGGCAGTATTGCTGCTTGCCGTTTCAGCTCCAGCAAATGCATCCATTTGGGCTTGTTTATTCATATTTAATAACAAAGTTTGAGATGTTGGCTTCACATTTTAAATGGGGTGGTCTGACCATTTGTTAGATACCAATATTTAACTCATGTTATAATTGCTATGCAGCTTAGAGCATCGCTGTGTTAAAAATATGGTGCACATATACAGTACGGTCATTTGCCGGTCAGCAAACCATGACAACTATAGACAACATCTGGTTAAAGCAGCCATGAGGGACCACTTTAAGAAATTCGGACCAAATAACCAAGAATATGGAACAAAATAAGCTTGAGGCATCATAATTTGTCTTATGGCAAAACTCGATGCACTTAAACAGAAAATGGCTAACTCTGGTTACCAATCATGCGATGAAAGCAGGTAAGGTAAGCAATCACTTGGTCCACAGGAGACTTACTGGTTTCTTCCTGCTTCCCCAAAAAGAAAAATTCAGTACCTTTTGCATGGTCTGCTGGCAGACAGAATCATCCGACTCACCCTCAAACATAAATTGCAATCATGCCCACCAAACTTCGACAGTAAAATGCGAAACAAGTAAGAGGTGTGCACGATAAACATCTCCAGAGGGCAGAATTTCGCCATCAAACACTTCTGTATGAACTGCGTCAGGTCTGCCCCAAGGCTCTTTATGGCAGCCTTGTCTTGCCTTAATAGCCTTGCCAGGTAGCCTGGTGAGTCAGACACTCGAAAGGCTTGGATTTATCATTATTGAGCACCACCATAAACCAAGAAAACGATTAACAATAGGTTTAAGAGGGCAAAAATGACAGTAAAAATAAGTTCCGTGCTTCAAATTGCCTCCTTCATTCCCTGTGAATTGTTCACGCTTGGGTGCATATCAAACATGTTTGGGCGGCTGGCGAATTAATCCAATTGATGTATGAAATTAGTACAAGTTTGCAGTTGGAGCACCTTGCAGAGAAATTCGTCAAAATTTTAAGCGGCAGATGGCGCCTCTAAAGACAAACGAAAAGGAAGGAAGAATAAAGTGGCATCACACTGGTATGATACCAACAAAAACAAAAGTAGCTAAATAAATATAAAGACTGTTACTTTTCTCGCAAAATTTTGTAATCAGCTGATTTGACTTAAAATCTGTTAATGTAAATTCTCAAGTGGTGATATTCATCCTGTAAGTTTAAATTAGAAGGCATTTCTTGAACTTTTCACTCATGCATTTCGGCTGGTGATGCAATTTGGTGGTCAAGTTTCCTCTGGAAAAAGAAATGCGTGGAGTAGAATTTTCTACCAAGCCTTGCTGATGTTTGCGCCAGGCTCTGCTTTCGTGGCGTGGTGGTGAGACCAAAAAAATAGGGGATGCGTGAAAACCTTGCGTTTGGTGCACAGCTGCACATTGTGATGCATTTTGTAAACAAACCAAACTTAATGCGTGCAAGCGGGTGGGGCCGCTGGGGTTCTTGAGCTTGGAGGTGCCTGCCGCCCTTGCTCTGTGCATACTTAGACGTGATTTAGATGTAGGTGATGCAGGACATAGCCATAGGTGTCCATGTTCTGCGGAGCCTCGTTTATGCTTGGTGGTTTCAAGTGAGCTCGGTTTTGGATGACATCTGAAAACCTCAGAAAGGAAAATAGGGGTTTAGGATGTGCGATTAGACAATGCCAGGCAGGAGTGAAAAATTCACACAAAATACGGGGAAAAGGTGTGAAAAATTCCTCCTCATAGGTTGTTGCTTTTCATCCAAAGTCGGCAATTCTAGGGCACTGGTGCAAGTTTACCAAAGTCTCCAGGACGTCGCATTACGGTACAGAATATCGCGGTACTCATCGGGTGAGTGGCTGTCCTCGCGCCGCGTAGCAGTAGCAGTAGCAGTAGCAGGAGGGAGGAGGTCAGTCTTTGCCGCCTACGGATTTCTTCTGTCTGGAGCTCAAGCACCATGGTGTCCCAGGCGCGATCACCCATAGTCGGCTACCCGTGTGCTCGTGCAGTGTTACCATCTGGAGGCTGAGCGTCAGCGTTACTTCGGCCCCAACGCACGGTGGAGACTGTCTCTGCGCTCCTTGATTGGGGAGGAACTGATCTTCGACACCAGGATCGTTTTAGACTTCAAGAAGCAATAGGTTTCAGGATGATCTTCTCACCTCTTCATTGTGCCGTGACGTCGTTTCAGTTTAACTTCAATACGCGTAACTCTGGCTTGGCGATTTCGGCCGCTACGCGCATTGTACGCACGCGTCGATGATGTGAAGACCGCCTGACCAAGAAGTGGGCGCAAAATGGCCGCTGCAGTAGACGCGCCCATCAAGCCAAAATACCATACCATGCCCTGACTGCATGGCGGGCTGTCTGAGTGCCCGGCGACCGACGGAGTATTACGTGATGATAACATTGCTGGCATTGTGTAATGCTCATGCTTGCTGAAGCGTGCTGGCTTCGTCGTATCGCGGCGGCTGTTTTTGCATTATTGTTCCGCCGTTGGGAACCCTGTCCAGACATGTGTTTCCGGTCATGTTGGCTTGTCTGTCGTCGCCCCGTTTGATCACAATGATGAGTGGGATCGACGTAACAAGGGTGCATCTCTCCGGTGAATCGGACTTCTTAGAGGTCACTGCTTGATCAAACAGAGACCAGTTCCTCAGTGCCTTACGACCCAACCTCCGCCCACTCAGGTGACATCAAAGGTACACGCCAGTGACGAACGCCTTTTTTCGAAATATGGGCACCAGTAGAATCAGCTGATCCCAACCCAATGGTGGAGACATGTGGCGCGAGGGAATGGCGCGCTTGAATGTGATTCGAATAAGAGTTATTGGCAAGTCATCTGCAGCTAAATACAACATGATCTATCACACTATCCCATGATATCGAGAACCTGCTCGTTTGCCGAACAAACTACGTCGTCAACAACATATCGACCCTTGCTGAGCGAGCACCGACGACTTACTTGTAAACAGACGCGCTTACTTCGTCTCTTGGCCGGGTAAGGGATGGGCTCGGGTCGTGGCGTCTGCGCAAGTAACAGTTTTCCATTCTTAGGAGTAGGAACGTTTCAAAAAGTGAGAGGTCATACTCAGGGTATACTTTTACTGGGAAACGGGCCCGGTGACGGGGGGGGGGGGGGGGGGCAGAGATGGAGGACATTGTCCGCTCTTAATTCACAAAGCACATTTTGGAAGCAAGTAAAGGTTATGGTTGCTTTGCTGGTGATACATCTACAGCTGTTTCCCGCTGGCAAACACTCTTGCCTATTTGACTCATCTATGCCATTCGGCAAATAAAACTACGCAGCTTCCTGAGATTATTCGTCCATTTCAACGCCGTTCCCCCAAGGGGGCGAAATTGCACCAGCGGGCAGGCAATTGGGTCCTTTGGGGAGGCGTCTGCCTCTTTAGGGTAGATGCCAAAATTCGATCTGGGCACCGGCTGGTCAGAATTTTGAATGCGAATCAATGGCCAATAGTGCGCCGGAGCTTTCACGCGCCTTGATTTCGCCTGCTGCTTTTTAAGAAAAAGATTTGTTTCAGCATTTTTCGAAAGCTTCAGATGCTAACTGCTAAAAATAATGTGAAGAAAACCACCAAACTGGAGTTTGTCCTGAGTAAGAACGGAAATCACGAATGAAAGCTTTCCTTTCAGGTATTCCTCATCTGAGCCTTGCACCCGTCCGTCGTCGCTGGCCGCTGCCCTGGCCTGACGGTCCCCCGCATGACCCACTGAGAACTGATCATGTGACTGTTTTTCTGCATGTTCATGGGTCAGCATGTTTATTTGTGTGTGAGGCATAAATTGGAGACTGCTGCAGTATCTGCTTCCGGATTACCGTTCCTTACATCACAACACAGCAGGAAATAAGGTATCGGGAATAGGGGAGCTGCCTGCCTTAGGCATCAATTGGTCTACCGAGCATTCATTTGTCCCTCGTTCAGCGGAGCCGACTTGATCTACTTTTGTGTGAGGGCAGGGGCGTAGCCAGAGCCTTGCTGAGGGGGAGCACGGGGTTGACAAGAGTCCCCCTGATCGCGACCTCCCCTCCCAAGGAAAACCGTAGGATATAGCTCGCTTGTTAACGAAATATGCCAAGATGGGGGTATGTGGTTGACAAAGACCCCCTGATGGTGAAAGTCCCTCCCAGAAATTGCCGGAGGAAGCTCACTTGTTAACGAGGGATACTGTTTGTTGTTTCATTGTTTCTTTTTGCCTTGTAACCAGAGCAGATGCAGAAACTAGAAGCTATCGCGAGATCAATTTTGCTTGCATTTTGGAGTCAATAAACTGCAGAAATCAGGTTTGGACGACTGTATGGAATAGGTTACTGGCGCTCTTAACTTTACAATGGCTAAGTGGACCCTTTTTAAGCAGACAAAACTTAGAGGCTTTGCCAGATTTTGTATGTGTTCTCCAGAAATAATGAAGACCCCTAAACGTAGATCGTGGGTCGAAACGGGGCCCAACATTTGTGTTGTCATGGCTAACCATGTCCGTCTCGAAATGCTCGGCATTCAGCCAGAATCAATCACTGGGAAACATTATGTAACATGGTTCTGAGCGTGTGCATTCGCAAATCTTGCAACAGGCTTAACGCCCGGCATTGCAGCTCCCGCAGGCCGCGGGGCGTCGGCCCCGCGGTTGACACCAAGCGGTGGCCGACGGGCCGACGAAAAAGATGACGCAGCTGAAAGAAGTAATGAACGCTTAGGACATAAACTCGTGCGTTTAGAAAGTGGTTTGGGCGTATGCTGCACCGGCGCGATTTTGAGATTGATCATAAGGACGGATTAGCCTTTACAGAACCGCGAAGTGATGCTGAAATTTGGTGGTGGAACTAGAAGACTGAAGGTAGAACATCTATTTTTGTGTTGTGTTAACTGTTAGTTTGACCAAAGAACATCCTCAAAATTGTTTAAAAGATACGTCCCATTCAAATTACCGAATGGCTCAAATTTACTTTGAAAGACTTCCGGAAGCATTCTTCCCAACGGCCGTTCTCGTGCACGACGCCCTGCGTCTGGTGTTACCTGCCGCGGCCAACGCCGTTCGGTTTTACGAAACTGCAGGCCTGACTATCGCTGCTCTTGCTCAAGAGATTGCGAGCGTGCAGGGTCAAAAACTGTTTCGTGTTATTGTTTCACCTGCCAATTTTGCAAAAGGCTGAACGTCCTCAGGTGAATAAGTGTTAGCCTTTTTCATTTTTGACCTCACTTAGATCCATTCGATTCAACACTTCTGAGACACCTTACGGTTCCCTGGCAAGAGGCCAGTACGGAGAACACCAAGGGGTACATTATCAATACCGGTCTAGGACTGAAGGGCCATTTCGTCCCTACGTGGGGTGCATTCCGGCGGCTGCCATTCTGGCTGCCCTGACCGATCCGGAGCCCCTTAGGGGATACATCATACCATTTTGAACACCATGAATACTCGCTGATGGGGGCCATAAACAGTCAAGCAGAAAAACCAGGGCTATATAAATGGATGGAACGGAGCCTTTGGTAATTCAGGAGCCTCGGGTTTGCTCATAAGTATATCCGTTCGCCGTACATGATGGGATAATGTGCTGCCTTTTACCACATGAGACAATTGTGTCCAGTGCGCTTCGAGGAACATGGCTGGTGAATTAGGTAAATCGGCAGGCATGTTTACGGTAGAACAAAAGTAAGCTTAACGCAGCTTAAATGTGAAAATGGGGGGGGGGGAATTACATCGCTGACCCCTACCTTGAAAAGTGGCGAGGGGTATGCCCATTCCCTCTCCTGTTTCCAAACCCATGCTTCCATTGGCATTGAAGACGTCCTGTCTTGATGATGATGGGACTCAGATGTCCTGGACAGCCTGGTAAGATGTGAAGGCAGCACTGGTCAGGGCCGGGTGAGCTGGGTGTAAGCCAACACCTGATTAATCAGAGAACGCCATGAGTCGGTTATCATCAGCAAGAACCCATGGTGCAGAACAAGCACGGGGCTTAGACCTTCAAGAGGCTATTCTACATTTGCGTGACGTTTTAAACTGTGGAGGACAGCTTCAAGATCATTGCCTACAGTTCTGAGCTATACACACGCGACTGCAGTCTATTTCGCGCCGCCTATTTTTAAGCCATGCAAAAAGTATGGCGTCATAGATACGTCATAGTGATTCCGTCTCCTGAATGGCCTTACTGTGCTCAAGGTCATGTAAAAGATGACTAATGACTATTTCGTGTCTGGAGTACGTTAGTATCAATCGCAGCACCAACAGACAGCAGTTGGCCTCCAACCATCTTGACGCCTTAAATGTAAATCTCGATCACCAACCGCGCATGTGATGCATGATACCGACATTTAGAAAGTCTTATTAGTTATGACGGATGTGCGACTGGGAATAGAACAACTCAAAAATAGTGCCGTAACCAAGAGTGCAAATGTCAGAGAAAGAATACAGAACGACAGAGAAGTATATAAAAACACAACGACAAAGAGCCAGAACGCGTGCACATAACTGTAACCGTGTTGATCACACATGCCTAAATAACAAGCCAACTCGCGGCAAGCGCAAGTACTGCAAGTGAATCAGCCCGCCGGTACAGTGAGAGCTCTGACACAGCCAGTCTGGCAGCGATTCTAACGTCATACTAACGTCTCATGAAACAATCAAACGCTGACGCCCTACTAACGTCCCATGAAGCAATCAAATGCTGACGTCATACTAACGTGCCATGAGGCTTTAAACACTGACGCCATACTAACGTCCATGAAGCAATCAGACGCTGACGTCTTGTGACGCGCATATACTAAATAGTGAATTTCGATATCTAGAGCAATCGTTTGCACTTCCTTACAGACATTCTTACATGTACAAGTGAATTGTTTCGATCATTTCTGATATTTGCCTCAATATCCACACATGTGGAATATTCCTTTAAGGCGTTTCTTACTTACATCTTGCCTCAGGGGACGTGAATGCACATAAGTCAGGAGCCGAGCTGGTGCGAAATCAGTGTAGACTGACAAAGGTCAAGGGAAGTCTTGCCGCCGCTGTCCAAAAGGTCCTCGGAGTTTTGTCGCCTCCATCCGCCAGGTGAAAACAGGGCGATCCAAAAGGCGCCTTCATGCGCGTACTTTAAGGGCAGTATCCCACCTTTTTGTACTTTATTTTCTTGTTACATCAGACGCTTGCGATTTGATCAGCAATGCCAGTTTTCTCAAACTCATTCTAAAAAGGTCAGAGCTTGTATTCGAAGCAGTCGACCCTGCGGGAGAAATCTCGTTTGACTTTCCGCTCAGTACCATGACAGTAATGCGTTTCATTTGCCTCATTTTTGCGACATATGTGTTCTGCAATGCTTGCAGCGCACTAATGTGTCAAAATGTTTGTGCACTGAATGCCACGGAAGCTTGAAGCCCGCTGTGTAGGCAAATATATACGCAAACATGGAGCTGTTATCCCGCGAATTCTACGAAACCTTGTACTATGGCTTTTAATTTCTCCTCTACAAAGCTGTAATTTTTAGGTGCCAATGGCATTTACCGGTGGCTCTTTTCGAGGCATACTTTGGTTTTGGAAATGGAAGCATCACATGATCTCTGTGACGCACTGGTTCAAACTTAAACCAATACACTTCTCGATAACAGGACATTCCTCGCTGGGCCAATCACAATCGTTCTTTTATTCGCACAAGTGGAGGTGCACACGGTTGTTGTCATAACAACGGTGGTCGTAACTGCAAAGAAGTATAGCATTGCTACAAAACACTGGCAGTGCGATTTTGACTGAAACATGTTACAAATTGATTGATAAAAAATGAAAAAACCCTTACTGTCTTGACGGTGCTGCAGTGGCACTATTCCGCGCTTTTAATAAACGTAACTAGTCCTGAGATTTCGCTAGACCTATGCTTTTGAAATATGCCACGAAGGTGGGACACTCCCGTACACCTACCGCTCGCCTCGTTTGCGTGTTGACGCGTCGCGCCGGGTCTTTTGTCAAAAACATCGCCTCCGCCGGTGGTCAAAAGCCGGGGGAACACTCGGACTTCTCAACACCGCTCATTCCATTCAGCGCAATAACGCCGCATTGGCGCATAGCTTTTTTGAAGAGTTATAGGGAAAGCCTTTCCCGTTCCCTGCTATGGTGAAGTTTGTGGCCACAAGCGGAACGAAATTTCGGTTCAAATCCAAATAGAGCTGTAATGCGCACCTTCCACGTTTGGAAGGAAACCCCACATTGCGATGAAATCCTGTGCCTCGCCTTGAAGACCCAGCCGCTGACCCGGCCGGGCGACCTGACGTCCAGCGGGGGTTTTCTGGTACTGGGTTGCCGGAATCATGCTATTTGAAGCCGACTGCGAACATGCTGGCGTCTTCACATTTCAGTACATCATTGTGCGCAACCTACCGGAAGATTTAAAAGATATCTGATATACCTAGCCAATGGTTCATTGCATGACCTGAGGTTATACAGATTTACACCAACAACTGGCTACCTTCCTGCTCACTACATTATGTCAATTGCGAACGCGATAGCACTTGAGCTCTTCTCCTTATTAAAGACGTGCCCAAGTCATGCAGCATACCAGCTGCCGTTAGTCATAACACCTTTCGTGACCTGAGATCAAGGAGTGCTAGTTAAGGACCATTTCGGTACATGCTCTTTGGTTTAGTGCAGCCATGTTCGTGTTTGAATTCATTGACAGCTCGATTTCCGCCGATGTTATCGAGTGCCATAAAGCCTTAACACGCGGTCGGGTGGCCGGTTGAATGCCACACGCTCGGGTGGTGGTGGTGATGGGGGCTATTTGACCTCGAGATCTGAAAAAATAAGCGAGCTAAATGCGTAAAATTCACAGAAATGTTGGGCTCTACTGCGAGCTCATTTGTGACAATGTTTGAGGTCCTAATTGGTGATTTTCGTGTCAAATGAAGTCAGAGAAGGTCAAACTGAGGTTGGTGGCGGAAATAATCTCAGACTTCAAAGCACCATCTTTAACACGCGCTCGGGTAGGAGTCAAATTGACCCCTCTGAAGGTTTTCCGGAATGGTTTCCGAACGGCGGTGTAGCCGCGCCAAATTTTGCATAGCTGTAGACAATTGAATAGTGGATCGTTTGTCGTCAAACATTTAGGTGTACCTTGTAAGGTCACTGACCTATGGCAGCTCAAAGTCACGCAATTTCTCGGGAATCGTTTAATTTGATCTAACAACGGAGTGCTAGAAGAATCCATACATCTCTGAAATGCTTTCTTAGGTAACACAACAATTGAATGAGCAATGTAAATTGACCTAAGGTCAGGTATAAAGGTCACACTAAGGTCAAAACTAACATGCTTTGTTACTCTAGGGCTTGCTGTATGGGATAGTTTCTGGTGTTCATTTCGAATTTATTGATAGCAGGAACCGCATTATACATCTTCCACGGACTTCTTAGAGGTCGGAATAGGTCATTGACCTAAAATTACCCAGGTCGACATTTTGCTTTAGGAACATACTGCCTAGCGTAATCTTTGTCTCTTAGTCAAATGCAAAACTCAAAGCAATCTGGCATTATTTTGGGCACCTTGACCTTCGAAAGGTCAAACAAGGTCACTGACCTTGAATGAGCATGTGACCTTTTCCTTAGAGACGGCTATCTAGGCCCTGGGGGCACTTTGGAGACCGACCTGGAACTTGACCTTGTCTGACCTTTTGTGACCCGAAGGTCATAACCTAGGAACCTGAAACTTTGATTTAAGGGAGTTCACGTAAATATCACATCTTGTAAATTTGGTATTTCTGGCTTTCTTAGTTCCCGAGATCTCAGTGGGGTCAAATTGACCCCCCACTCGAGCGAAGGGTATCTAGCCGGCCACCCGGGCGCGTGTTAACCTAGACAGCTTCTCCGAGCCACAGATCACCAGTGTACACAATTCAGCGAGCTTAGCCCAATATCTATGACAAAAGACTTTCCGACCTCACCAACAACGGAAGGGAAGCACGTTGCAACTGCTGCAGTGCTGTAGAAATGCCTAAGTTTTTTCTCGTGGGACCGCCACATGCATGCTTATAACTAAAATTGTCGTTTTGCGCCTGAGGTGCGAGCAGGTTTCCGTTGAATGGATCTATGACATATTATGTAAGTCATCTGAATTCCATGTGGTCTGGTTCTTCGTCAACATGATAAAGCGGCAAATGACCAGCGCACAGAAAAAGTTGGACTTAAATGCGTAGTGTCGTGCATTTCAAATAGCATCATTCGTCGTCGCACACAGCGTCGCGATCCCTTGCAATCCGAAAGTTTGATTTCATCGAGGATCGTTGAATTCTCTGCAATCGTAAAAGAACGCACCTGCACAATCCAAAAGCACATTGGCCATAGGACTTCAGATGAGTCATCCCTTTCGGGGCAACATTAGGGTAAAGTTTAAGGGATAAATGGCACTGTTCTAATTGATGATATCCTGCATTTAGCCGAGTTTCTACGCGTGACTGCTTTCCAGGTTCACAGGTCATACCTTCAAACAAAAATGCATAGCGAAGGTGCGGTTTACAGACACTGCCTTCCTCCCAACCCGATGGCTGCGGTGTATAAAACGCTCACAAAAAAGTTGATTGCCGCGCGAACACACCAATCGTTGCTGTAGAAGCCCGACTCGAGTAGAGCGCTGAAGTTACACTGACCACATTCGTGGTGTGGCGAATGGCGTGCTAATAGGTTGACCGTCCCGAATAAGTGTTTGTATAAGGATCGCCAAAGAGGGCCATTCAGCCGTTGGCCTGACAGTGTCGGCCGGTGGTCGTGCAGTCGCATGGCACGGTGGAGGTGCCACATGACCTGCGACTAAGGCAAAATGGATCCTTTGATCAGGCATTGCCAACATGGTATTGTAGTTCGGGAGTGCTGGTAATAAATTTGTCCAGCACGAAACCAGATTAAAAATCTGTCTCAGCAAAATTTTCATTTTCCGTATTGTTTTTCATGTTTTGGGGCGTACTGAAAATATAATCTCAACTAACGATACTGCGCCAAAAACGCAATGCCACCCCGATTTGGTTTTCTCACAAGATATTCCATCAAAACAATGCGGGCCTCAACTTCTAGTAAAACAACATGAGGTTCGTGGCCCACCATAGAATGCCAAGTGTGGCTTGCCGTAAATGTGTCACAAGACCAGGTCAATATCACGGTAAGGTTCCAGGGGAAAGGCGTCTTGGATTACGATTGACGGACACAACAAAAAGTAAAATTTAACATAGTTTACGACCGTTGTCTCACGTTACCACCCATTTAAAGAAATAATTTTGAGGTTGTAGGGTCAAGCTACCCTGCTGCACCCCCATGGCCACGCCACTACGAAGGACCAAAAAAGAGAGCCTTGGTGTGTTCATGAGCCTGTTGCTTAACTTTCGAAATATTCACGCTAAAATATTGCAGATGAGCCAAGCTAACACTGAGAGCGCACTCATTTCACACGCGCTCGGATGAGCGGGTGTTAAATTGCCCCCCCCCCCCTGCAAAGGTTTTTCCAGAATCATTTCCGAACGGCGCGGCGTAGCGGCGCTACACTTTGCATATGTGTAGATAATTGAATAGAAAATGTTTTGATGTAAAAATTAGTTGTACACTGTAAGTCGCTCACTGTGCCAGGCCAAAATCAGGCCGCGGCTGGCAGTGAAGCGCAATTTTAAGGAATCGTTCAATGTAATACAACAGCGGAATGTTTGACGAAGCCATGCATATCCGAGATAGTTTCTTAGGCACTAAACCAATTAAATTTAAAATTGCAGCCACTTCCATTGACCTAGGGTTAGGTATGAAGGTGAGAACGAGGTCAAAATTATCTTCTTTTTTTACTCAGGGCTTGGTTTCTCATGGTAGTTCCTAGCACGCATTTAAAATTTATTAGTGAAAGGGAACGCAACAGACACGTTCCATGGACTTTTAACACGCACTCGGCGGGGGTCAAATTGACTCCCCCAAAGGTTTTTCCAGGACCGTTTCCGAACGGCGTAGCGTAGCCGCGCCCAATTTTGCATAGCTGTCAGCTGTCGACAGTTGGATAGCGAATCGTTTGGTACCAAAAATCTAGATGTATCTTCTAAGGTCGCTGACCCATGGCAGGTCAAAGTCAGGCTACGGTTTCAGCGAAGTCAATCTCTAGTGAATCGTTCAATCTGATGCAACAACGGAGCGTCAGGCGACACCACACATCTCTGGGAGGCTTTCTTAGACAACACAGATATTGAATGAACAAATCACGTTGACCAAAGGTCAAGTATGAACGTCAGACCCAACGGCAAAACCAATCTGTTTTATTACTCTAGGTCTTGCTGTATGGGATAGTTTCTGGTGCCCATCTCGAATTTATTGACAGCAGGAACCGCATCATAGTCTGCCATGGACTCTTTCGAGGTCAGAATAGGTCATTGACCTGGAATGACCCAGGTTAATATTTTGTTTTGGGAAACATACTGCCTGCGCAATCATTCTCGCTTATTCAAGTGCAAAACTCAGAGCGGTCTTGTACGATTTTGGTCAGCATGATCTCGAAAAGGTCAAACAAGGTCCACTGACCTTCCATGAGTATGCCACATTTTGCTTAGAAGCAGTTATCTAAGTTCCGGAGGCACTTTGGAGACCAACCTGGAATTTGACCTTGTTTGACCTTAAGTGACCCGAAGATCACGACTTGGGAACCTCAAACTTTGACCCAAGTGAGTTCACATACAGGTCAATGCACGCTGCAAATTTGGTATCTCTAGCTTTCTTAGTTCCCGAGATCTCAGGGGGGAGGTCCAGTTGACCCCCCCCACCCGAGCGAGGGGTATCCAGCCGGTTACCCGGGCACGTGTTAAGGTTAGCGTAAACTGTTGACCTCAAATGATCTGTGTCAACCATCGTTTCTAGGACCAAACCGCCTAACGTAACCCCTGACGCTCATTGAATGGCACTTCAGGAGCAATCTCGTAGAAATGCTGTTACTCGAGCCTTCTTAAGGTCAAACAAGGTTCCACTGGGATTCGTGACATTTTGCTTAAAACAGCTCATGGCAGTTGTCGTGAGGATGGTCTGAGGGCACATGATACACCAATCCGGAGGTTTGACCTGTTTGACCTTATACTGACCCCATGGTGGTGATCTAGGAACCCAAATTAGGATAACTGGGAATCACGTTCAGGTTAATCCGCCTGTGAATTCGGTATCTCCACCTATCTTAGATTTCGAGACCTCAGGAGATGTCAAATGGACCCCGCTCACCCTCGCGTAGGGTATCAGCCGGCCACTCGGGCGCATGTGAAACATTGGGAGGGGGGGGGGGGGCAGAGCCCTCACAAAATCAACTCGAAACCTATATATCACCTACAGCTTACCATTCACACTGAAGGCAGGTTTGCATGCTGTAAGGCATGCCCACTCCCAGGATGAATGCGGATCAAATGCAGCCTATTCATCCCTGCATTACCCGTCATTCGATAACTTCCCGTTCCACCATTGCTCTGGAGCGTTATGCAAAACTGAATGGCAGCTGGGTTAACTCGGACCCGGTTCCGGGACTGTCAATAAATAAATGCACTCGAACAATAGCAACGCTGTCACGTGCATCGTTTTGCCTAACTTCACACGGCAGCGAGGGAGCCCTCCATACCGAGGGGCGGCCACACGGGAGAAGGCCTGACCGCAGCCGGCGCTTGCCGCAGCACCGCCCCGACTCAGCGACCGCCCCACCAAAGCCGGTACTATAAGCAGTCCATGTGTATTTGAGCACAAACACCTCAGACACTGCGAGTGGGCCGTGCATACAAAAATAAGCTTCGGCCGTCGGGTGCGGGCCCGGTGTCGTGTGGGCGGCGGGCGGGCGGGGGGCGGCACCCGGAGCTGTGCGGCTGCCGGGACCGGACCGGAGGCGGCGGCCGCGCTCGGCCACCCGGCCAGGTGTGAGGCAGGACACGGCAGGACGGGTCAGAACAGGACGGGTCAGGACAGAACAGGACAGAACAGGACGGGCCAGAACAGGACAGAACAGGACAGGAAGAGGTGTGAGGAGATGAAGGGGACACAGATCATAAACAAAGGAAGTGAATAAGAACCAGGGGACGACGGCCAGGAAAAGCAGGAGAAATACGAGGCAACATAACTGATCCATAAACAAGGGACAAGGAAGAGTGCGCACAGGAGATGCACACGAGATGCAGACCATGACAGCCGTGAGTGCTGACGGCGGACGGACAGATATGGAGACCAGACCAGACCAGACCAGACCGGACCAGACCGGACCGGGCCGGACCAGGCGTCGGGGCCGGGGCCGGCAGCTGGAGATGAGCCAGGGGAGCAGCCGCCCTCGCGGTCCGTGCGCCAGCGCTCCGCCAATACACGCACCGACTCGGCGGCCAGTGCCGCCCGGCGGCGCGCGCGGCCAACGGAAAACGCACAGCTAAACATTAATCATCCACAACAAATATCAGAAGAGTTCCAACAAACTACAGATAACGTGGCGACGGGCGGTCGGCGCAGCTCGCGGGCGCGCGCGGCGCCGTCTGTAGCCGGGGCTCGTGACACCGCCGGCTGACTAGAACGTACATCTACGTGGAATGTATACAAATAATGAAGCCACATGCATACCGTAAAATAGTTCATCTCAAAACACCGCGCCGCAATTTTGCGAGCGCCAGCCGCGCACGGCCGTGGCAGCGTGCGGCCGGCCGGCGCCCGCGGCCGCGGCCTCTGTTGAACATTGCACAGCGCGACAGCCACCTGTGCCCACCCGCACTCGGCGCGCGCTAGCCCGCTATCACGGCCAATTTGGACGACCCCGACGCCGCCCTCACCAGCATCGCGCGGCGCGCGCGCGCGCTCGCGCACTTACACACACTCCGGCGCGTCGACACACGCGCTCCAACAGACAGGGCACAGGTACCGTGGAGCGCCGCGCACCGACCACAAAACAATGTTCCAGTTGTACCGCTTGCCGCCAGGTGTCCGGACCGGGCTTACTTGGCCTCCGCCTCGTCCTGGTCCATGGGCTCCTCCTGTGGGGCGAGACGGGACGGGCCGGGGATGACCTGGGGACAGGCACACACGGAGTCGGTCATCGCCTCGGCCAGTGACGCAGAGCTCGAGCCAGCGCGGACGACCGTGCCACGGTCCGGAGACAGATACCAACACGTGCACCTTGCGGGGGACACCAAGGGCGTCTGAACAGGCATCAGAGCATGGGACGACGGCGAGGTGCCGATAGTGAAGCAGTGAACGCGTCCGAGTTAACCACCACACGTCTGGGTCAGCAGAGGCACGGGGTCCCATTTCTTGGGGTGCCCGCCCTTCCTGCCAGGGTGAGCGGCAGGCGACGCTACACAGCGTCCGCAGCTGGCCCGCCGTAACCCCCGACTGGCAGACGAGGCGCGGCGGGCGGCGAACCTGCAGGGCGGCGGCTGTCCGGCGACGGCCGCCTCGTCCGCCTGCTGCTGATGCTGCGGGTGCTGCTGCTGGTGCTGGTGCTGGTGGTGGACGGACAGACCGGCCATGGCCGACAGCGTCTCGGCGTCGCGGTCGTTGAGCGCCTCGGCGTGCGAGAGCGCCACCAGGTGAGCCGTCCGCTTCACGCACGGCCAGTGCGGCACCTGGACACGCCGGCAGCAGGTCAGCTCACACGGTCAGCGCCGGCGCCGACCCACGCGCACGGCCGCATGCACAGCCCGGCATCGCAGACGGCGAGAAGGCGCCGAGCCGAGCGCACAGCGTCCGAGCCGCGGCAGATATGACGGCTGAAGATGTATGGAAGGCGCGAGACTGGTGGTGGTACCAGAATAGTGATGTCAACGACAAGTCGGGAAACACGGCCAGTCACTGCGCGGCTAAGGATGAGCCCCGCGTCGAGGGATGAGGTTGGGCAGGGAAGGAGGAAAGGGCGGCGGGAAGCGGCCACGCCCGCCAAACTACCCAGAAGACCCTAGGACTGAGGAATGGATGTCTGGATGACCCTGGCGCCCAGGGATGGGGATGGGGAGGGAGGGGAGGCGGCGGGAAGCGACCGCGCTCGCTCACCTGTATGGCGATGGTCTTCTGGAGTGTGGCGATGGCCGCCTGGCACGGCTTTCTGCTGAGCTCCTCGTCGCTGATGGGCTGCACCTCATCAGAGAGGAGGGCGCGCATCGTCTGCTCCGTGGCGTCACAGATGGCGCTGATCTCGTACCCGCCCTCCAGCGCCAGCGCCACCTGGCAAACACAGACCCATCAGCCGTCCAGCTCCAGCGCCACCTGGCCAACAGAGCCGTCAGGCCTCCAACGCCAGCGCCATCTGGCCAATACTGAGCCGTAAGTCCTCCAGCTCCAGCGCCACCTGGCTAACACAGAGCCACAAGTTCTCAATCTCCAGCGCCACCTGGCAAACACGGAGTTGTCTGGCAGCCGAATGCCAGCCCCAGTCCAACGCTATCTACCCGACAGCCGCACACTCATGAGCGGGTCAACGGGTTATAGCAGGTTATAACGGCACGACTATAATCTAAGCAGGCTGGTCGTGCCGCGGCGGCCTAATAAACTCAGGAGGGCGGTGCACTGTTGTCCAATTGATTCCCACATCTCCACAGTTAGGTTCTTCCGAACTTAATGCTCGAAGTCTCCAGCCTTCCCAGCACACGTCTTGCCGTGGTAACAACACTGCACATTTCCAAGTATGCAACGCTTTTCCGTCAACAGACAATGTTCAACGGCTGAGACATGGCTAACATCCTTATCCTACTGACCGATTTATCTACCCCTATCCCAACAACTTTGTCATCCAATCTGCATATCAACGAGATGTCCAGGGAACCTCCCTGACATTCTACATGGCGCCAGGCGGGGCGGGGCGGGGCGCGGCGGGGCGGGGCGGGGCGCGGGGCGGGCCGGTCACCCCCGTCCCCTGCTGACCTTGCCGTTGGCCAGCGTCATCAGCTGGCGTGTCATCCAGGCGAAGCAGGCGGCCGACACCTGGTAGCCGCCGAGCGGCGAGGGGTGCCCGCGCGCCGCGTCAAACCCGCTCGACACGAGCAGCAGGTCCGGCTGGGTTGCGGCAGAGGACGCGGCCTGAGTACTGTGTCCTGCGGCGGCAGCGCTCGCGGCCAGACGGAGCAGCGCGGCGGCC
>NW_023596461.1:9764494-9863411 GCF_011947565.3 Pollicipes pollicipes
CCTGGTCTCGCTGGCGAGAGGAGCCACCCGCCGCCTGGTCGGCTCCCTCCTACTCGCGTGAAATATGGTGGTGGCAGGCGCCGCTGCCCTTTTCAAATAGGTTGCGGCTGATGACCATGCTACGTGATCTATTTCGCACACAATGCCGGCCAGCGCCAACTGCGCACCACGCCTTAAATAGCCCGGGTGGATTGGATGCGCTGTGCGAGGCCTGACCGTGGCTGCGTGGTGCGGCGTCTAGCCCCCAGCGCACGGCATCAGCACGCGTCTCAGCGCACCGACTTTCGCCTGGGGATTACGCAACACCTCATTTGTGATCATCCGGCGGCTGGAGACGAGATATTTGTTACGTGTGGCGGATAACGTGACCTATGAGGACGGCGGTGTCCGGTGTCGTCCGGTGTCGTCCGGCTGCCCCCCCCCCCCCCCCGGCGCGATTCGGCCTGTTACGCTGGCGAGGTGACGAGCAGCCGACCGTAATGAACGGGGCTGGGGCTGATGGGCGGCAACAGATGCCGTTGGTAACAGGTGGTAACAGGAGGTCGAGATACCCGTCAGGCAGAGTCGGCCTTCCTCCTTTTCCGGGTTAAGCGTGCCTCATGATTCGTGTATTATGCTTTTGCCACCGCGTCTGTGCATCGTGTGCTCTCGCATTTAAACGCAGGCTATTTGGCAGAAATTATCCTTGGACTTTGCTCTCAAAAGCCACTATACGTCCCTTCCGAGCATCAGACAGCTGTCCAAACGAGACGCGCCACGGTGCCGGGCCGGGTGTTTGGGCCCTGCAGTGGCGCCATCTGCGTCGGCCGGCCAGGTGCGGGACTGAGAGTGCCAGGCGGCCGTCACGGGCCCACCGACCAGTGACCCGTGACCGGGCGGCGCCGCTTCCGTGTCAGAGTCGACGCGGGCGGGCGCGATAAGGGCGGCTCGACCTCGGACCGGTCCGGCGAGGCCGACGGAAGGAGGCCGCGGCCGCCGCCACCTCGGCTGCATGCTCATGCCGCCCGCAAGCCTTGCAATCGTGATGGGCGGCTCGCCGGCCACCTGATGGCTCCCGCTCTGCCCACTCGGGGGAGGGAGGAGGGGTGGCCGAAACCAGGCGGCCAGCCAGGCTGGCGATGCTGAGAGGGTACGTGACTTACGCGACCTGCGGAGAGGGTACGTCCGTCCAGACGAGGCTTTCGTTGTTAAGGAGGATTGTGGCAGACGCGAGGCCGCTCCAGATGCTCAGGAGCCTGCCGGGGCCGCCTCACAGGAGTTTGGCAGTGGTTCGGGCTTGCCCCGGCTGTCGGCCTGCAGGCCGATGTCCGACTCCTGACGAGCTGCGACGCGCCGCCCGCCCTCCTGGGACGGTTTGCATCCACTGTGGTCTCGACGGGCGTGGTCTGTGGGCCGGCTCAAACGTGCACAAGCGGCAGCCGTGCGCCTGCCACCGCGGCGGTGACGCCGCGGCCCGGCCGGGAGCTGCCCGGGCTCGGCAGCTGGGGTCGATCGGTCGGTAATCCGTCCGCCAGCCGGGCTCGGCCGGCTCCTGTGACCGGCCGCCTACTGCCGTCTGCCGACGATCGAGCCGCACCCCCTGCCCCAGCCGCCGGCGTCACGCGAGTGCACGTGCCCCGGCCGCCGCCACAAAGGTCTCGCCGCCGGCTCTGGCCGGTGGCGGTGGAGCTCGTTCCGGTGAAGAGGGAAACGGCAGGTCGTATGACGGTGGCAGTAGTACTTCGCAGAACGCCTGCAAAGGGCATGGCGGTCGCAACAAGGTTCTGGTGAGCCGCCTTATCATTGGGGCGCCTCGAGTTGTTTTTGCGTGCGTTGTGTGACCTTTTCCTGGGTTGGAAGTGATACAAAACACGAGCTTTGTCAAGATTATAACTTAGTACCATGCGGAGCTTAAGCGATAATAGGCCCCTAGGTTAATCTCTGAACACGCCTCTAGAACATCTGGGAAGCAAAGCATCGGCGATGGCTACCCGCGCGGCAAAAAAAAAAAACAGGCATCTAAAAGCCAACGCTAAGCGGTTTGCGCGGGTGCCGTTGGCCCGGCGGCAGTGCCGGCCCGGCGCGCCTCCGCACGTGCCGGTGCTACGACTGCAGGGACGCCCTAAGCTGCGCGCACGACCATGCAGTGGTCCAGCTGACGCTGTGTGCCGGCGGTTCTTGCACACGAGCCGCCGTGAGGGCACGGCCGCCGGCCCGTGCAGTCTTCCCTGACCGCTGCCGCCAGTGGCGGGACGGCCACGGACCGGCCGAAGCTTTGTTTTTAGAGAGGGACAGAGGCGGGCAGCAGCCGGGCTGACCTGCTCCTATGGTGCCGTGCTCTCCCGCCCAGGTGCTGCTGGACTGACTCACTCTGGTGATGCGCTCTCCCGCCCCGGTGGTGCCGTGCTCCCCCGACCTGGTGGTGCCAGACTGCCCCGCTCCGACGGTGCCGTGCCCCCCCCCCCCCCGCCTAAGTGGTGCTGGACCGCCCCACTCCGATGATGTGCTCTCCCTCCCCCCCTGGTGGTGCCGCGCTGCCCCGCTCCGATGGTGCCAGTGCTCTTCCGCGCGGGCGGCGGCCGGGCTGCCCCACTCCGGTGGTGCCGTGCTCTCCCGCCCTGGTGGTGCCGTACTACCCCGCTCCGATGGCGCCGTGCTCTTCCGCGCGGGCGGCGGCCGGGCTGCCCCACTCCGGTGGTGCCGTGCTCTCCCGCCCTGGTGGTGCCGTGCTCTTCCGCCCTGGTGGTGCCGGACCGCCCCGCTCCGGTGGCGCCGTGCTCTCCGGCGCGGCCAGCGGTCGGGCTGACCTGCATGCGGCCTCAGCTGACCCAGATGCAGCCGGCCGGCCGGATCCTCGTCTGCTCGGCACGCGGAGGCAGTGGGCCACGGCACCCCCGCAATGTAGGCTAATTGAAGCGGGCCTGGTCGGGCCCGCCGCAGAGGGCACGCCTGTTGACCTGCACCGGCGGCACCTGGCCGTTTACGCTCAGAGAACGCGGGAGACGAACGCTGGGACCGGGCCCGCAGTAGAGGCGAATGTGGCGCGTGATGTGGAGCCGGCAAGCGGACTGTAAAGGGAGTTTTACTGCTCTTGGAGGGAGCCGAACTTTGCGTGGTATTTCACAGAGACGTGATTTGTCACTGTCTGTAGACTTGCATTGAGTATGCCCGTGAGCTATAGAGGCAAACGTTAAAGGATTGGAATGCAGCGGTTTGTTATGGTAATCGTGGACGTGGGCATCCTAGTAAACGGATGCGTGTGGCGCCTCCACCGGGCTGCTAATTACAATTGCATTTCGAGGGCTAGATGCATGCAGGACGGGGCTCAGTTAATTCAAATTTCGGGGTCTAATGGCATGGCTCATCAAGGAAACAAGTTATGTTCTTATATGCTCATGCACAGTGCATTGCTACCACACCGTTGCATTTTGAGGTCAACTATGCATGAAATTGGGATAATTTTGTTTCAAATGTAGTACGTTTGATGTGATTTGTGCAGCTTAGTAGCGTTGAATCCATGCGGAATTAACACAACTTATGGCTTTAGCCATTGTGTGTTGTGCACTTAACCATCGTTGTATAATGAGTTTTAGCCGTCCGTCTCATTGGCAGCGGCGCGCCGTGTCTGTGCTGTGTGCTTCCGCGTGCGCTCGCTGACCCTGACCCCGCCGTCTGGCCGCAGGACCACATCAACTGGTACGGGGAGGACGAGCTGCTGGGCCCCGTGGTGCTGTCCATCAAGCCGGAGCAGATGTCGTCCCAGGAGCACATGCGCCTGATCCTGCGGCTGCGCAGCGGCACCTGTCACGAGCTGGTGCCCACCTCCTGCCTGGGCCACGCGCCCACGCCGGCCAGCATGGCCAAGGTGAGCGGCCGCCGCCGGGCGCGGCGAGGACGCCCGGCGCGCCGGACCGCCGGCACCGCCACGCTGGTCGGCCGCCGGTCGGCCGCCGGCCGTCATTAGCGCTCGTTAGCGACACCGCTGCCGTCGGTGCCCGCCGCGGGCGCGCCGCCGACTGTGATTGCCATCGGACACAGTCCGTCGGCTCGGTGAGCGGCGGGCCTGGCACGACGGTGTGTGCAGAGCGGCGTCTCGGCCGCCGCTGATGGTGCGGGCCCGCGTCATGCAGGTCAGCAGCGCTGGTGCCCCGGCCGCCGCTGGTGGTGCTGGTGCCCCCGGCCGCCGCTGCTTGTGCGGGCCCGCCTCACGCAGGTCCATCAATCGGCGCGCTCGCTCCCCTTTGTCTGCCCACCCCTGGTTACGGTCGTGCCCTCCCCCCTTCCCCCCTATCCTGCCTCCCAGGCGAGTATCGCCCCGCCATCGGACCCCGGCTGGGGCGGGGCGGACCATCGATTCGCCGCATAAATTACCGACCCGGCCGATAACGGCTGCTCGGGCCGTCCAGGGCTGGGTAGCATGGTAACGGCAGCCGGGCCTCCCCGGACCGCGTGGCATGATAACGACAGCAGTGACTCTCGAGGGCCGGGCGGTGTGGACCTCGGCTGGTGTCGTACTAAACCACACGGCGCGGTAAGCAGAGTCAAGGGCTGTTCCGGCTGGACAACGTGGCGGCCGAAGCCGCGGCCGCCGCGTGCTGGACGGCGTGTTAACTGTGGCTGGGGTCGCCGCCGGGCACGGCGTCGGTAGCCAAGATCGCCCCCAGGCTGCACGGCGTGTTAACTGTGGCTGGGGTCTCCGCCGGGCACGGCGTCGTAGCCGGATCGACCCAGGCTGACGGCGTGTCAACTGTGGCTGGGGTCGCCGCCGGGCTGAACGGCACGGCGCCGGTAGCCGGGATCGCCCCAGGCTGGACGGCGTGCTAGCGGCACCGAGGGCGGTGTAGCGTGCAGTGAGATGCCATCGCCGCCTGTGTGGGGGGCTTAGTGGTGCAGGCGACGGGGGGCGGCGGCGCGGCTTTGTGCAGCGGGCACCTGATGGAAGGGCCATCGCACGAGGCGGCGGTCCGGCGACGTGACGCCGCGTGTAGCTGACAGTCATTGAGTAGTGCGCAGTTTGGTGGCGGGTGGCCGCGTGGCGCGGACAGGGAGGCGCCGATGGGCTGCGATGTCCTTACCGGTCGGACGAAACCAGGCCGGCCATTGTCTGAGGCGTCGCACCGAGCCTGCGCCTCGGATGTTGGCCGTGGCGGCCGCGCCCCGCCGCCGTCGGGGGCCGCCCTCACCCGGCCAACACCCGACCCCGGCGACCGCAGCCGGCAGCCGCAGCCGCTGGCGGCGATGTCGTGACACTAGCGCCGCCCTGCGGTGGACCGGCCCAACACCGACACCCTTTCACCGTAATTAGTGGGTAGTTTCGAGGTCTTGAGCTTTGGTTAAATGCTCCAGATTTACATATTCGTCGCTTCGACCCATGCTCAACTGGCCGGAACGCCAGTTTTGTGTGATAGAAGCACGGATATGCGCGTCACGCACGATAAGGCGCACGATCTTTGATTACAAGTTTTCTTCCGCCTGATACAAGTCTCCCGATGTGCTACATAGTCGTACGTCCAGTTTTTCCCTCCAAAGTATGTCACCTTACCTTGTCATCTTTGTAGGGGACACGTATGTATCTTGTGAACAATCCTGTCCCTCCGGCGGCAATGGCTGCGCCCATTCAGCAGTCCACTTTACCTCCCCGGAAGTGGAAGTCTGTCCAGCCCGGAGCCGTGTTTTTTTTTTTTTGCCGCCCGGCTTATCGTAGGCGGCGGGCGACTCTCCGTCTAATCCTTCTTCGTCCATGTCAGTGTTGCCAGGGCGCGCGGACGGGCGTCCATTGTTTCACCACTGCGAGCAGTCAGCTAGTCCGCATAGAAAAGGGCGCTGCGCAACCAGCGAACGGGGGCGGGGGGAGAGGAGGAGCCGGCGGTAGTGACGACTGACTCCGAGAATCAGCTGCGTTCTACGTTGTCACGATCCACGAAGAGTAGTAACACACGGGCAAAAAAAAAAAAAAACACTGAAAGTGCGCTGTGTTGGCACGGTAGCGCCATGCTTGCAATTCAAGGGTGAAGCCTGTTTTGAATAACAAAGGAAACGTCCCCACGTTGCGTGCAGCCATGCCGCACTGGGCTCTGTGGTGCGTGTTATCTTTCCCCGTGTCGTTGTCCGGCCTTTCCACCCCTGAAGGCAGTCGTTTTCAATGCCCGAGCTGCATGACCGGGAGCCCAAGCGTGCCGCCCGGCTGGCCAACGTCTCTGACCCCGGCCGGGCCCTGTCTCTGACCCCGGCCGGCCATGCCTCTGACCCGGCCGGCCCTTTTTCTAACCCCGGCCGTCGCTTGTTGCAGCTGCTGAACGACGACCTGTCACTGGAGCGTCTGGAGCCGGTGCTGGCGCCCGGCGCTGCCGACCTGCTGCTGGCCTACGACGAACACGTACTAGTCAACCACTTCAAGTTCGGCGTTATCTACCAGCGGCAGGGCCAGACGCGCGAGGAAGAGCTCTTCGGTAACCGCAGTCACAGCCAGGCCATGGACGAGTTTCTCGACATGCTGGGCCAGCGTATTCCTCTCAAGGACCACAAGGGGTGAGTGGGAGCGATCTGCCGCCAATCGCCGCCTCCGGTCTCGTGCCGTGGGCGGCGGGTTTGTGTAGAACTGACGATGTTTGGCTTTCGTAGTTTGTGACGCATTTGGGGAAAAGATCTGAAGCGGATGGGCCTACATTTCATCAACAAACACGCCCTGTTGAAGTAAGCGCCTCCTGTGTAATTTGTCGCGAGTTTTTCCCGGAGGATGGGACTTTCCGGAGATTAAAGTCGACTGTTGTACGACAAATTAAATAGATCATCTTGTTAAGATGCTCGTTCTACGAGTGGATCCTTCGCAGTCAAAGATAGTGCCCGGTTACGTGGCAGTATCGCATCGAAATGTTAAATAAACCTGCTTAAATAATTACTTGCGTTGAAGGTCAGGGAATGGGACGTGAAATTACAGTAATGGGTACGATTTATCATTTGTCATTCTCAATCTAAGACGGCTGTAGGCCCAGCTAATGACAGGACAGGGTGGGGAGGCGGCGGGCAAGTACCGCAACACGATGCTCGCACGGTACCAATGTCTGAGAATGTAGCGCGTGGCACGGCGTGTGACGACTCCACCTCCTCTGGCAGGTACCGGGGCGGTCTGGACACGCAGCACGGCCAGACCGGCGAGCACACCGTATACGACACGTTCAAGGATCGCGAGATCATGCTGCACGTCTCTACACTGCTGCCCTATACCGAGAACGACGCGCAGCAGCTGCAGCGGAAGCGGCACATAGGTGAGCGCGGTCAGGTCGTGGGACGGCCCGAGGCGTCTAAGTCCGGCTCTTGCCTGGCGCGTGACGTCAGTGCCGACCTACGCGTCACGTGCTGGCTTGCTCCGGAGCGCAGTGTTCGTCTCCGAAATAGGAGCCATCGCCTGGGGGCGGACGTGCGCAGCTGGAGTGACCGGCGGACGCGAAGGCGAAGGGTCACGTGCCGACGCCACTGACCCGCGCCGTACCCGGCAGGCAACGACATCGTGGCGATCGTGTTCCAAGAGGCCAACACGCCATTCGCGCCCGAGATGATCGCCTCGCACTTCCTGCACGCCTACATCGTGGTGCAGGTCATCGAGCCGTGCTCCAGCGGCACTCGGTGAGGGGCGCGGCCGGGCTGGCGGCCAGGGCGGCGCTGGATGGCCGCTTGTGGTCGGCTGCTGATGTTCAGGCCGGGCGTCAGCAGCCGGCGGGTGATGCAGTTACGATTAGACCGCGGTCGGCGGGCCTTGCAGACGCCGACATTTTGTCCGTGCTGGGCTTTGGAAGGTTTCCACTAGCTTCCGCAGTGGCGGTGGGGGGGGGGGGGGGGGGGGGGGCGAGTTATTGGCCAGTCGCCGCCGACACGTTCATACGACAAAGGACGCACGCATGCCCTGTATTTCCCTCGGGACTTGAGAAATGTTTCCCCTGCAGCGGTCAAACGGCAAACATTCTGGAGATTTATGCTGGGGAAAGCGAGGAACAATGGCCTGTTTTTCGTAGTCCATTTGTTGCGCCGGTTTGCCTTACACTCCTGGACAGGCAATTTGTTGCCACAAGTCACGGCTCCATACAGTTTTTACGGTCGGCGCGGAAATACGACGACTTCATCTGGATAGCGAGCGAGTTCCCAGCACCACTGGCATGTACCCAACCTGGCTGAGAAATGGCATCTCAATTCGCTTTGTTGTTTCGGGGAACTTTCCTCCCCTGTCTCCGTCTGGGCCGGCGTGACAGCGTGTCTGGTGTCGCCGTGTCTGACCTGTCCGGCTGCCGTCCGCAGGTACAAGGTCAGCGTGGCGGCACGAAACGACGTGCCCTTCTTCGGCCCGACTCTGCCCAGTCCAGCCGTCTTCAAGAAGGGGCCTGAGCTCAGGGAGTTTTTGCTCACCAAGCTCATCAACGCGGAGAACGCGTGCTACAAGGCGGACAAGTTCGCCAAGCTCGAGGTGATTTCTCCTCCACACAAAAACACGTGTCCTCATCAGACTCGGCAGTTTTTCGAGCACCTGTCTATATTAATCTACTACACATATCTTTTCAATCTCCGGCCTCTAACAAAGGTTTACTTTGTTAAAAGCACCAGCTGATGGTTCGTGTGTCGCCGCAGCTGCTGGGCAGACGTGACGTCACCCGTCCGCTCCTGCCGGCCCGTGACCGTGCTGACGTCATTCCCAGACGCGGACGCGGACATCGCTGCTCTCGAACCTGGTGGACGAGCTGCGGTCGCGCAGTCTGCAGTTCTGCGGCCTGCAGGCGCCGCCGGCCGGCGCCGAGCCGCCGCGCGAGTCGTCCGGCATTCTGAGCACGGTGCGCAAGGCGTTGACGTCGCGCTCCAAGAGTCAGCCGGACGAGCGGCGCCGGCCGCCGCCCAGCCCGGCCGCCGACGGCGCGCTCGTGTTCCGCGCGCACAAGCCGCTCACCAAGCGCACCTCGTCGGGCGCCTCCAACAAGGACACGCTGAGCTCGGTCTCCAGCCAGCCGTCCAGCTACCGCACCTGCAGCTCGGCCTCCTCCAGCCCGGATGCCACGCCCCACCGGACCCAGAGGTGGGTCAGGCATGGGGCAGGGTTGGGTCAGGGGGTCAAGTGTGTCAGGTCCCTGACGGTGCAGCACGGGTTGCCGGCGGTCTGTGCTGCTATCTTGGGCCGCTCGTGGCACATGTGGTGATTGGCCCACACCGTGGTGAGATACACCGTGCAGACCGTGCTCATCCCTATTGGAACACCGCGGATGTGCTCTCTGAGGCGCCATGAAGTATGTGGAGGGGCCTGATGCCGAATGGTTAACGCCTTCGGCTCCCACGTGAGGGCCCAGGTTCGAACCCTGGTTGCTCCATGGGTTCACGGGCCTTATATTGTCCCTGCAATCGCGGACACCGCTCGATACAAGACAGTTCGACGACCTCCGTCGTATTCCCCTATTGCATGGTGTAGCATGTCTGATTCCCTTTTCCCCTCATTTTACACCGCACGGCCACGTAGTGGATCATTATAAAGAGGCATCGGGCGTGGCGTGCCAGTCTGTGGCGCGGCGCTCGTTGTCCACACTTTCGCGACACCGCGCTCGGCATCTACAGCGGTGGTTTCCCGTCCGGCAGGGTGGCCATGTCCGAGAGTGACGACTCGTCGCTGAACTCGGTCGACCTGGAGCCGGCTGGTTACCACGGCAACGGCTACCATGACGACTCGGACACGGGCATGGAGAGCATGGGCTCGACGGAGAACAAGCGGCTGTCGTGTTCGTTTTGCGCCGACGAGCAGCCCGATCCCAGCGCCGCCAGCGACCTCATTAAGGAGCTGGAGCGGCTGAAGACGGAAGTCAGCGCGCTGAAAAACGACAAACTCGATCCTTTTGCGACAGAATGTGGTGAGTGAGCTGCGCATTGAGCAGGGAGGTGGTATCCTGGTGTTTGTGCTGGTGACGATGACGTCAGTGCATCCGCATGACGTCATGCGTCTGTAAATATGAAAGCTGAGCGTTCTGTACAGACAAAGGCACGTGGTGTGACTCGCGAACTATTCTTTAAAACGATGTTCTCCGCAAGGTGTTCTCCGTATCCCTAACATGTGGAGTGAGCAGCGCATAGGGTAGGACGCCTCTGAACGAGGTGGACGGCGTACGTGCCGAGCGCTGCGTCACGTTCACCGCCACCCTTCTTCGCAGACTTGCCAGCGCGACATCAAAAAGCTGAAAGCCAACGAGATGAAGCTGCAGCAGGACATGACGACGGCGAGTCGGGAGATCGCGCGGCTCCGTTCCCTGGTGAAGGAGTTCGGGGCGGAGCTCTCGGCCGTGTAGGGCCACCGCGCCCGCCGATTGGCTTAGCTTTCCGCAGTGTAGCGTCTCGCTCCCGCTGATTGGCTAAGCTTTCCGTAGTGTGGCACCCGGCGCGGTCGATTGGCTGTCCGGAAAGGCGTGTGCGCTCTCCGCCCGCGCCAATTGGCTGTCCGGGAAGGCGTGTGCGCTCTCCGCCCGCGCCGATTGGCTGTCCGGGAAGGCGTGTGCGTCCTCCGCCCGCGCCTCAATCCAAAGAGAAGTGAATAATCGTTTGCCGCTTGAATTGTGCTCTATATAGCTCTGTGTTACGGACGGGAGGTCACATTCCGGGGGCGTGGGAGCAGTGTACAAATCTGTTTGTGTTCACCCCAGCTCGTCCCACGGCGGCGGGAGACGCCGTGCTCCACAGTCCGCTTGGTGCCCGGCCGACCGCGGTCGACTTAGTCAATTCATTTGCATGTAGTGCTAGGCGCACGCGACTGTCATCGAACCGGGGAATATATATTATACCCGTGCCCCGGAAACTTGTCTGCACGTGTGTCTGAGCGCTTCTGTTTCTCCAAGTCGCGGAGCTGCGTCAGCTATTTTCTTACACTGGTAATAACTTGCGTCACCGGTGGCGCCGCCGGCGCCGGTCGCGGCGTCGCGTCCGGCGACACGGCGATTTCGGCGGGGTCAGGGATCAACTGTCCAGTGACCTCAGTGTGCTGTCGGCGGTGCCGCGAGGCGGCTCGGCCTCGGCCGCAGCCGTGCAGTCAGCGGCAGCGTGGTGCTGTGGCCGCGGCCCGAGCTGCGGCCGTCTCTCCTCGCTGTGCGTCTATGTGATTTGTGTGTGAGATAGTCCGTACCCTCTATGTACGCTCTTCGCGAGGTGGCGAATAAACGTGCGAAGTTTTGAGCCGTCTATGGTGTGGATGGACGGACGCGTCGTGGGCTTTCCGTCTGGTTTGGTAACACGCGCTGGTGTTGGGCCGCTCGCAATGCCGAAGGTGCCACACCAGAGGCTGGATCCAGGCTGTGCTGATATCTCTGAGTGGAAATGGGCAACATGCAAAGCGGAGCTGGCCGAAGTGATGGAGAGGAAATAACATAAGGTGGATATGCATCTTTGACACAAAATTCGTCTGCGCTACCCGTTGCACAACTTTTTCGGGTACACATTTCTTCATGCTGCATTTCTTTCTACCGCACTTTTTCATAGGCGAAAATGAACTCGAAATGGACTCGTCTAGCCGCGGGGTGGCGCCGGGCGCCACCCCGCACCCCGGTAGGTTGATGGCGCGGCGCGGAGGTTCATGGCGCGCGAGCCCCTCCGACCGCTGCTGCAGCCACCGGCACTCTCCGTCCAGACACTGGGCGAGGTGGCACCGCTGTTTTAGGTGCGGCGAGATAGGACGTGCTCAGGAGACCTGTCGACCGAGATGTTCCGGCCGCGTCGGCCAGCTCGACGAGACCGACGACACAGTGGAGGCACTGGTGGGAGGCTGCGCTGCAGACGGGGAGGTTCATCAACAGTTCTCCCGGCTAGCTGCAGGGCGGCGCGAGCGCCGACCGCCGCTGTTCGTGGATCTGAAGCTGAGCGGCCGCGGTACCCGGATGGAGGAGAGCACTGGTGCAGCGATGTTTGTGTGCTCGCGGGACAAGTTTTCCTAGGTGTGGCTTGAAGGTGATAAAATCGAGCGATATGAAACCACAGACTTACAAAGGAGAGACTTTGATCTTGGCGGGAGAAGTGGTCGTTTGTGTCGAACACGGGTTACTGTCGGTAAGATTGCCGTTGATTTTTGTGAAGGGGGCTGACCCATGTACCCTGGGTCGCGATTGGTTGGCGCATTTGGGCTGCCGTTTGCTGCGTGACCGGTGTGTCAGCAGACCCTCGGCTGCAGCCGCTGCTGAAGAAGTTCTCGGACGTGTTCGAAGATGAGCTCAGTTGCTTCTAGGGAGAGGAGGTGTACATCGCTGTCGGTCCGTGTCTATGCCACGGTTTTTAAGGTTCGCTCAGCTCCCTCGGCTTGTGTCATGCCATTGGGACTTTACGACGCACCCAGCTGCTGAGGCTATACGGTGTCGCCTGCCTCTCAACCTGGCAGGCAGGACGGGCACCGCGGGCAATCGAACCCCGTACCTCTGGTTTCCCAGACGCGCAGTGGCTAACGCAGACGCCTTAACCACTACAATAACAGCATCCCAGTTCCCTCGGCTTATCGGCAGCGGGTTGATGATGAGTTGCAGAGAGAGCTTCGCCTTGGACTTTGGGAAGAAATTAGTCACAGTAAGCGGGGTGCACCGTTGTTGGTCGTGCTTAAAGCTGATGGGACCTTGCACCTATGTGGGGACTCAAGACTAGCCGTAAATCAGGTAGCTTGTCAGAAGCAGAACCCTATTCCTACTCCGAGGGTCGAGCGAAAAGCTGTTGTTTAAAGGGAGTGCTCCGCATTTATTTGGGGTTTTGAAATTAAATAGCCATCTGAAAGGCGTTTTGGTGCTGTGCGCAATTCTGCCCTTCTTAAGGCCTAAGCCCTTCTAGTTTCTGAACTACTCGCCCACAAAAATGAGGAAAGGTATATCAGGGAGTTTTTCAGTCATCTTGAAATTCATGACGTCATAATAACGTCATTCAAATCCTGCTATTTCGTAAGTCATGCGGTGATCAAGGCCAAGGAAAATATTGCTGTCGAGGTGTTCATATCTGGCGTTCGTGAGCGCTATTTTCACACAAAACAGTCGTCAGTTGGCACTCAATAAATGCTATGCAAGGTATAATAATGTAATCAAACCATAACGCATTGAGAAGCATATTTACTAAACATAGAATTGTACTGTCCAGAACAGCCTTTTCCACTTAAAAAGTATACCAATCAGTGCCGGCGTATCCTGGGGCAGCGGGGCCAAACTGCCCCCCGTCTCAAAAGACGGGGGCAAAGGTACCTTTCTGTCCCTTCCTCCATAATTTCAGGTGGCCCAGAACAGGCCCTCGGGTATGTGGTAATATTTGCTCACTGTGTTACCAAATCAAGCGTAGACGACTCATGTCTGGTCCGGAGAGGGCCCATATTAAGCTCAAAAGGGAATCGTTTCATGTCCGCGAAGGGCTCATCTTAGGCTGGAAATGGCCCATTTCAAGAGGGGAAAACACTTACATCACTTTCCGGCACGGTAGGGGCCCCTATCTGGTTTCGAAAGGGTTCATCGTAAGCTCAAAAAGGGCTCGTCTCAGGCCGGGAAAAGGGTCCATTGTAGTCTCAGAGATGGCCCTCTCAAGTTTGGGAAGGGTCCATGATAAGTTCAGAAACGGCTCGTCCCAAGTTAGGTAGAGACCCACCATACGGAAGACACGTAAAATTAAGCCTCGGAAAAGGCCTATTTCACTTTCTGGGCCTGGGAAGGGCCCATCCCTGGTCTGGAGTGGACCTGTGGTAGGCTCAGAAAGCCAAGGGCGGTGTATCGGTAAATCGGCGGTGTATCGGCGGTATATCCTCAAAGTTTCTTGACAAACGACCCCCAGTGCACGAGGTAATGGCCAAAACCATCTTTTCCCCTATAGTTCAGGCGGCCCGAATGGCCCCCAGCGGATTTGTGGAAGGGGTGCGTTTATGGTTTATAACACAAGTAAGCGTAGAGCCCACCTCAGCCCCGGAAGGGATCAATTTCAAAGTAGGAAACCCTACAACGGTTTCAGGCACAGGAAGGGCCCTTTTCCGGTTTTAAAATAGCCCGTTGTAGACTCAAAGGGACCGTCTGTGATCAGGACCGGCCCATCGTAAACTCGGGAGGCGCCCGTCTCAGGTCTGGGTTGGGCCATTGTGGGCACAGAAAAGGCCCTCCCAGGCCTGGGAAGGGCCCATCGTAGATTCAGGTAGGGCCCTTCTCAAGTTTTTAAATGACACGTCTTACGCTGAGGAAGTGGGCATCTCAGGTCCGGAAAGGACCCATCTAAGCGCTTAGGCCCGAAAAGAGCCCATCTCGAGTCCCACAAGCTCCGTCTTATATTAGGGGAGAGGCTAAAGTTTTGGTAAGAAGGGATGGGGACGGCACACAGCTTGGTAAAGGTCTCCTTGATAAAGGGTGAAAAGACACTGCGAAAAATCACCAGATTTGATCCATTTCGTTTCGAGGCGCCCCAGCTTTCTCCATTTGTAATTGTTGTTGTGATATGTCCTCGCGTTGTGTTTTACGTTATGATTAACTTGAGTGCTTAATAAATGGACTGGTCATGTTTTAAAATAAGTTAACTGCTCTTTCTATTAAAACACGACAAATTCTTTACTTCATCTATCCAAGACTGCTCTATTTCCTTCTTTAAAGAATACGCCATCGCGCGGGCAGCACTCTCGCACAACATACAACAGATCCTCCTTAACATCTCCCCCCGACCCTGAATGACCCCTCTCGTCGTTCGGAACATCACTTCTACATCCCCCATGAGAGCATCACTGCCCAATTTCCATGCGGATGATTTTGGTGACTGGCCCCTTGGATAGTCCCTTTGACGTCTTCACATCAACCACTCTGACCAGGCCATCTGGTCCTGGATACGCCTTTTCGACTCGCGCCATCGGCCAGGTTCCCCGCGGCACGTTGGGATCAATAAGCAGGACCACTTCTCCTTCTCGCAGGTTCTTTCTGACTTCAGTCCATTTCTGTCGCGCTTGCAGAGTCGGTAGTTATTCACGTACCCAGCAACGCCAGAACTCTGTGCTAAGCTGCTACAACCGCCTCCAGCGCTGTCGGAGGCTGCAACCATCTGTGCTCGCTAAAGGTGTCATCTCAACTCTTGATGGACCCGTGATGAAGTCTCCCGGTGTCAGCGGCGGCAGGTCGCTTGGATCAGACGAGACGGCTGTCAGTGGGCGGGTGTTGAGCAGTCCTTCAGCTCTGCAGAACGCTGTGTTCAGCTCCTCATCGGTGAGATCCGCTCGTTCCAAAGTCTTCACCAGCGCCTTCTTGGCCACCTTGACCAACGCTTCGCACACTAAATTGAAATGGGGTGCGCCAGGAGGATTGAAGATCCACTTCATCCGGTATTTTGAGAGCTCTCTTTGAATCGTATCGCTGTTGAGCTCCTGAATTTCTCCCTCAGTTCTTTAGCGGCCCTCTCAAAGTTTCTCCCGTTGTCGGATCTGATCTCGGCTGGTCGACCTCGGCGCGAGATGAACCGCATCAGAGCGCGTATGAAGCTGGCGGTGTCCAGTGAGTAGGCCTCTCCAGATGCGCAGCCTTGGTTTGTAGGCAGACAAAATTGCATAGGTAGCGCTTTTGTCGCGTCTTCCCTCGCCCCTGTTTGGTCCAGAATGGTCCGGCGTAGTCAACAGCACATCTGTCCAAGGCTCGGAGAGACGGACGCACCAGCGCAGTTATCATCGGCGCCATTTCTTGTGTTTCTGGCTTCTTCTGTAACTGTTGACACGAAACGCACCTGCGGACCCAAGACTTTATCATCTCTCTCGCTGCAGGAATCCAAAGCCTCGTTCTCAGCTCATCTAAGGTGTGCTCTACGCCCAGTTTATGTTCAGCTCTCTCTTGGACATGCTGGATGACTAGCCTGCTGATGGCGTGCTTTTTCGGCAGAAGCATCGGGTGTTTGACTTTAAAACTCAGCCCTGATCGCTGCAGTCGGCCGCCGACTCGGATAGTCCCATCTTCATCCAAGAATGGGCCGAGCTGTTTCACATTACTCCGGCGGCATGCTCTCTGCGGTCGTGCGCCCGACATCTTCACTTGTTGAAGCTGCTCTATTTCATCTAGGAACGCATCCTTCTGTGCTTGTTGAACCCAGAACTTCTCAGCTTCTTTAAGTTCCGCTGGTTTCAGTTCTCTGTCCGGTGGAGAGGTGCTCGTTTGAGAGATCTTCTCGCGTAGAACTCTGATGAATCTCTGCACACAGGCTGTAACTCTCAATAGTCTTGTCCAGCTTGAGAAGTTTGCCGGGTTTAGCCGCCAGCAGGGACCCGACGGAGCTTGTACAGCAAACACGTTCTTCTGCTGGTCCTTCTTGATCTCAGACTGGTCGAACTCTTCCGTGGCGAATTCTTTCTTCCGTGACCATCTGCTTTCGTCTCTCAGCAGAAACTTCGGTCCATGCCACCACAGCTGACTCTCCGAAATATCCTTTAAAGTCAAGCCCCTGGTGGGTGCGTCCGCCGGGTTGTCCGACCCTTTGCACGTGCTGGCACTGCTCGGGTGTTGTCAGCTCACGAATCTTCGATACCCTGTGAGCGGCAAGCGGCTGAAAACGGCGGACTTCATTTCGAATCCAGCATAGCACGTCCATCGAGTCAGACCAAAATTGCGCGTCTTCAGTTGTCTTTCCCATTGCCGTGCACAGCGTCTTCACAAGTCTCAATCCCAGCAGTGCGCCCATCAGCTCCAGTCTTGGGATTGTCTGCTTCTTCGCTCGCGGCGCCACCCTCGCGCGTGCCGGCGCGAGCTGAGAGGATCGTTCGCCGCCACTTTCGGACACGACGTAGATGGTTGCGCCATATGCTTGTTCTGACGCGTCACAGAACACGTGAATCTCCTGAAGGGTGACTTCTGAGAAGGGATGAATGCAGCGCGGCGCTAAGAGACTGCTGAGCTGCTGCAGGTCGGCGAACCACCCAGACCACTTCAGCTGCTGGTCGCCGGGCAGTATGTTATTCCAGTCTACTCCACTGATCAATGTCTGCTGAAACAGCATCTTCGCTCGAATGGTGAGTGGCACGAACAGATCTAGTGGGTCGAAGACAGATTCCATCTCCCTCAGACATGTCCTTTTGGTCGTTTTCAGACGGGGTTCCTCATTTTGACGTGTCTGTGGAGAGGCGGTCTTCATCTGTTGTCCAAACTACTCCAAGAGTCTTCGTCGGCACCGGGCCATGATCTTCAAAAAAGTGGCACGTGCTGATAGCTCTATCTTCGACGGGGATCGCTTTCAGCACTTTCGCATTGTTTGACATGCACTTCTTAATCTTCATCCCACCATCTTCGAGAATACTGCTGACCTGCTTCCTAGCTTCGGTGGCCTCCTGTTCTGTCCTGAACAATTGAATGCCGTCATCCATGTAAAGGTGCTTCAGCAGTACATCCGAACCCAGTGGATGCTTCTCTGCATGTTTTCGAGCGTATTCTTTCAGAATGGACTGTGCGACGAATGGAGCGGCCGCGTTCCGAAACAGCCAGCGGTTTGCTTGGTATACTGTGGGCTCCCCGTCCTTCATATTTCGCCGCAGCACTCGGTGGTATTTTCTGTCATCTGACGCGAGCTAAACTTGTAAGAACATCTCGCAGGCGTCGCCGATTAGCGCGATGCGGTGCAGCCGAAAGCCGAGCAGAGTCTCGACGAGATCGGTGTAGAGGGACGGCCCAGGGAGAACTTGCGAATTCTAGCTCACTCCTCGATACTTAGCGGCTGCATCGTACACAATCCGGATTTTTGTTGACACTTTCTCCTCTCGGATGGCTGGAAAATGTGGCGGGAACCACTCCCTATCGCCGATGTTTGTCCTTTCGGAGACGGGCACTTTTGACATGTAGCCCTTCTTCACGTACTCCTGAAGAATTTCACTGTACTTGGCCGGCAGCTCGCCACCGAGTCGCTTCAGAGATTGCTCCAACCGCACAAGACGCTGCATTGCGGCGCTGTAGTTGCTCATCAGCTGTGGCTCTCCGTTTCTCCACAGGACCGCCGCCTGGTACCGATGACCGATGTGCGACAGTGACTCCGATACCTTCTTCAGCGCCCGCTGCTCTTCACATCACATGAGGCTCTCTTCTGACTCTCTGATGTGAATGACCTCTAAATCGGTCATTGACTTAATCGCTTCTATTTCCTCTTGACATTTCTTTTTCTTGCGATGTGGGTCCTCAATGTTTTTGACACGTGAGTCATGTTCTTCCCCATCTTCAGGTCAGAGGATTCAGATTCGGCGTGTCTCCCTTCGATAGAGCCAAACGCTGTCCAGTCCAGGGGAGTCAAAATTGCCACTGGGTCAGAGGCAGCGTCTTTCACGGTGCTAAGCGGCACAAATAGCTGAGCTGTCTCCGCACACAGACCGATGAGGATGTCGACACTGCTGTTCTTCATATTTGGGGATGGTGCGGTCCTCATATGCGGCCACCGCTTCTTCACTGCGTTCCAGTTAGCACGCGCTGAAGCACCATCGAGACTTTGGATCACGTGAACATTCACTGACGCTTCGTAGCTGCTGTGGAGACTTCACAACTTCACGATGCCCGTCTTCATGATGACATCTGTGCCGATGACAGTACCCAGCTGTAGCACTTGCTCTTCTCCATCGAATTCTAGCTCACTCGCGGCAGCCTTCGTCATGAATGAGGCATCTGAGCAGGCATCAAGCAGCGCGTTAAGCAGAACCGAATGTACAACCATATTGTACCACTACAGGCGCAGTCTGGAAGGCTATTTTCCCACGTGTCACCTTCGGCCCTGAGGTCGTCGTGTTGTAGCTTGTGCTGGGATTATTCAAGTTTCTCGGTGCACCGCTGGAATTGATCCCGCCATTTTCACTTGCATGTCGAAATGGGTAAAACTCTTACTTCAGTGGCATTTTATCATTGCGCAGACTGGTCTTCACTCAGCATACGATGCGGCTGCTGGTGCCGCTCCTGCTGCTGCACGTGCAGCAGAGTGTGATGGCTTCCGCCACATCCATCAGCCGCACATCTTGGGAATGACCTGCGCGTGACGCCACGGTGCTTCCCGCTGATGCATCTGAAACAGATCCTTTCTGATTGACAAAATCCGTATCTTCTCGATACATCCCAGCTTTGGAATTCCGCGCAGTCACGCAGCAGGTGACACGCTTGACACACAGCAGCTTGGTTGCGTGTGATTTGCATCACGCGACTTGCTGATCTTATTCGTGGCATACGCTCTTCTTCCTCTGTCTTTCTCTCTCATTGCTTCTGGTTCATCTTCTGATTTGGTCATCTCCTTCACCATTTTCAAGCCGAGCTTCTTCAGCTAGTCACTCAGCGAAGGTTTCGAAGCCGTCTTCACGGCCTGCTATTTCCAACCATCTTTGAAAGTTTTTGATACATGAATGGTGAAATTTTTCGGCTACCAAAATGTGATAAGCCGACTCATCAGACAGGCCGCTAACTAAACTGATCTCCTTCAATGAGATAAGACGGGCCACA
Source organism: Pollicipes pollicipes (assembly GCF_011947565.3). NCBI lineage: Eukaryota > Metazoa > Arthropoda > Thecostraca > Pollicipedomorpha > Pollicipedidae > Pollicipes > Pollicipes pollicipes. The sequence goes on from NW_023596461.1 coordinate 9,783,898, forward strand.
CGATCGGCGAACTACTCCAGGCGCTTCGTGTCTCCTTCAGCGATGTTCGAGAAGTGTCGAATTTCGTTGAGTTCGTGATGGATTCGTCTCGTTTTTCCACCATACTTTTTCAGCTGTTCTCTAGCTTTTCTATAGCCGGTCTCGGATGGTCTGAAGCTTTCTACGAGCTTCAATGCTTCACCGGCTAAGCTGTTTTTCAGGTATAACATTTTTAACTTCGGGTCCATATCAGTGTTTCCAATGAATGCGTCAAAAACAGCTCCCCAATCTTCGAATTTGGCTGCATTTGCTTCGAACACTGGCAGCTCTGGTTGCTTTATTCCTTTCACTGTACAGACACTTCCGTTTCTCGTCTTTTCTGTGGCATTATTGTCCTGTTTCTTCGATACCATCACCATCAGGTCGTCACAAGCGTCGGTAAATTGACGTGTTTCTTCCATGAGTTTCACAGCTTCCTCATCAGACTGTAAAATGTCACAGATGTTTTCCCCAACTTCCTTTATGGTCTTCAGTTGGTCCTTAAGCTGCTGACACTTGTGTTCAATGCAGCTAGCTCCTTCATCCCCAGAAAAGAGCTCTTCGATCTCTTTCTTTACCGTAACAGCCCGAGCTTTGTACGCATTCCGTCTCCTTTTTAGCTTCGGTTCGTTTATCTTCGATCTGGGTCACATGCACCAGATGCTGTTGTGATATGTCCTCGTGTTTTACGTTATAATTAGCTTAAGTGCTTAATAAATGAGCTTCGTCATGTTCTAAAACAACTTAACTGCTCTTACTATTAAAACACGACAAATTATTTACTTCATCTCTCCAAGACTGCCTTATTTCCAAGGCCATGTAATAAGGTATGATCATCCGGGGATTTTTCCGGCACTTTTCCTTCACCATTACAGTGACGTCACAAAGTCGCAGCCTGGCATCACCGCGCCGCCTGCATCACCTTCGCGTCTGCTACACCGGTGCACCTACTAACAAATGCATCTGGTGATCGCCACAGGGCACTTCAAGAAGTATTATGAGGAAATATAAAAGGGTATTTTCGTCACGGCTGTTGTAAAACAGCGAACATAGGCCTAGGAACCAGGAACCCATGTGTCATGGCACTCCCATTTGCTGAGGAGGACAAAAATTGAGTCTATTGCGATGCATTGAAGTCGGCCAGCCTACAGCTGCTTAAATGCAGGTTAGCGAGCCTGCCCAAGGTCCAGCCACTGCCAAAGCGAGAGCTGAGCGGCACTAGGATCATCATCCGACCTGTCGCGTTGAACCTCAGCACCATGTATAATAACGCGATGGGTTGCACTGGTGTGCGATTGAGGCAGTTTGAGACGACGGAAGCAGTATGCCGCCTGGTAGAACATAGGACATTGTGGACATTGCACATTGCGTCAACTATGCCACGAAGCCTCTGAAGGTCGTGGCGCATGGCGTTAATCAAGATGATATCCGTCACGCCATGCAGCCAATTTATCGAAGGCATGTATGACTCATAATTCGCCGTATTTTACTAAAACGATTCTTGCACCCAGCATACACTTCATTGTGCACACTTGGCGAGGACCCAAAATAAACAGGGGGAACGGAAAACACAGCTATAGATAACAAAGCATAAGTCCGGAGTTATGCGACATGACAACCAGTCTGAAACAACCCAAATGTTTATGTGCGAAGGAACCGTCTATGCCTTGGACAGACACGCAAGCATGCAAAACAAAAAAGGCATAACGATGCTTATTTAGGCTCACTTTCTTATGCTCACATAAGCACAACCATATTCACTTCGCGCTGTCCACCTGATGTCGCACCTGTTTAGCTGCGCGCCTGGCAGCAGCTCGCTCAGCCCCAGCCTGATTAAGCCATCTGAGGTGCAGATGGATGCGCGTCCTCACCAGCTTCTGAGCAACCCGCTAGTCCAGAGCAGAACTTTCTCGCCAGGAGCTTTGTGGGCGGTCCATGATGCCAATGTCTTGGTCCATGCCTCGGTCCATCACTAGTTGGAGCACGATCTCGAAAGCCTCGACAACGCTCGTCCAGACCGGCAAAGGCACCATCAGACCACCCTGTCTAATCGTGCGTATCCAGCTGTCTGGCACACAGTTGGGTGGTGCCTCTCGGGTCAACAGTCCCATACTTGGATCGAGGTGTTTGCACTTGGCCGCCACGAAGCCCACAACGAAGGCCAGCGCCTCGTGCTCGATGTGTGTATCCTTGTCCATCTCGTCGCCACAGCGGGGCCATTTTCGGTCCCCTCGCCGTAACCGTCATGGAGCTTGCCTTTGCCCGACTCGCTGAACCCGCCGTTCTCGTCCACTTTGTTCAGGACGGCATTGGAGACATCGCGGCTGCTTGCTGGTAGGCGGCATCCACGTCGTCCGTATGCGTTGCCGCTTCTAGCACAGCTGGATCCTGGATCTGTGACACAACGAAACAGTCATTTCCGTGCATCTATCAGGCGCATTAATCAGACCCTTTAACAATCACCAGTTTTGTTTTTCATTACAACAAAACGTCTTGGACCCGGACATGCCCATTATTTCGTTATGGCATGCTCGTTTTTATACACAGACACTTTTTTGTGGGCCAGCGTGACATAATCCGAGAGGGTAGGAGGGACGGTCAATGGCCGACGAGTACCGCACTGCTTGCACCACTCTGATACCCCCCGCTCCTGGCCATAACCACGGATCTGTCTGGATGGACCCGCCTCATGGTCCCATTTCATTGCATCGGCTGCCCCAGGTGGCTGGCACCGCCATTACTGTTTTTCAACACAAAAATACACGAGAACAGCACGGCCCTCCAAGGCTGCAGCCCCCCCCCCCCCCCCGCCGCCTCCGTTCGTCTCTGTCCGTGAGGTTCAAGGCCTATGGTTTAGGCACAGCAGCGGTTTTTACCACGATATTACTGTATGTAATCCCGGAGTTTGGTGACCAGGCAAATAGCCTTTATTTGAAATCTCAGACACTACCATGAACAGTAACACGACGAGCCCAAAAGTGGTTCATAAGCAACAAGACTCGCAAAAAGCCGAGTGAACATGTACGGTGTGCAGGTGAAAGAGTTGCTTAAGGCACCCGGGTAAACCAATATTAGGAGTTCATTTATGCGCTAGGTACTGTACCTATTAGCGGTTGTGGGGTTTGTTGGTCAGTTCACAGTGCGTAGATGTATTGTCAATGGGGCTGGGACTCGCTCGTGCAAACTTACCCTCCCCCGCCGCAAACCCTGGCTACGTCCCGACCCTCACCCCCCTTCGCCCGTGTAGCGTGGATGACTGTTCCACTTGTGTGGTAGTCAGGCCCCACTTTGTAAACAAGATTATGGTCGGAAAATCTCGCTTGAATCTCGTATTGTAGTTTACAAACTGCACAGAGCGGCATGGATTATGCATGCATTAGTGTCTGATTCGGGATAAAAGATTTCTGCATAAAACAGACGGGATTTTTTCTTTTAAGCACACGCATACTCACTTCAGGGCGCCGGCGATGTCCAGTCGCATAGAAGGAACTGCACTTGGTCGAAGGCATGATTTAACATTGGGTATGAGACTGGCCTTAACCAGATGTCCAGGATCATAGTCATAATCTTGAAAATGATCATATCAGATTACCGCATTCTCCGCATTTATAGTGTTGGTCCAAGAGCAACGGTGCAGTCATGTTTTCAGGGCAGTTGGATCGTTTTTTTTGGAAAGGTAAAAAAATGTCTTTTTTGTGCCGTTTTAATTCTTGCAAGCGACCACTTCGCAGGATGGCGTCTCGCTGCCAAAAACTGCCTTCGATGCTCACTTTTGCCCCACGCTCACACATCGCTTCAAAACTCTCCCATCCGTGACATAATAGCACGCACTGAGGCCACACAACACAAACTTGAAGCCACACTGCACGATAATCACGTTATCACATTGGATACATTACATTGGTATTACGCGGCCTTGACGATAATAGACAAGACCAACCACAACATTTCTGCGTTACGACTGCTTTCCACGCGACGCGGTCGATGTTGCCATGCAACGCCGCAACGCGAGCCATTGTGACTTTGTGACGTCACCGCCTAACGTCAACCAGGCACCAGCCCGACCAATTTCTCAAGCTGCGATGATGGCCCCCTGCTTATTTCTTTCTTAAAAAATACACCGTGGTGCGGGCAACGCTCGTGCACACCATACAACAGATCCTCCTTAACAGTCATCATCAAGCCAATGAATGCGTTCGCTAAGGAGCTTAGGGGATTGAACACTTAGGAGACCCATTAACTTTCGCGGACAGGGAGCACCGTTATTAAAACACTAGGGGTTCCGATTGCCTTTCCCGGTGGGGGGTTGAAGGGGATTTCCGTTCCATCCTGTCGTCCGTGGTACTTGCCGGCTACTATTTTGGAGACGTGGTGACCGGGCCTCCCTGGTCGATCAGGGGACCGCAGGCAGAGGGACGCATCACGTATCGGTCCCCTCCCTGACGTGGCGGGCCCTCAGACCGAGGCAGCTGATCCCGGATCGACGCAAGGGGCCTCATTGACGCTAAAGGATCGCTTACCAACACAGGGAGGCCAATAATTGGCAGATGACTCCAGTTCGGTTGATCGAGCCCCAGACCAAAATAGGGTACAGGTCCGGGGCCACGTTCGTTCTTAGGTCTGTATCTGACATAAGGTTCTTTCACTGTCTCATTATAAACCCTTTCATTGTCATTTATCCTATCCCCTTTCATTATCAACAGGCCCGGTCAACTTAAGAGGCTCCCTGACGTTCGGGGTCATCTTACTGTCCCTATTCAGAAAACGGAACTATGGCCGACTCGGGCCCTTGCCGGCATATGGCATACATAGTGCCTGTAAGGCGTACTGTGGCCTCCTGACCAACACAACAGCCCCTCATTAGTTCGGGACCCCGACAAATGCAAAGGGTTCTCTGCCTGACAATCGCGGGTCCTTGGATGGTCCCGACTTTGGAAATGGGCCCTAGGCCGCCAAGGGGCCGACTGATCGAAATCCGTGGTCGCGAATCAACTTGCGGGCCTCATTGCCCCCACGCGCCCCAAACCAGCGCAAGAAGCCTTCTGATGGACGTTTGCTGGCCGGGACCCCTTGATGCAGCCTCTGGCCAACTCTTTGGGCCCCCTAGACGGGCCCTTGATCTTCGGTCCCGAGGAGCCCCAAAGACCTGTTCGGACCAAAGGGGAGACATGTGTGTCCTCAGTGCCCCCCTTCGCCTGGCCTGCGCTCCGCCTTCAACTTATGACGAGTCCGTCTAAGGCCTGAAAAGAGCCCATTTCCAGATAAGAAACGCCTATGTACGTTTAGGCCTGGAAACGACCCATCTCCAATCAGGAAATGACCATCGTAGGCTCAGAAAGGGCCCGTTTTCTGTTAGGAAGGAGGTCTGTGCTAGGTTCAGAAAAGGCCCTCTCGTGTCTGGAAATGGCGATAGTAGACTCAAATAAAGCCCATTTTAATCAGGGGATCATCCATTTTAGGCTTATAAAGTAAGCATCTCATGTGCCGAAAAAACAACTCTGACTGCCCCTGTACCGGTCAGAGGCAGTGTTCGAGGAGGCCCGAAGAGTCTGGAGGACCCACCGGATCCGACGATCAAGGACTTGACTGGAGGGTCTAAGAGCACGAAGGGCTGGTCGAAGTCTTATTCAGGGGCCCCGGCCTGCGGAACCGGACCCCCGAATAACAGCCAGAGGACCCCTCGCACCGCTCAGGGACACCCTGAGTCGACACGGGTGTACATGTCGGTCAGGCACCACACAGTCCGCTCAGTCCGCTCCGTATAGGTCAGCCCGGGCCATATATATATATATATATATATATATATATATATAATATAATATAATATAAGCCCGGGCCAGTGATTTTGTTTTAAAGATTTGATCCGAACCCTCTGAATGGATGGATTTCTGGGATCAGAGCTCACGCTAAGCAGTGCTTGTTGTGTGAGCCCTGACCCCTACCATCTGATCGCGCAATTCCAGGCAACGGTAGAATTTAGCGGCGAAAGTTTAACCTGCCTCAATGCTCGGCATGGTCCGTCCTGCCCTCTGACGTCAACTGACCTTTGGCGCGACCGCTGCCACCGGGTAAGCCATATCTGTCTGGGGCTGATTTACACTGTTCGGTGTCCCTGCATCTGGCAGAGGCCTACAGCGCCTAACGGAGGGTCCTGTGCTGGTATGGGGACCCGAGACGACCAAGGGACCAAAGGCCCGGCTGGAGGACATAAGGGCGCGAGGAATTGGATGTGGGTTATGTGAAGAATTGCGGTCCGTGGGATCGTGACCGGAAATATCAGCCGGAGATCCTCTTGTGCAGTTGGAGGAACCCTTGAGACAATGCGGGTGTCTAACTAGGCCAGAGACTACGAACACCGAACAGTTGGCTCCTTGTCAGTATGAACCCCGGGGGCTAATTTTCCAAGCAGGAGCAGGACCGGGGGCCACTGTCCCTGAAACAGTGGCCACTAAACGTAATACAGCATAGTCAAGTGACCATATATGGTGACTGGTGCACGAGAGCGACCGTCATGAAATGATATTTCAGAGCGTCTCAGATAATTAATTTGTACCGCTCAAATGCTAGGCTGAGCACGTCTTTTTTTTAGAGCTTTGAGGCTGTCCTCTGCATGCATTAATAGCTACAGAAACACAAAAAATAGAAATTCTGCCTTTACTCCTCAGGTCTACCAGATTCCAGCACCTCTTAATAGTGCTACAAAGGCCAATCCGTTCAATTCATCAATCTAAAAATCTCACGGGTGAAATGTACACCCGACTTCCCTCTTAATATACGATTTGGTGTACTTCAAAGATACTTCTGTCGAATGCGTCATCATTTTTGTCTACTCTTTGGCCACGATTTAGTGTTAGCCGCAGGGCCGATGTTGTGCGGCCTACGGAGACTGCAACGCCTAGCGTCGAGGTTCTTTTCAGATGTGCGGGCATGCATGCCCAAAACTACGTTGCATAATTTGTATCACATAGTAATGTTGACTAAATATTGAAAATATCCAAACAAACATTGCTTGTTCATACTAATACCAATGGCCTCTGCATCTCTGTACAGCCAAGGTGAGATTCTGACAAAGGTTCTTAGCTCTGTCGATTTAGAAAGCGTCCACTGGACCATTGTGAAACGAAGAGCCAGGCGGTTCCTTTCATGCATTCGTTTAACACGCGAGTTCTTCAGTTGATTGACTAAGAAATTCAGGCAGAATTGATTTCGCGGTAGCTTCTGACTTCTGTTACAGTGGAAGAAGGTAAGGATGAAAAATATAAAGAAACATGTTTTAATTAACAGTTGGGGCATATTGGGTGATTTTTGGTTTGAGGGAGGGGCTTTTACTAAAAGGTTGTGCTTTGTCAACTCTGTGCCCCTCCCTTGCCAAGACCCTGGCTACAAGCCTGTACTTCATATAGGGGACCATCGGTTGTGGGGTTCATTCGTAAACCCTTTGCCCCCCCCCCCTCCTGCCCCATCGTAAAATCGGATATGCCGCTCCTGATATCAATGTTCGTAAGTGAGCCTTTTCTCCACATCTACTTGCATCATCATCGTGTATCGATTGCTTCAACATCCTCAACTGCGAACCATTCCCTTTAAGCTGGCCAGATGCTCAATCTTTCCCAGAGTTTCCTTACAAAGCACCTACAATCAGCTGATGTAGCATGAGTCCGGTAGTATTTGACGCTGAACACACCCCGTGGTTTGATGAGACCAACGCGACGCACGCCGCATTTCTCCGCACTGCAGTCTCCTTGTAAGCCGTTCTCCGTATGCTTATTGTTCATCCGGTACTATTATTTCATTCAGTTTATATTCCTCGCATACGCAATTCTCCGAGAAAGAACTTACTCTGTGCGGCATATGGATGCATGGCTGCCTCGCCCGCGGCGCCAGTCAGCATTTCGACCTCATCTCAACAAGCCCGAGACTTGGTGGAGGAGCTTGCACTACAAAATTATAATCGGCCCTGGGCATGGAAAGCCATGACTTTCGTCACCTTGAATTAGCGAGATCAGTGGTTTATGATATCCGACTATATATATATATATATATATATATATATATCATATCCGATATCCGAATATGGACGTGATCCGGAACACAAACGCTGGTGGATCCTGCAGGACGACAATCAAGTTATTCAAGACGCAGTGGAGTTGGCTGATGCGTGCTGCCAAGCACAAGGTCAGGCTATTTACCCGTCTCCTGACAAGCAGATTTGGGACCAGCCAAAACAATGCTTACGAAGTCCTAGCGGAAAAAGGCATCAAGTCTATGACAAGAGCGAAGGCCCCGCTTGTCAGCCCGCAGCAGTTCAAGTCGCACACGTCTTGCGGAGCTTACGCCGGCGTCCCGTGGCTTGCTGAGCGCTGGGCAGCGTGAACAAGATGCAGGGGTGGACAGGGAGAGCTCATTTACCTATACCAGAAGTCTGGAGGGTGACATACCGGACGACCGAGATCTGTACACTAGGTTCAGACGTTGGCGTTCTTGGTAAGACAAGATCGCGACCTGCTGGCAAGTTGCCACGCAAGTTTGTCGAATGGGTGGCTTTCCTGAGAAGGGTAGTCCCTGCTGGCAATATATTCAATTTCTGACAACGTGGCCTGGGACCAATGGTCTCCGTTCCCACAGCTTAGATGGTCCCCCGACCATGAACCAACCAGACGTGCAAGCAGAAAAGTTACTCGCCTCGAGCCTCACCTGTCAGAAGTATATATATATATATATATTATATATATATATATATATATATATATTATATATATATATACATATATATATATATATATATATATATATATATATATATATATATATATATTTCAGTCGTGGATATGTGTTCTGACCAAATATTCAGCGGCACGTTATGTCGGTGAGACGCCCAGACTGCTGAGGAAGTCTTATGTCGCTCACGTGGGACGTGCAGAACAGCCTCCCACATGAGCTCGTCTACGGCCGGTCGAGGGCGTTCGGTGTTCAGCCACACAGGAAGCATACAGGGTCAGTTAGCAGACCACTTTCGATACCAGCGTAGTACTCACGGTTGCTGGCCGCCGTTGACGATAAAGTGACTCGCAACAGGAGGAGGGGAGGACAGTGCGCGCTTCCTGTAGCTTGGCATGGAGCGAACTATGTTCTTCTCTGATCAATACCGCTCTACGCAAAGTGATCGACAATCTTCATGATGACACCATCAAACGCAATGCAATGCTTCTAGTTCGAACATGGTCAAAAAAGCAAGTGATGACTTGTATTTGTTGTTATTTGATTCAGAAAACATTTAGCCCGTCGATATTTTACGTGTTTATGCTATGCGTGTCAGTCTTTTGCGATCCACATTTTTCCGGCTGTATTACGGTGTCAACATTCTGTCTTGCAATTTCTTGGTCCAGCAATCAAAGTATGTCACAAGGTCAATCTGTTATGCAGTAACTCCATGTTTTTCTTGTACCTTATTTAGCCACACTCGTGTGGTTGTTGACACTTCTATTATGGTCATCACGTCTCCAGTCTAATGGTGGCAGGTACGCACATACACAACCACAACCATGCATAGATACGCAGCAAAATGAGTCAGCAGAAAGTCAAGACACACTACACTCACTGTGATACATAGCGATAGGGTGACGACCAGAGATTTCATCAGGCATCTAATCGCTCATATACCGTTTTGGGCTTTGCGCAGCGCCGTGCCGACACGGCGCGAGAAGTCAGGAAGAAGGAGTGAGAAGCCAGTAATGCAAAGACGGCGCATTGGAGCAGGGTCGCCTCTGGCCTGACTCTATGCGGGATCGGGGAGCGCGCAGGCCGCCTGGCTTGCCTCGTGCTTCGAGGTCGGGGCGCGCCCAGCCGCCTGGCTTGCCTCGTGCTTCGAGATCGGGGCGCGCTCAGTCCGCCTGGCTTGCCTCGTGCTTCGAGGTCGGGGCGCGCCCAGTCGCCTGGCTTGCCTCGTGCTTCGAGATCGGGGTGCGCTCAGTCGCCTGGCTTGCCTCGTGCTTCGAGATCGGGGCGCGCCCAGTCGCCTGGCTTGCCTCGTGCTTCGAGATCGGGGCGCGCCCAGTCGCCTGCCTTGCCTCGTGCTTCGAGATCGGGGCGCGCTCAGCCGTCTGCCTTGCCTCCTGCTTCGAAATCGGGGCGCGCCCAGTCGCCTGCCTTGCCTCGTGCTTCGATTGCGCGTCTCATTTACGTGGAAAAATGCAGCTGGTAATTTCGGGTCCTCCTGCGAAAGCACCGCGCGTAGGTCTCATGCTGCTAAAGCCCACCAACTGGCGAAGCCTCCAGCCAACCCAGTTTCCCTTGCGGGTCACATACGCCGCCCAAATTTCGTCACACACATATAATTGTATCACTCACGTTAATGGTCTTACGAATTGTAACCAAATTCTGCTGCGAGTCATTGCAATAAACTGAGGCACAGTAACGGACGAGCGAGAATACAACGGCTGTCACCAGTGAGAGTATTCTGGCAGCCGAGCACCGCAGCACATGTAAGAGACCGGCCGGGATCGCCATATGGCAGTCACACGCGAGTCCCCTACATGTAGTAGAATTTTGCAAAAATGACTACCCAGATCTGATGCATCCCCGAGCACTGCAGCACATGTAAGAGACCAGCCAGGATTCCCATGATGGCAGTCACACGCGAGTCCCCCTACATGTAGCAGACCTTTGTAAAGATGCCTGCCCAGATCTGATGCATCCAGGCGAGAGTCACGCACATTTCAAAGCAGCCATCATTGCATGGTGCCATGACCGCGAGACAGGAGGCGACATGTCACTTTGCAAGATTGCACAAATTTCGGCGGGCCGCCAAAGGCATGAGTTGAGTTTTAGAAAAGTTGACCTCGAGAGCGCGCGCGTGGAACCATTGCATCAGCGTCAGCGGCCCACAGACGAGAGACGAATGTTGGAAGGTTCATCTTCTTGCCCGCAGCAGGGAGCTGCGTGCCGTCCGTGCAGCGGACGACGACAGTTTCTTGGAGTACGGAGCCACGTCAACAAATATCGCGAACAAAAGAGGTTTCTGGAGCTAGGCCCCGTCAACGCCCGCGCTGCCCGGGAGCGTCTGTGACGTCGTCGTCCGCCCGCGCGGGCCGTCAGGGTCGGAGAGGGTCGCGATGTAACACTGCGTATGACCGTGCACACGGGTGGGCAGCGACCCAGGCGGTGACAATACCACGCAGACCCAGTGTGCACTTGAGGATGTCACGATCTGTGACGTCATCACATTTTCTTTCGTCGGTTGGGCAAAGAGGTATATTAGGCAACATATGATCGGGAATAATTACACATACTCCGCTGTCGGCGGCCGATGAGGCCGCAGTCGACCGCCATTAGCCACGAGGGTCTCTGTCGGGCGACGGGGACAGAGACAGCGCTGCGAGGGGACATGTGGCTGGTCGTTAGGTAGTGCCAGCAGAGCCGACGCTGCACGACACGCTCGACCACTTTGTTTACGACTGGGATGATGGATAGGGGTCTGAGACTCTAAAGTTGGACAGATAGGACGGATCGTCGCATTCGAGAGTGAGACGGATAATGGATTGCGCCCATGAATCATGAAAGCATACTGGGTGGGGTATAGAAATTCGTGGTGCGAAGGCAACATGTCACCAAGAGTCGGCAAGCTAACCTTTAAGATGAGGATACACAAACTGTCTTATACGCACGCTACCCATCCCAGCATCGTCAATAGTAGGTGTCGCAGCGTGATCGACTCGATCGGCAAAAAACATGACGGCACAGGCCTCCACGCGTGGAATGCGGCAGCCAGCATCGGGCTGTACCCCGATCAGCGGCCTCGGGCCGCTACCCCGGACCGCGCTGATGAGGAAAGATTACCTCGGTGTGGGGAGCATTGGGCTTTCAGAAAGTTGAAACACTTACATGTCCAGGTTAGGTCAAGCAAGATGCACAGCCAAAAATGAACCCAAACAAGACGCATTTGACTTCAGGTCGCCGCGATAGTAGAGTACAAGCCTTGTAGAAGCGAAGTAGAAGCCTTGCTCCCCTCCCGCGGGAGGGGAGCAAGGCTTCTACTTCGCAAGAGAGAGAGAGAAAAGGAGAGAAAGGGAGAGAGAGAGAGAGAGAGGAGAGAGAGAGAGAGAGATAGAGAGAGAGAGAGAGAGAGAAGAGAGAGAGAGAGAGAGAAGAGAGAGAGAGAAGAGAGAGATAGAGAGAGAGAGAGAGAGAGAGAGGAGAGAGAGAGAGAGAGAGAGAGAGAGAGAGAGAGAGAGAGAGAGAGAGAGGAGAGAGAGAGAGAGAGATAGAGATAGAGAGAGAGAGAGATAGGAGAGAGAGAGAGAGAGAGAGAGAGAGAGAGAGAGAGAAGAGAGAGAGAGAGAGATCTGAGAGAGAGAGAGAGAGAGAGAGAAGAGAGAGAGAGAGAGAGAGAGAGAGAGAGAGAGAAGAGAGAGAGAGAGAGAGAGAGAGAGAGAGAGAGAGAGAGAGAGAGAGAGAGAGAGAGAGAGAGAGAGAGAGAGAGAGAGAGAGAGGAGAGAGAGAGAGAGAGAGAGAGAGAGAGAGAGAGAGATGAGAGAAGACGAGAGAGAGAGAGAGAGAGAGAGAGGAGAGAGAGGAGAGAAGAGAGAGAGGAAGAGAGAGAGGAAGGAGAGAGAGAGAGGAGAGAGAGAGAGATGAGAGAGAGAGAGGAAGGAGAGAGAGGAGAGAGAGAGAGAGAGAGCTGAGAGATCGAGAGAGAGAGAGAGAGAGAGTCAGTGGTGGTAATCTATGTTCACCCCCTCCACTTTAAAAACATAATTGTATGCAGCTTATTTGTATGCTATCTAAAACATCTATTATGGTTACCCAGTATATAGCTAAGGTAAGCCGGACAAAATTGATTGATATTTTTCGTCCCACACAATTCAGCTGGCAGGAAGCCACACATCAAACAAAGCGGTCCGACGATCAGTTCGTAGTGACATGTGGGTGGCGGTCGCCGTCGGTTGCAGCAGCTCGGACAGGCTGGGGGTTTCTGACAGGCGAGCAAGAGTAAGGCTCCGGCCAGAAATATCCGAAAAAAAACATTCACACGGTTGACGATATTTCTCGTTTACCGCAGAACAAGCACTGGACCTTGACCTGGCCTTTGTCATATAAGATTTGGCGGACAATATTTCAAGCTTTCGAATCTCTTTGCGTAAAATGCTGCAAAAATGTTTGCTGCTTGAAAAAGAATGGTTGAAATCTCGGAACATTACCAATTCTGTGGCACTACGGACCATGCCACACACAAGTTGTTACTAATGAACCAAACCACGCCAAACCAGTTTTAGGCTGACGTGGCGCCAGCGTCTTCAGGATTCTTAAAGTTGATCAACCTTCTGTTGAGGGCGTGTTGCCCGAGAGCTTTTGGTTCTTACGCTGCTCGAAATTTAAGACGTGTCAGTTACAGCCAGCAAGACAGAGCTGGTCTTGCCAGCTGGCCTTGAGAGCAGAGACAGATCTCTGGCAGTGTTTCATGGCCCATTTGTTTTATTCAGGAATTTGCGCACGCTACATCGCCCAAATATAAAAATTCAAGTGTGGAGCATTAGCTGAAGCTTATCGCCATTTATAAATAGTGATATAGCTCAAGCAGAATTCAGAACCCGTTTCCTCCGGCTGCCTGATGCACTTATTTTTGTAATCCCCCTGTTGGAGAATAAATAGATAAATCCTGTGAAACGGAAGGCTAGGTGACAAGATACCTAACGCTAGGTGACGAGATATCTAATGTACAGCGCCGGGCCGCGGTCGTGCAGCAGACCTGCAGAAGGCCTGAAGCACGCCATGAGAAACAAGGGCCAAATAACACGTAAATCGGTTGCCTTACTCTTTGTTACATTCCTTTGCACGACTCGGGCGCATGCATTCCAGTCGTGGCGTCTGCATTGTGACTGTGTAGATGTGATGCGGCTGAGGCTGGCCGGGGCTGCGTCTGGTGGGGCCGGCCAACCACTGCGCTGGCTGGCCGGGCCGGCTGAGCTACGGCTGACCGGGCCGACCGAGCTATGGCCGACTGACCCAGCTGAGCTACGGCCGACCCATGTCTTGTGGCCGCGCCAGTCCAGATGTGTGGGTATGTGCACATGCTTATGCTGGGTTAAGGTCATAATTGAGTTTGTCGCGCTGCAACTGTGAGAATGCTGCGACCCAGTTAAGAGTCGGATTTGAAAGAGCAGTGTTCCCAAGAAGAACGGAGGTGTTAGCATGCCAATCAAAACAAGCAGTCTGAATTCAGCGCCTCGCATATGGATACTTAGGGGGCCACTTCCACTGCTACTAGTGCCCGTACCACTATCACTTACCACTGCCACACTTTACAACTGCCTCTGGCGCCTTTCATGCATAAATCGGATACTAATCAGAGACGCAGCCAAGGGTAAGATGGAGGGTAAGCCAGCTCCTGACCCGGTGTATTGATACCCTATGGGTACGAAGACCTCCATGCCTTTTGCCATAAAATTGACTGATGAAACATGAAAAACGACGCCCGTAGCATAGAAAAACGACGCCCGAGGCCTGAAAATACAACCCAGGCATAAGCGGGTCCACAACAATTGCAGCGCCCTAGGCGGCAAAGATGGGCCTCTTGGCTGGAAGACCTTCCGGTGACGCCATCTGGCTTCCTCCTGGGCGAAATCCTGGCTCCGCCATCGACGCTAATCACACCTAATTAGTGCGAAACCTCAGCCGCGGAGCTGTGAATACCGTCGTGTGCCAATCAGCTCCCGCGAAGACAGCCGGCGGCTACTTCCCGCGAGAGCTGGGCGATGCGGCGCAGCGTTCCGAGTAGCCCATCGAGTCTGGGTATTGGACTACACCGTGGTGTCTCGTGTTTCCAATGAGAAGGACTGTAGCGGGGTTGTCTCTCCGCGTTGACACAGCGCAAAGGCCCTGACTGTGCGGCGGGAGCCTTTTCTCAGAGCGTCTGATCCGGCTGTTTGACACCGGCCGAGCCAGCACTGTTCAGCTCAGGTGTGTGCAAGTCGGGGAGTTAGAACCGCTTTTGAACTAGGGTGGGAGTGAAAAATTCCATCGCCAAAAGACCGTGCGGGAGTGAAAAAATCAATTCACAAAAGATGGAGCTTATGAGCTCGTGACTGATGCTTCAGCAAAGACATCTATTCAAGTTGGCATGGACGTAATAGCAAGAACCCGACAAAAATATTTCGTTTTTTTGACATCTTAGGCCATGAAAGTGAAACAGAATACATTAACACGCCCCCAGGTGGGGGGGGGGGGGCAAATTGACCCCCCCCCCCCGAGGGCTTTTCCCGAATGGTTTCTGAACGGCGTGGCATAGTTGCGCCAAATTTTGCATAGCTGTAGAAAATTGCACAGTAGATCGTTTGACATACAAATTTTAGACGTACCTTGAAAGTTTGCTGACCTATGGCAGGCCAAAGTCAGCCATGGTTTCAGCGAAGGCAATTTTGGGGGAATCGTTCAATCTGATACAACAACGGAGTGTGTGACGAAGACATGCATCTCTTAAATGCTTTCTTAGGCCCAACAAACATTGAGTGAGCAAATTACGTTCACCTAAGGTCAGGTATGATGGTCAGACCAAGGTCAAAACCAACCTGATTTATCACCCTGGGGCTTACTGTACGGAATAGTTTTTGGTGCTCATTTCGAATTTATTGACCGTAGGAGCCGCATTATACATCTTCATTTAACTTCTTATAGGGCAGAACAGGCCACTGACCTAACATGACCCGGGTCGAAGGTTTTGTTTTAGGAACACACTGCCTAGCGCAATCTTTGTCGCTTATTCAAATGCAAAACGCAGAGCAGTCTTGTATCATTTTGGTCACCATGACCTTCAAAGGGTCAAACAAGGTCAATGACCTCAAATAGCCTTGTGACTTTTTTCTTAGAGACAGTTGCCTTGGTTCTGGGGGCGCTTTGGAGACCAGCCTGGAAATTGACCTTGTTGACCTTATTCGACCTGAAGGTCATCACCTAGGAAGCTGAAACCTTAACCTAAGTGAATTCACGTATAGGTCAAGACACCCTGTAAATTGGGTGTCTAGCTTTCTTAGTTACTGAGATCTCAGAGGGGGGCGTCATATTGCCTCCCCCCCCCCCCCCCACCCACACCCGAGCGTAGGGTATCGAGCCGGCCAACCGGGCGCGTGTTAAAGCAGTCATTTCATGACAGTATTGTGAGCATAACAAATTATTTAACACCAATAATTTGATGCTGCACTTTTCGATTCCCATCCACAGCAATTTTAAAACAAAACAAAGCGAAGGAATTGAATAACAAAATAACAACAGAAAATGCAACAAGCATAAAACACCCAAGCAAAAAAATATTGGACTCCTACACATCAGCCCATCACCAAGCCATACACAATAGACGTAATTCTGGCCTCTGTTAAGATGAGGTCAGAGAAAACAAACATTTTGCCACTGTTTCTTACAAAATACCAATGCTTATTTCCATGAAAGTAGCTCATGCCTAACCTAAAGAGGCCTGACATCATCTCATCCTGTATAACCTGTTTGTATCACAACAGCAGTTGTGAGTTACTGATTCTTGCACAATTCCTTTTGCCACTTACCATGCACTTGACCAACTTAACCTAACTTAGAGTAGCCCATATGATAAACATCATCTCAACTCACCTATCTGCTGACAGCAGCACTTGCGATAAAAACACGATATTTAAAGCTAGTTTTTGGCTGGTTTCAACTTGCATTTGTATTCAGTTCATTTGTGTGGTTGTTGACATCAGACAAAGTTGACAACACACACATCAAAACACTTTAAATCACTTTTAACAACTTATTTTGATTGTCCTGGTTGACTTGTCAAGGGCAATAATGGGCATGCTCCACAAAACAGCAACTCTTCTCCAAAAATAACGTAAGTTTTATATGGCCATGCCAGTATTGCTGCTTGCCGTTTCAGCCCCAGCAAATGCATCCATTTGGGCTTGTTTATTCATATTTAATAACAAAGTTTGAGATGTTGGCTTCACATTCTAAATGGGGTGGTCTGACCATTTGTTAGATATCAATATTTAACTCATGTTATAATTGCTATGCAGCTTAGAGCATCGCTGTGTTAAAAATATGGTGCACATATACAGTACAGTCATTTGCCGGTCAGCAAACCATGACAACTATAGACAACATTTGGTTAAAGCAGCCATGACGGACCACTTTAAGAAATTCGGACCAAATAACCAAGAATATGGAACAAAATAAGCTTGAGCCATCATAATTTGTCTTATGGCAAAACTCGATGCACTTAAACAGAAAATGGCTAACTCTGGTTACCAATCATGCGATGAAAGCAGGTAGGGTAAGCAATCACTTGGTCCACAGGAGACTTACTGGTTTCTTCCTGCTTCCCCAAAAAGAAAAATTCAGTACCTTTTGCATGGTCTGCTGGCAGACAGAATCATCCGACTCACCCTCAAATATAAATTGCAATCATGCCCACCAAACTTCGAGAGTAAAATGCGAAACAAGTAAGAGGTGTGCACGATAAACATCTCCAGAGGGCAGAATTTCGCCATCAAACACTTCTGCATGAACTGCGTCAGGTCTGCCCCAAGGCTCTTTATGGCGGCCTTGTCTTGCCTTAATAGCCTTGCCAGGTAGCCTGGTGAGTCAGACACTCGAAAGGCTTGGATTTATCATTATTGAGCACCGCCATAAACCAAGAAAACGATTAACAGTAGGTTTAAGAGGGCAAAAATGACAGTAAAAATAAGTTCCGTGCTTCAAATTGCCTCCTTCATTCCCTGTGAATTGTTCACGCTTGGGTGCATATCAAACATGTTTGGGCGGCTGGCGAATTAATCCAATTGATGTATGAAATTAGTACAAGTTTGCAGTTGGAGCACCTTGCAGAGAAACTCGTCAAAATTTTAAGCGGCAGATGGCGCCTCTAAAGACAATCGAAAAGGAAGGAAGAATAAAGTGGCATCACACTGGTATGATACCAACAAAAACAAAAGTAGCTAAATAAATATAAAGACTGTTACTTTTCTCGCAAAATTTTGTAATCAGCTGATTTGACTTAAAATCTGTTAATGTAAATTCTCAAGTGGTGATATTCATCCTGTAAGTTTAAATTAGAAGGCATTTCTTGAACTTTTCACTCATGCATTTCGGCGGTGATGCAATTTGGTGGTCAAGTTTCCTCTGGAAAAAGAAATGCGTGGAGTAGAATTTTCTACCAAGCCTTGCTGATGTTTGCGCCAGGCTCTGCTTTCGTGGCGTGGTGGTGAGACCAAAAAAATAGGGGATGCGTGAAAACCTTGCGTTTGGTGCACAGCTGCACATTGTGATGCATTTTGTAAACAAACCAAACTTAATGCGTGCAAGCGGGTGGGGCCGCTGGGGTTCTTGAGCTTGGAGGTGCCTGCCGCCCTTGCTCTGTGCATACTTAGACGTGATTTAGATGTAGGTGATGCAGGACATAGCCATAGGTGTCCATGTCCTGCGGAGCCTCGTTTATGCTCGGTGGTTTCAAGTGAGCTCGGTTTTGGATGACATCTGAAAACCTCAGAAAGGAAAATACGGGTTTAGCATGTGCGATTAGACAATGCCAGGCAGGAGTGAAAAATTCATTCAAAATATGGGGAAAAGGAGTGAAAATTCCTCCTCATAGGGTGTTGCTTTTCATCCAAAGTCGGCAATTCTAGGGCACTGGTGCAAGTTCACCGAAGTCTCCAGGACGTCGCATTACGGTACAGAATATCGCGGTACTCATCGGGTGAGTGGCTGTCCTCGCGCCGCGTAGCAGTAGCAGTAGCAGTAGCAGGAGGGAGGAGGTCAGTCTTTGCCGCCTACGGATTTCTTCTGTCTGGAGCTCAAGCACCATGGTGTCCCAGGCGCGATCATCCATAGTCGGCTGCCCGTGTGCTCGTGCAGTGTTACCATCTGGAGGCTGAGCGTCAGCGTTACTTCGGCCCCAACGCACGGTGGAGACTGTCTCTGCGCTCCTTGATTGGGGAGGAACTGATCTTCGACACCAAGATCGTTTTAGACTTCAAGAAGCAATAGGTTTCAGGATGATCTTCTCACCTCTTCATTGTGCCGCGACGTCGTTTCAGTTTAACTTCAATACGCGTAACTCTGGCTTGGCGATTTCGGCCGCTACGCGCATTGTACGCACGCGTCGATGATGTGAAGACCGCCTGACCAAGAAGTGGGCGCAAAATGGCCGCTGCAGTAGACGCGCCCATCAAGCCAAAATACCATACCATGCCCTGACTGGATGGCGAGCTGTCTGAGTGCCCGGCGACGGCGACCGACGGAGTATTACGTGATGATAACATTGCTGGCATTGTGTAATGCTCATGCTTGCTGAAGCGTGCTGGCTTCGTCGTATCGCGGCGACTGTTTTTGCATTATTGTTCCGCCGTTGGGAACCCTGTCCAGACATGTGTTTCCGGTCATGTTGGCTTGTCTGTCGTCGCCCCGTTTGATCACAATGATGAGTCGGATCGACGTAACAAGGGTGCATCTCTCCGGTGAATCGGACTTCTTAGAGGTCACTGCTTGATCAAACAGAGACCAGTTCCTCAGTGCCTTACGACCCAACCTCCGCCCACTCAGGTGACATCAAAGGTACACGCCAGTGACGAACGTCTTTTTTCGAAATATGGGCACCAGTAGAATCAGCTGATCCCAACCCAATGATGGAGACATGTGGCGCGAGGGAATGGCGCGCTTGAATGTGATTCGAATAAGAGTTATTGGCAAGTCATCTGCAGCTAAATACAACATGATCTATCACACTATCCCATGATATCGAGACCTGCTCGTTTGCCGAACAAACTACGTCGTCAACAACATATCGACCCTTGCTGAGCGAGCACCGACGACTTACTTGTAAACAGACGCGCTTACTTCGTCTCTTGGCCGGGTAAGGGATGGGCTCGGGTCGTGGCGTCTGCGCAAGTAACAGTTTTCCATTCTTAGGAGTAGGAACGTTTCAAAAAGTGAGAGGTCATAATCAGGGTATACTTTTACTGGGAAACGGGCCCGGTGACGGGGGGGGGGGGGGGGCAGAGATGGAGGACATTGTCCGCTCTTAATTCACAAAGCACATTTTGGAAGCAAGTAAAGGTTATGGTTGCTTTGCTGGTGATACATCTACAGCTGTTTCCCGCTGGCAAACACTCTTGCCTATTTGACTTATCTATGCCATTCGGCAAATAAAACTACGCAGCTTCCTGAGATTATTCGTCCATTTCAACGCCGTTCCCCCAAGGGGGCGAAATCGCACCACCGGGCAGGCAATTGGGTCCTTTGGGGAGGCGTCTGCCTCTTTAGGGTAGGTGCCAAAATTCGATCTGGGCACCGGCTGGTCAGAATTTTGAATGCGAATCAATGGCCAATAGTGCGTCGGAGCTTTCACGCACCTTGATTTTGCCTGCTGCTTTTTAAGAGAAAGATTTGTTTCAGCATTTTTCGGAAGCTTCAGATGCTAACTGCTAAAAATAATGTGAAGAAAACCATCAAACTGGAGTTTGTCCTGAGTAAGAACGGAAATCACGAATGAAGGCTCTCCTTTCAGGTATTCCTCATCTGAGCCTTGCATCCGTCCGTCGTCGCTGGCCGCTGCCCTGGCCTGACGGTCCCCCGCATGACCCACTGAGAACTGATCATGTGACTGTTTTTCTGCATGTTCATGGGTCAGCATGTTTATTTGTGTGTGAGGCATAAATTGGAGACTGCTGCAGTATCTGCTTCCGGATTACCGTTCCTTACATCACAACACAGCAGGAAATAAGGTATCGGGAATAGGGGAGCTGCCTGCCTTAGGCATCAATTGGTCTACCGAGCATTCATTTGTCCCTCGTTCAGCGGAGCCGACTTGATTTACTTTTGTGTGAGGGCAGGGGCGTAGCCAGAGCCTTGCTGAGGGGGAGCACGGGGTTGACAAGAGTCCCCCTGATCGCGACCTCCCCTCCCAAGGAAAACCGTAGGATATAGCTCGCTTGTTAACGAAATATGCCAAGATGGGGGCATGTGGTTGACAAAGACCCCCTGATGGTGAAAGTCCCTCCCAGAAATTGCCGGAGGAAGCTCACTTGTTAACGAGGGATACTGTTTGTTGTTTCATTGTTTATTTTTGCCTTGTAACCAGAGCAGATGCAGAAACCAGAAGCTACCGCGAGATCAATTTTGCTTGCATTTTGGAGTCAATAAACTGCAGAAATCAGGTTTGGACGACTGTATGGAATAGGTTACTGGCGCTCTTAACTTTACAATGGCTAAGTGGACCCTTTTTAAGCAGACAAAACTTAGAGGCTTTGCCAGATTTTGTATGTGTTCTCCAGAAATAATGAAGACCCCTAAACGTAGATCGTGGGTCGAAACGGGGTCCAACATTTGTGTTGTCATGGCTAACCATGTCCGTCTCGAAATGCTCGGCATTCAGTCAGAATCGATCACTGGGAAACATTATGTAACATGGTTCTGAGCGTGTGCATTCGCAAATCTTGCAACAGGCTTAACGCCCGGCATTGCAGCTCCCGCAGGCCGCGGGGCGTCGGCCCCGCGGTTGACACCAAGCGGCGGCCGACGGGCCGACGAAAAAGATGACGCAGCTGAAAGAAGTAATGAACGCTTAGGACATAAACTCGTGCGTTTAGAAAGTGGTTTGGGCGTATGCTGCACCGGCGCGATTTTGAGATTGATCATAAGGACGGATTAGCCTTTACAGAACCGCGAAGTGATGCTGAAATTTGGTGGTGGAACTAGAAGACTGAAGGTAGAACATCTATTTTTGTGTCGTGTTAACTGTTAGTTTGACCAAAGAACATCCTCAAAATTGTTTAAAAGATACGTCCCATTCAAATGACCGAATGGCTCAAATTTACTTTGAAAGACTTCCGGAAGCATTCTTCCCAACGGCCGTTCTCGCGCACAGCGCCCTGCGTCTGGTGTTACCTGCAGCGGCCAACGCCGTTCGGTTTTACGAAACTGCAAGCCTGACTATCGCTGCTCTTGCTCAAGAGATTGCGAGCGTGCAGGGTCTAAAACTGTTTCGTGTTATTGTTTCACCTGCCAATTTTGCAAAAGGCTGAACGTCCTCAGGTGAATAAGTGTTAGCCTTTTTCATTTTTGACCTCACTTAGATCCATTCGATTCAACACTTCTGAGACACCTTACGGTTCCCTGGCAAGAGGCCAGTACGGAGAACACCAAGGGGTACATTATCAATACCGGTCTAGGACTGAAGGGCCATTTCGTCCCTACGTGGGGTGCATTCCGGCGGCTGCCATTCTGGCTGCCCTGACCGATCCGGAGCCCCTTAGGGGATACATCATACCATTTTGAACACCATGAATACTCGCTGATGGGGGCCATAAACAGTCAAGCAGAAGAACCAGGGCTATATAAATGGATGGAACGGAGCCTTTGGTAATTCAGGAGCCTCGGGTTTGCTCATAAGTATATCCGTTCGCCGTACATGATGGGATAATGTGCTGCCTTTTACCACATGAGACAATTGTGTCCAGTGCGCTTCGAGGAACATGGCTGGTGAATTAGGTAAATCGGCAGGCATGTTTATGGTAGAACAAAAGTAAGCTAAACGCAGCTTAAATGTGAAAATGGGGGGGGGGAATTACATCGCTGACCCCTATCTTGAAAAGTGGCGAGGGGTATGCCCATTCCCTGTCTTGTTTCCAAACCCATGCTTCCATTGGCATTGAAGATGTCCTGTCTTGATGATGATGGGGCTCAGATGTCCTGGACAGCCTGGTAAGATGTGAAGGCAGCACTGGTCAGGGCCGGGTGAGCTGGGTGTAAGCCAATACCTGATTAATCAGAGAACGCCATGAGTCGGTTATCATCAGCAAGAACCCATGGTGCAGAACAAGCACGGGGCTTAGACCTTCAAGAGGCTATTCTACATTTGCGTGACGTTTTAAACTGTGGAGGACAGCTTCAAGATCATTGCCTACAGTTCTGAGCTATGCACACGCGACTGCAGTCTATTTCGCGCCGCCTATTTTTAAGCCATGCAAAAATTATGGCGTCATAGATACGTCACAGTGATTCCGTCTCCTGAATGGCCTTACTGTGCTCAAGGTCATGTAAAAGATGACTAATGACTATTTCGTGTTTGGAGTACGTTAGTATCAATCGCAGCACCAACAGACAGCAGTTGGCCTCCAACCATCTTGACGCCTTAAATGTAAATCTCGATCACCAACCGCGCATGTGATGCATGATACCGACATTTAGAAAGTCTTATTAGTTATGACGGATGTGCGACTGGGAATAGAGCAACTCAAAAATAGTGCCGTAACCAAGAGTGCAAATGTCAGAGAAAGAATACAAAACGACAGAGAAGTATATAAAAACACAACGACAAAGAGCCAGAACGCGTGCACGTAACTGTAACCGTGTTGATCACACATGCCTAAATAACAAGCCAACTCGCGGCAAGCGCAAGTACTGCAAGTGAATCAGCCCGCCGGTACAGTGAGAGCTCTGACACAGCCAGTCTGGCAGCGATTCTAACGTCATACTAACGTCTCATGAAGCAATCAAACGCTGACGCCCTACTAACGTCCCATGAAGCAATCAAATGCTGACGTCATACTAACGTGCCATGAGGCTTTAAACACTGACGCCATACTAACGTCCATGAAGCAACCAAACGCTGACGTCTTGTGACACGCATTTACTAAATAGTGAATTTCGATATCTAGAGCAATCGTTTGCACTTCCTTACAGACATTCTTACATCTACAAGTGAATTGTTACGATCATTTCTGATATTTGCCTCAATATCCACACATGTGGAATATTCCTTTAAGGCGTTTCTTACTTACATCTTGCCTCAGGGGACGTGAATGCACATAAGTCAGGAGCCGAGCTGGTGCGAAATCAGTGTAGACTGACAAAGGTCAAGGGAAGTCTTGCCGCCGCTGTCCAAAAGGTCCTCGGAGTTTTGTCGCCTCCATCCGCCAGGTGAAAACAGGGCGATCCAAAAGGCGCCTTCATGCGCGTTCTTTAAGGGGAGTATCCCATCTTTTTGTACTTTATTTTCTTGTTACATCAGACGCTTGCGATTTGATCAGCAATGCCAGTTTTCTCAAACTCATTCTAAAAAGGTCAGAGCTTGTATTCGAAGCAGTCGACCCTGCGGGAGAAATCTCGTTTGACTTTCCGCTCAGTACCATGACAGTAATGCGTTTCATTTGCCTCATTTTTGCAACATATGTGTTCTGCAACGCTTGCAGCGCACTAATGTGTCAAAATGTTTGTGCACTGAATGCCACGGAAGCTTGAAGCCCGCTGTGTAGACAAATATATACGCAAACATGGAGCTGTTATCCCGCGAATTCTACGAAACCTTGTACTATGGCTTTTAATTTCTCCTCTACAAAGCTGTAATTTTTAGGTGCCAATGGCATTTACCGGTGGCTCTTTTCGAGGCATACTTTGGTTTTGGAAATGGAAGCATCACATGATCTCTGATGACGCACTGGTTCAAACTTAAACCAATACACTTCTCGATAACAGGACATTCCTCGCTGGGCCAATCACAATCGTTCTTTTATTCGCACAAGTGGAGGTGCACACGGTTGTTGTCATAACAACGGTGGTCGTAACTGCAAAGAAGTATAGCATTGCTACAAAACACTGGCAGTGCGATTTTGACTGAAACATGTTACAAATTGATTGATAAAAAATGAAAAAACCCTTACTGTCTTGACGGTGCTGCAGTGGCACTATTCCGCGCTTTTAATAAACGTAACTAGTCCTGAGATTTCGCTAGACTATGCTTTTGAAATATGCCACGAAGGTGGGACACTCCCGTACACCTACCGCTCGCCTCGTTTGCGTGTTGACGCGTCGCGCCGGGTCTTTTGTCAAAAACATCGCCTCCGCCGGTGGTCAAAAGCCGGGGGAACACTCGGACTTCTCAACACCGCTCATTCCATTCAGCGCAATAACGCCGCATTGGCGCATAGCTTTTTTGAAGAGTTATAGGGAAAGCCTTTCCCGTCCCTGCTATGGTGAAGTTTGTGGCCACAAGCGGAACGAAATTTCGGTTCAAATCCAAATAGAGCTGTAATGCGCACCTTCCACGTTTGGAAGGAAACCCCACATTGCGATGAAATCCTGTGCCTCGCCTTGAAGACCCAGCCGCTGACCCGGCCGGGCGACCTGACGTCCAGCGGGGGTTTTCTGGTACTGGGTTGCCGGAATCATGCTATTTGAAGCCGACTGCGAACATGCTGGCGTCTTCACATTTCAGTACATCATTGTGCGCAACCTACCGGAAGATTTAAAAGATATCTGATATACCTAGCCAATGGTTCATTGCATGACCTGAGGTTATACAGATTTACACCAACAACTGGCTACCTTCCTGCTCACTACATTATGTCAATTGCGAACGCGATAGCACTTGAGCTCTTCTCCTTATTAAAGACGTGCCCAAGTCATGCAGCATACCAGCTGCCGTTAGTCATAACACCTTTCGTGACCTGAGATCAAGGAGTGCTTGTTAAGGACCATTTCGGTACATGCTCTTTGGTTTAGTGCAGCCATGTTCGTGTTTGAATTCATTGACAGCTCGATTTCCGCCGATGTTATCGAGTGCCATAAAGCCTTAACACGCGGTCGGGTGGCCGGTTGAATGCCACACGCTCGGGTGGTGGTGGTGATGGGGGCTATTTGACCTCGAGATCTGAAAAAATAAGCGAGCTAAATGCGTAAAATTCACAGAAATGTTGGGCTCTATGCGAGCTCATTTGTGACAATGTTTGAGGTCCTAATTGGTGATTTTCGTGTCAAATGAAGTCAGAGAAGGTCAAACTGAGGTTGGTGGCGGAAATAATCTCAGACTTCAAAGCACCATCTTTAACACGCGCTCGGGTAGGAGTCAAATTGACCCCTCTGAAGGTTTTCCGGAATGGTTTCCGAACGGCGGTGTAGCCGCGCCAAATTTTGCATAGCTGTAGACAATTGAATAGTGGATCGTTTGTCGTCAAACATTTAGGTGTACCTTGTAAGGTCACTGACCTATGGCAGCTCAAAGTCACGCAATTTCTCAGGAATCGTTTAATCTGATCTAACAACGGAGTGCTAGAAGAATCCATACATCTCTGAAATGCTTTCTTAGGTAACACAACAGTTGAATGAGCAATGTAAATTGACCTAAGGTCAGGTATAAAGGTCACACTAAGGTCAAAACTAACATGCTTTGTTACTCTAGGGCTTGCTGTATGGGATAGTTTCTGGTGTTCATTTCGAATTTATTGATAGCAGGAACCGCATTATACATCTTCCACGGACTTCTTAGAGGTCGGAATAGGTCATTGACCTAAAATTACCCAGGTCGACATTTTGCTTTAGGAACATACTGCCTAGCGTAATCTTTGTCTCTTAGTCAAATGCAAAACTCAAAGCAATCTGGCATTATTTTGGGCACCTTGACCTTCGAAAGGTCAAACAAGGTCACTGACCTTGAATGAGCATGTGACCTTTTCCTTAGAGACGGCTATCTAGGCCCTGGGGGCACTTTGGAGACCAACCTGGAACTTGACCTTGTCTGACCTTTTGTGACCCGAAGGTCATAACCTAGGAACCTGAAACTTTGATTTAAGTGAGTTCACGTAAATATCACATCTTGTAAATTTGGTATTTCTGGCTTTCTTAGTTCCCGAGATCTCAGTGGGGTCAAATTGACCCCCCACTCGAGCGAAGGGTATCTAGCCGGCCACCCGGGCGCGTGTTAACCTAGACAGCTTCTCCGAGCCACAGATCACCAGTGTACACAATTCAGCGAGCTTAGCCCAATATCTATGACAAAAGACTTTCCGACCTCACCAACAACGGAAGGGAACACGTTGCAACTGCTGCGTGCTGTAGAAATGCCTAAGTTTTTTCTCGTGGGACCGCCACATGCATGCTTGTAATAAAATTGTCGTTTTGCGCCTGAGGTGCGAGCAGGTTTCCGTTGAATGGATCTATGACATATTATGTAAGTCATCTGAATTCCATGTGGTCTGGTTCTTCGTCAACATGATAAAGCGGCAAATGACCAGCGCACAGAAAAAGTTGGACTTAAATGCGTAGTGTCGTGCATTTCAAATAGCATCATTCGTCGTCGCACACAGCGTCGCGATCCCTTGCAATCCGAAAGTTTGATTTCATCGAGGATCGTTGAATTCTCTGCAATCGTAAAAGAACGCACCTGCACAATCCAAAAGCACATTGGCCATAGGACTTCAGATGAGTCATCCCTTTCGGGGCAACATTAGGGTAAAGTTTAAGGGATAAATGGCACTGTTCTAATTGATGATATCCTGCATTTAGCCGAGTTTCTACGCGTGACTGCTTTCCAGGTTACAGGTGATACCTTTAAACAAAAATGCATAGCGAAGGTGCGGTTTACAGACACTGCCTTCCTCCCAACCCGATGGCTGCGGTGTATAAAACGCTCACAAAAAAGTTGATTGCCGCGCGAACACACCAATCGTTGCTGTAGAGGCCCGACTCGAGTAGAGCGCTGAAGTTACACTGACCACATTCGTGGTGTGGCGAATGGCGTGCTAATAGGTTGACCGTCCCGAATAAGTGTTTGTATAAGGATCGCCAAAGAGGGCCATTCAGCCGTTGGCCTGACAGTGTCGGCCGGTGGTCGTGCAGTCGCATGGCACGGTGGAGGTGCCACATGACCTGCGACTAAGGCAAAATGGATCCTTTGATCAGGCATTGCCAACATGGTATTGTAGTTCGGAGTGCTGGTAATAAATTTGTCCAGCACGAAACCAGATTAAAAATCTGTCTCAGCAAAATTTTCATTTTCCGTATTGTTTTTCATGTTTTGGGCGTACTGAAAATATAATCTCAACTAACGATACTGCGCCAAAAACGCAATGCCACCCGATTTGGTTTTCTCACAAGATATTCCATCAAAACAATGCGGGC
Organism: Pollicipes pollicipes; assembly: GCF_011947565.3. Classification (NCBI taxonomy): domain Eukaryota; kingdom Metazoa; phylum Arthropoda; class Thecostraca; order Pollicipedomorpha; family Pollicipedidae; genus Pollicipes; species Pollicipes pollicipes. The sequence goes on from NW_023596461.1 coordinate 9,811,831, forward strand.
CTCAACTTCTAGTAAAACAACATGAGGTTCGTGGCCCACCATAGAATGCCAAGTGTGGCTTGCCGTAAATGTGTCACAAGACCAGGTCAATATCACGGTAAGGTTCCAGGGGAAAGGCGTCTTGGATTACGATTGACGGACACAACAAAAAGTAAAATTTAACATAGTTTACGACCGTTGTCTCACGTTACCACCCATTTAAAGAAATAATTTTGAGGTTGTAGGGTCAAGCTACCCTGCTGCACCCCCATGGCCACGCCACTACGAAGGACCAAAAAAGAGAGCCTTGGTGTGTTCATGAGCCTGTTGCTTAACTTTCGAAATATTCACGCTAAAATATTGCAGATGAGCCAAGCTAACACAGAGCGCACTCATTTCACACGCGCTCGGATGAGCGGGTGTTAAATTGCCCCCCCCCCCCCTGCAAAGGTTTTTCCAGAATCATTTCCGAACGGCGCGGCGTAGCGGCGCTACACTTTGCATATGTGTAGATAATTGAATAGAAAATGTTTTGATGTAAAAATTAGTTGTACACTGTAAAGTCGCTCACTGTGCCAGGCCAAAATCAGGCCGCGGCTGGCAGTGAAGCGCAATTTTAAGGAATCGTTCAATGTAATACAACAGCGGAATGTTTGACGAAGCCATGCATATCCGAGATAGTTTCTTAGGCACTAAACCAATTAAATTTAAAATTACAGCCACTTCCATTGACCTAGGGTTAGGTATGAAGGTGAGAACGAGGTCAAAATTATCTTCTTTTTTTACTCCAGGGCTTGGTTTCTCATGGTAGTTCCTAGCACGCATTTAAAATTTATTAGTGAAAGGGAACGCAACAGACACGTTCCATGGACTTTTTAACACGCACTCGGCGGGGGTCAAATTGACTCCCCCAAAGGTTTTTCCAGGACCGTTTCCGAACGGCGTAGCGTAGCCGCGCCCAATTTTGCATAGCTGTCAGCTGTCGACAGTTGGATAGCGAATCGTTTGGTACCAAAAATCTAGATGTATCTTCTAAGGTCGCTGACCCATGGCAGGTCAAAGTCAGGCTACGGTTTCAGCGAAGTCAATCTCTAGTGAATCGTTCAATCTGATGCAACAACGGAGCGTCAGGCGACACCACACATCTCTGGGAGGCTTTCTTAGACAACACAGATATTGAATGAACAAATCACGTTGACCAAAGGTCAAGTATGAACGTCAGACCAACGGCAAAACCAATCTGTTTTATTACTCTAGGTCTTGCTGTATGGGATAGTTTCTGGTGCCCATCTCGAATTTATTGACAGCAGGAACCGCATCATAGTCTGCCATGGACTCTTTCGAGGTCAGAATAGGTCATTGACCTGGAATGACCCAGGTTAATATTTTGTTTTGGGGAACATACTGCCCTGCGCAATCATTCTCGCTTATTCAAGTGCAAAACTCAGAGCGGTCTTGTACGATTTTGGTCAGCATGATCTCGAAAAGGTCAAACAAGGTCACTGACCTTCCATGAGTATGCCACATTTTGCTTAGAAGCAGTTATCTAAGTTCCGGAGGCACTTTGGAGACCAACCTGGAATTTGACCTTGTTTGACCTTAAGTGACCCGAAGATCACGACTTGGGAACCTCAAACTTTGACCCAAGTGAGTTCACATACAGGTCAATGCACGCTGCAAATTTGGTATCTCTAGCTTTCTTAGTTCCCGAGATCTCAGGGGGGAGGTCCAGTTGACCCCCCACCCGAGCGAGGGGTATCCAGCCGGTTACCCGGGCACGTGTTAAGGTTAGCGTAAACTGTTGACCTCAAATGATCTGTGTCAACACTTCGTTTCTAGGACCAAACCGCCTAACGTAACCCCTGACGCTCATTTGAATGGCACTTCAGGAGCAATCTCGTAGAAATGCTGTTACTCGAGCCTTATTAAGGTCAAACAAGGTCACTGGGATTCGTGACATTTTGCTTAAAACAGCTTCATGGCAGTTGCGTGAGGAGGTCTGAGGGCACATGATACACCAATCCGGAGGTTGACCTTGTTTGACCTTATCTGACCCCATGGTGGTGATCTAGGAACCCAAATTAGGATAACTGGGAATCACGTTCAGGTTAATCCAGCCTGTGAATTCGGTATCTCCACCTATCTTAGATTTCGAGACCTCAGGAGATGTCAAATGGACCCCGCTCACCCTCGCGTAGGGTATTCAGCCGGCCACTCGGGCGCATGTGAAACATTGGGGGAGGGGGGGGGGGGGGGGCAGAGCCCTCACAAAATACAACTCGAAACCTATATATCACCTACAGCTTACCATTCACACTGAAGGCAGGTTTGCATGCTGTAAGGCATGCCCACTCCCAGGGATGAATGCGGATCAAATGCAGCCTATTCATCCCTGCATTACCCGTCATTCGATAACTTCCCGTTCCACCATTGCTCTGGAGCGTTATGCAAAACTGAATGGCAGCTGGGTAACTCGGACCCGTTCCGGGACTGTCAATAAATAAATGCACTCGAACAATAGCAACGCTGTCACGTGCATCGTTTTGCCTAACTTCACACGGCAGCGAGGGAGCCCTCCATACCGAGGGGCGGCCACGCGGGAGAAGGCCTGACCGCAGCCGGCGCTTGCCGCAGCACCGCCCCGACTCAGCGACCGCCCCACCAAAGCCGGTACTATAAGCAGTCCATGTGTATTGATCACAACACCTCAGACACTGCGAGTGGGCCGTGCATACAAAAATAAGCTTCGGCCGTCGGGTGCGGGCCCGGTGTCGTGTGGGCGGCGGGCGGGCGGCGGGCGGCACCCGGAGCTGTGCGGCTGCCGGGACCGGACCGGAGGCGGCGGCCGCGCTCGGCCACCCGGCCAGGTGTGAGGCAGGACACGGCAGGACGGGTCAGAACAGGACGGGTCAGGACAGAACAGGACAGAACAGGACGGGCCAGAACAGGACAGAACAGGACAGGAAGAGGTGTGAGGAGATGAAGGGGACACAGATCATAAACAAAGGAAGTGAATAAGAACCAGGGGACGACGGCCAGGAAAGCAGGAGAAATACGAGGCAACATAACTGATCCATAAACAAGGGACAAGGAAGAGTGCGCACAGGAGATGCACACGAGATGCAGACCATGACAGCCGTGAGTGCTGACGGGCGGACGGACAGATATGGAGACCAGACCAGACCAGACCAGACCGGACCAGACCGGACCGGGCCGGACCAGGCGTCGGGGCCGGGGCCGGCAGCTGGAGATGAGCCAGGGGAGCAGCCGCCCTCGCGGTCCGTGCGCCAGCGCTCCGCCAATACACGCACCGACTCGGCGGCCAGTGCCGCCCGGCGGCGCGCGCGGCCAACGGAAAACGCACAGCTAAACATTAATCATCCACAACAAATATCAGAAGAGTTCCAACAAACTACAGATAACGTGGCGACGGGCGGTCGGCGCAGCTCGCGGGCGCGCGCGCGGCGCCGTCTGTAGCCGGGGCTCGTGACACCGCCGGCTGACTAGAACGTACATCTACGTGGAATGTATACAAATAATGAAGCCACATGCATACCGTAAAATAGTTCATCTCAAAACACCGCGCCGCAATTTTGCGAGCGCCAGCCGCGCACGGCCGTGGCAGCGTGCGGCCGGCCGGCGCCCGCGGCCGCGGCCTCTGTTGAACATTGCACAGCGCGACAGCCACCTGTGCCCACCCGCACTCGGCGCGCGCTAGCCCGCTATCACGGCCAATTTGGACGACCCCGACGCCGCCCTCACCAGCATCGCGCGGCGCGCGCGCGCGCTCGCGCACTTACACACACTCCGGCGCGTCGACACACGCGCTCCAACAGACAGGGCACAGGTACCGTGGAGCGCCGCGCACCGACCACAAAACAATGTTCCAGTTGTACCGCTTGCCGCCAGGTGTCCGGACCGGGCTTACTTGGCCTCCGCCTCGTCCTGGTCCATGGGCTCCTCCTGTGTGGGCGAGACGGGACGGGCCGGGGATGACCTGGGGACAGGCACACACGGAGTCGGTCATCGCCTCGGCCAGTGACGCAGAGCTCGAGCCAGCGCGGACGACCGTGCCACGGTCCGGAGACAGATACCAACACGTGCACCTTGCGGGGGACACCAAGGGCGTCTGAACAGGCATCAGAGCATGGGACGACGGCGAGGTGCCGATAGTGAAGCAGTGAACGCGTCCGAGTTAACCACCACACGTCTGGGTCAGCAGAGGCACGGGGTCCCATTTCTTGGGGTGCCCGCCCTTCCTGCCAGGGTGAGCGGCAGGCGACGCTACACAGCGTCCGCAGCTGGCCCGCCGTAACCCCCGACTGGCAGACGAGGCGCGGCGGGCGGCGAACCTGCAGGGCGGCGGCTGTCCGGCGACGGCCGCCTCGTCCGCCTGCTGCTGATGCTGCGGGTGCTGCTGCTGGTGCTGGTGCTGGTGGTGGACGGACAGACCGGCCATGGCCGACAGCGTCTCGGCGTCGCGGTCGTTGAGCGCCTCGGCGTGCGAGAGCGCCACCAGGTGAGCCGTCCGCTTCACGCACGGCCAGTGCGGCACCTGGACACGCCGGCAGCAGGTCAGCTCACACGGTCAGCGCCGGCGCCGACCCACGCGCACGGCCGCATGCACAGCCCGGCATCGCAGACGGCGAGAAGGCGCCGAGCCGAGCGCACAGCGTCCGAGCCGCGGCAGATATGACGGCTGAAGATGTATGGAAGGCGCGAGACTGGTGGTGGTACCAGAATAGTGATGTCAACGACAAGTCGGGAAACACGGCCAGTCACTGCGCGGCTAAGGATGAGCCCCGCGTCGAGGGATGAGGTTGGGCAGGGAAGGAGGAAAGGGCGGCGGGAAGCGGCCACGCCCGCCAAACTACCCAGAAGACCCTAGGACTGAGGAATGGATGTCTGGATGACCCTGGCGCCCAGGGATGGGGATGGGGAGGGAGGGGAGGCGGCGGGAAGCGACCGCGCTCGCTCACCTGTATGGCGATGGTCTTCTGGAGTGTGGCGATGGCCGCCTGGCACGGCTTTCTGCTGAGCTCCTCGTCGCTGATGGGCTGCACCTCATCAGAGAGGAGGGCGCGCATCGTCTGCTCCGTGGCGTCACAGATGGCGCTGATCTCGTACCCGCCCTCCAGCGCCAGCGCCACCTGGCAAACACAGACCCATCAGCCGTCCAGCTCCAGCGCCACCTGGCCAACAGAGCCGTCAGGCCTCCAACGCCAGCGCCATCTGGCCAATACTGAGCCGTAAGTCCTCCAGCTCCAGCGCCACCTGGCTAACACAGAGCCACAAGCTCTCAATCTCCAGCGCCACCTGGCAAACACGGAGTTGTCTGGCAGCCGAATGCCAGCCCCAGTCCAACGCTATCTACCCGACAGCCGCACACTCATGAGCGGGTCAACGGGTTATAGCAGGTTATAACGGCACGACTATAATCTAAGCAGGCTGGTCGTGCCGCGGCGGCCTAATAAACTCAGGAGGGCGGTGCACTGTTGTCCAATTGATTCCCACATCTCCACAGTTAGGTTCTTCCGAACTTAATGCTCGAAGTCTCCAGCCTTCCCAGCACACGTCTTGCCGTGGTAACAACACTGCACATTTCCCAAGTATGCAACGCTTTTCCGTCAACAGACAATGTTCAACGGCTGAGACATGGCTAACATCCTTATCCTACTGACCGATTTATCTACCCCTATCCCAACAACTTTGTCATCCAATCTGCATATCAACGAGATGTCCAGGGAACCTCCCTGACATTCTACATGGCGCCAGGCGGGGCGGGGCGGGGCGGGGCGCGGCGGGGCGGGCCGGTCACCCCCGTCCCCTGCTGACCTTGCCGTTGGCCAGCGTCATCAGCTGGCGTGTCATCCAGGCGAAGCAGGCGGCCGACACCTGGTAGCCGCCGAGCGGCGAGGGGTGCCCGCGCGCCGCGTCAAACCCGCTCGACACGAGCAGCAGGTCCGGCTGGAAGTCCTGCGGCAGAGGACGCGGCCCTGAGTACTGTGTACTGGCGGCGGCAGCGACGCGGCACCAGACGGAGCAGCGCGGCGGCCCGGTACTGGCGGTGGCAGCGACGCGGCACCGGCCAGAGCAGCGCGGCGGGCCGGCTGCACCGCCGCCGACCGGCGCACGGCGGCGGCGCGTCCGCACAGGCCGACAGCGACGGCGACCACCACAGCCAGGCCGAGGGGACGGCGCGTCGCTATCTCACGGCAAGGGGAGTCCACCGCTGGACGTGGACTCGGCGGCGACGCCGTTGCCTAGCGGCGGCCATCCGACCACATTCTCAGGAGGGCCACCGGGCGGCGTGGTGGCGTACTCACCCTGGCGATGGGCATCACAACGGTGCGGAAAGCGGCCAGGTACTCGGCGTCGCCCATGGGCGGGTTGCAGCCGCCCGACCAGGCCACGTTCACGTTGAAGCCCATGCCGTCCTCGACGCCACACTGTCCGACACAAGAGTACTGTCAGGTCACGGCGGGGCACGGTCAGGTCACGGCGAGGCACTGCCAGGTCGAGGCGGAGGCACTGCCAGGTCACGGCCGGGGCGTGGCCAGGTCACAACGGGGGCACGGTCAGGCCGCGGCCAGCGCAGGGTCAGGTGACGGACCGCGGCGACACCACACACGACGGCCACGAGCGCTGGCTGCCGGCTCGAGACGACACGGCGCGTGGCCGCTCCGGCGGGCAAGCACCGGGATGACGAGCCCTCTATCTACGCTGGCCAACACCCGGCACACCTCCTGGCAACCCAGCGGGCCACAGGGGGCACCAGCCACGGCGCGGCACCGGTCAGCCGGCCGGCCGGCCGTCAGCCGTGTCGGCGAGCCGAGTGCCGACCCCGTGCGGGCAGCGGCCGGCGCGGCGGCGGGCTCACCTCTACAGGAGCGCCGGTGCCCGGGAAAAAGTTGCCGTCGTCGTGGCGGTGCAGCGAGAGGTAGAGCACGTGCGAGCTGTCGTAGAAGAGCTGCTGCGTGCCGTTGCCGTGGTGCACGTCCCAGTCGACGATCATGATCTTCTCGACGCTGAGCCGCAGACGCAGCAGCCGGGCGGCGATGGCCACCGAGTTGAAGAAGCAGAAGCCCATGGCCTGCTGGCGCTCGGCGTGGTGGCCCGGCGGTCGCACCAGGGCCAGGCCGTTCTTCACGGCGCCGGTCGCCACTGGCGGCGCACAAGCGGTCACGTCAGGGCACCGCTCCCGACCACGCACATCCTCAGCGGCGAGCAGAGCACCCTCACTCCGATCGGCCCGCTCCCCAGTCATGGAGCGGAGCCTGTCTAGTGTGAGGCTCGCGCTCCGCAGACACACTCCGATAGGCCCGCTCCCCAGTCATGGAGCGGAGCCTGTCTAGCATGAGGCTCGCGCTCCGCAGACACACTCCGATCGGCCCGCTCCCCAGTCATGGAGCGGAGCCTGCCTAGCATGAGGCTCGCGCTCCGCAGACACATCCGATCGGCCCGCTCCCCAGTCATGGAGCAGAGCCTATCTAGTGTGAGGCTCGCGCTCCGCAGACACGCTCCGATCAGCCCGCTCCCCAGTCATGGAGCAGAGTCTGTTTAGTGTGAAGCTCGCGTTCCGCAGACACACTCCACGCCTTGGGAATGTCATAGAGAGCGGAGGCTAATAGTGCGGAGGATGAGGCACAAAACTATAACACACAGCATCGCGCGACAATAGACGGGTCGTATGTACCACCCCATGCTGGACTGCGTCAGCCGTTATGGCTGCTCAGCGCCACGCCGGCATAACCTTTGGTCCTAGGTGATGCCGGCCTATATAGCTCTGTGGTTTTGGTAAAAAATAATGAATGTCTGCCGCATCCGCCTGTGTCGGATGATGACGTCTGCAGCGTGTGGCAGAGAACGAGCCGACAGAAGAGAACGTCTTCCATACGGCCCTTCCTGTTTCTATACGTCCACTCGCCTATTGCCCGTTTTGTGTCCGAACATAATGAGCTCCGCATTCAGCTGCCAAACAATACGACCGAGCCCAGCCCTGTGACTCAGCTGGGACGAACTGCACACAAGAAACGTTCACACAGGCGACGACAGCAAGGCCGCTGCTGCGCCTTCCCCGGCTGACACCAGCACGGCTGAGGCAGCGACGGCGGGCGCCGCTCAGCAAACGCCGCTGGCGACCGGGGACCGTCGGCGAGACGGCGCCGCCGGGGCCGCGGCCTCGTCTCGCCGGGTCACAGGGCACTGACCCTTGAACGCCAGCTCGCTGACGCAGCCGGCGGCCATGCACGCCGCGCTGCTCGTGTGCAGCTCGTTCCAGGTGGTGTCCAGGTCGACGCCGATGCCGCCGCACGGCATCTTGACGAACGAGCGGATCGGCAGCTCGCCCAGCTTGCCCAGGTCCAGCTTCTGCCGGTTCAGCGGGTTCGTGCCTGGCGGGCGCGCGGGCGCGGTACGGGTCACGCTTCGGAAGCGTTGTTTCTCCCAGCCGCGGTTCACTTTGCGTGCAGGTTATGTGGGATTTCAGCAGATGGAACGCTGTTTTAAAATAGCGTGCGCGGCACGGGTCGATAAAGAACATTTGAGACCATATTCTCAGAAGCTCCCACCGCGAACAAATGTTGGGAGTAGAAGGAGAATCTCACGAAAATGATATTGTCCAGGGGGCTTAGATTGCTAACTTGAGCGCCGTACTGCAATTGACATTCACGCTTACGTAAGCTTTGCCACGAAAAGTACACGGTAGGCTATTACTTCCTAAAAATCATTGTTGAACACCTGCATCACAATTTGTTAGTAATTATCAGCTGGCAACGGTTCACCGGCGAGCAAGCAGACGCCGTGGTCCAGTGGACGTAGCTCTGTCTCCGCTCCACACTACACCATTTCGCCGGCGGCCTCTGGCGCAGACGGTCGGGCAGCCGGTCCGTACCGAAGAAGATGGTGTGCGCCTCGCTGTGGCAGGTCTGGATCTCCTCCAGCGTGGCCTTGCGCGAGCGGATGCGGTCGCAGCGCTGCGTGAGGCCCGTCTCCTGCAGCCGACTCCAGATGAACTGCAGGCGCGCGCTGTGCTCCGGGTGGTTGGAGCTGTCGCCGCACACGCACTGGTGCTTCAGCATGAGCGGGTCGTAGACCAGGCCGGTGCCGCAGCCCTGCCGGCAGCAAACGGCACCGTCAGACGCCGCAGACCTAGAGGAGCAGCGGACACCGGACGCGGCCCGATGGGGGCCGGCGCGGCCATCTGCCGGGGTCGGCCGTCTGTTCTCAGCAAGCGCCAGCAAGGCATCATGGGGTCAGGACGGACGGGCTTCGTGTCACAGATAGCACACAGGTCGGCACCGAGACGACACAGCCCCTACACCTCCTCACAAGGGCCAACACCACATTATTGGGTACCATACCAGATGGATCAGAAGGTGACCTTGCAGGTTACGAGAACATAACGCTGCCAAAACTGGAGCACCGCGAAAGCTGCCATGGAAATACAAAATATCCGAGGAGCCTCAATCTAAGTTTTGTCGCATAAAACGCGGTGACTCTCACTCACCATAACAGACCCACGTAAAATTTGTACCTCCCGCACTATCCTACGTGCAGTGCAAGATTTGTCTTACCCTAAACCCAGTTAGATGAAATGCATCTGAATAAAAAAAATAGTAGCACGATCGACAACACCGAAGCATCATGTGCGTGCCGCACCACAGCTGGCGGCGCGGCAGCACTGCGCTGCACGAGGCATACCTGTTTGCTGACGTAGGTGATGTGCGGGTCGCGGGAGGCGCTGGCGGCGCTCGGGTTCAGCGTCACCAGGGGCGAGGAGAAGGCGCGCGCCAGCGGCCGAATGGAATGGTGAGAACGCGCGCACGGCGGCGGACCTGGCGGCAGAGGCGTGCCCGTCACGGCCAAGCGGCCAGCGTGGGCGGCCTGATCCACACAGCGCTGGCCACGGCGCTGACAGGAGAGCGCGGAAGCGGCGCCGGCGAGAGATGGAAACACTCAGTCACAAGGCGAAGTGAACGGCCAGCCTAATGTCCCACACGAGCGGACGGCGCCCGACACGGCCCTGCCGCGTCGCGCGATGGACAGCCGGCGCCTCTCCGCAGAGCGCACCGCACTCACGCCGCCGCGTCGCGTCGGCGCGCACCACGTTGGTAACGTTGGTGACGTACGCCACCAGGTGGCAGGCAGCGGGCGCTGCCAGGTGGCGGCGGCGGGCGCGCGCCCGGCCGCGTCGCGGGCCGCAGCGGTAGTGGGTCGCCCGGCACCGGCGCGGTCTGGCGCTGGGGCCGGGCAGCGCGGCGCGCAGCAGCTCCAGCGGCGCACCGACCAGCAGCCGCAGCAGGCCCTCGAGCAGCGCGGCGGCCGAGTGGAACAGCGCCGGCCGGCCGGCGGCCGCCGCCAGCCAGCCGGACAGCGGCTCCGGCCGCTCGTCACAGGCGGGGACGGCCATGCCCCCGAGCTCTGTGCTCCCACTGAGATCACGGGCCGGGCCCGGCTACGGCACGAACGTCTCGGTGCTAAAGGACGGCAGATTTGTGGCGTTGTTCGCGCCGCGGTAACACAAAGGAACACACAATTTGCTAGAAAGGAGAACAAACAAAAAAGATAACTACTATTTCGGCCAGCTTTATGCACCACTTCAGGAGTTCATCACCCAATCATCTGTTCGGCACGTGCTATACTTGTTGGTGGCACGTCTGGTGGAATAGTAAAATGTATAGCGAGACAACGATTAAGAAAACGAAAGAGAATGAATAAAAAACCGTCATTGTATCCCCGCAACTAAAATATTCCATTCTTCGTTTGCCTTCGGATGACAAAATTATAGGTTCACGCACAAAAATAAGCTTACAAAACCGAACACGTTTAGTGACACAACACTGCATTTTCGTCTATGGATCTCGCAAGTGATCGAACAATTATCGACAAACTGGACTATTCTCATCGAACATACAATACCCAAGTATCGTAGGTGCGACGTGGCACAACTATAATTTCCTGTTACATACGATTCACGCCAAAAAATGGCGTCTTTTTATGAAAACTGAGGCGAGCTGCGGCCCGCGCTCCTAACGCATTCAGCACATTTCTTGTGGCATGTTTTTGCTTTTGTTCTTACGCTGGGGTGCTATTGCAAAGTCTTGGCTGTAATCTGGCCCGATGGAAGACGGCTAAAACCCATCATTCATTCTTATAGCGCTTATGCCCATTACCGCGGAAGACCAGCAGCAAAATCGATGCAAGGTCTGCCCGGTACACGTGATCCCACAGCCGTTGGATCCCGCCTGGAACCACGACTCTAACTCGTCCTACTGCGTGCGAACCGGAACACCTGCTGGGCCGGCCGATCCTTCCAAGCGCAGGCGCCACCGTGACATCATTCTACGCAGTGTCACAAAAAGCCGCCGGAAACCAGCTGAATGAAAAACCCGCTGGGCTTATTAAGCAAGTTACACGGCGCGGAAACATAAAGGCATCATCAGATTAGGAACGTCACAGTCCTCACATCAGGCAGCCAACCTGTTGAACAAAGTTAGCCCGGTGAACAGCCTAACAGGAAGTCTGCAACACCCGTGCTTGAAGGGCATTCGTTCACGTGAGTAAACATTGTGCCCATCAAACGTACCGCGCACAAGTTAAGATGAAAACGTATTGCATTATAAACACGTGGGTCTGGTGTCAGCACTGCCCCGGCCGGGGCACGTGGAGGCCCTGCTGTTTGAGAGGGCGGCCGCCAGGTGGTGGCCAAAACCGCGGGCCGCAGCCGGCATGCCAGGTGATGATGATGGTGATGATTTGGGGTTTTAGGGCGCATCGACTGCTGTAGGTCATGCAACGCCCATTCCGGCATGCCAGGACCATTCGACAATAACTGTGAGGCACTGACGTTCCGCTCGCTGTCGGCTTAGGGGCTGATCTCTGCCGGCTTGGGTGCTGGTCTCTGCCGGCTTGCGTGCTGGTATGTTAACTTGGGTGCTGATCTCTGCCGGCTTGCGTGCTGGTCTCTGCCGGCTTGCATGCTGGTTTGTCAGCTTGGGTGCTGGTCTCTGCCGGCTTGCGTGCTGGTCTGTCAGCTTGGGTGCTGGTCTCTACCGGCTTGCGTGCTGGTCTGGCTTGGGTGCTGGTCTGTCGGCTTTGGCGCTGGTCTGTCGGCTTGGGTGCTGGCCTGTAGGCTTGGGTGCCGATCTGTCGGCTTGGGTGCTGGCCTCTGTCAGTCTGGGTGCTAGCCTCTGGGTGCTGTGTTTTGACCGGAAGAGGCACAGGCATACTGTGGCCAGCGCCGTGCGCCCATATGCCCGGAGCTGGCACGTCAAAATCAGGGTCAGCTTGTCCCGCTGGTCTCGGCGAACGCGGTCCAGCTCGGGTGCACGTGGACTGTTGTTGTTAGCCCACCAAATATGTTCGTTGGAACCGTGCTGACGAAACGCCTTGTTTCTCCGCTGCCTCACCGCACTTATCATGTGACCTGGTAAACCATTTTCTCCGTGGTTCAGCAGGGCTGTAGACCAGTCTAGCACATTATGCAAGCCTTGCCACCGGCTGGGCAGAGTGAAGGTTTCAGTTCCAAGCTTACCACGATCTTCAGCGTGTCAGGTCATTCGCACGGGAGGTCTGGCAGTCACTGACCAGACGACCGAGCCAGCACGACAAGCGTCGAAAGTTTAACGCGATGCAGTCGGGTCACTGCTGACAATGGGCCCGCTCGCTCGTTGAGGCCTCCCCCTCCCCCCCCCCCCCTTCAACCCACTCAACCCACCCTTTTCCCCTAGAAATGAAGGTGAGCTCGGTCCGGAAAGTGGCCTAAAACAATTTTCGTCACACTTCTCTCCCCTCGTAAAATACAAGCTCGGCTAAGTTGAGATCTTAAAGCTTGCGATTTAAGGCTTTCCGGTCACACTATTTACTTGTCGCGACATGAACCCCAACATGGAGAAACCTTTCGGCCAATCAAATCCAGCATTGGCGCACGCCTTGGAAACGCATCCCATCGCCGCCCCACCCTCCCACAGTTTCGACACATTTACCTCCGAAAGCTTATCCACCGTGATGAAGCACGCAGCGCTATCGACCAGCATTCGTGGAATGGACGTATGCAATAGCAGCCTCTAGCATTATCGGATGCAACAACATGATGTAACTCCCTTCCTGGAATACAATAACGCCTGCCTTCAATGCAGTCTGCTCAGACTCCCCCGAATCATTTATGCGCCTCACTTGACCCGGTATCGACCCCGGAGCACTTCCGGTCCGACCCAGCCAACGCAAACAACAACGCGAACAGAAGAATGCGCCCGGGCCCCAGGCATGTGTTATGGTATCGCGTAAGCCACATCCGCCCAGCCATGACACAGGCCCTCGTGACCGTCCACCTAACCCATACACACAGCCGGGGGGACCGACACTCGTGCCGCCGCGACATTGAGACCGTTCAGGGTGCCCGGCTGGCGTGTGCTACTCCCCTCCCCCCCTCACCCCCACCCACCCAGCCGTCACCATCGAAGGACGGCCCCGACCTTAAGCCTCCCGCCATCGCACGGCCGGGCGCAGGCATCAATCTCCGCTCGGCCGGTACCTTGGATTAATTAATCCGGACATCGATTCCCCGGGATCAATACGGAAGGCGCGCCACACATGTCGACGGCGGCGGGTCGAAGCGACGCTACAGCCCGGGCGCCAATCAATAAGGTACGTGCGAACGCTCGCCAGCGGCCGGTCACGTCACTCGACCGACACACGCCGCCGGAGGTGCGAGGCCGTGTCTCTGTCGTTATTAGCCGGCCCAGCCTTGTCTCTGGGGGCCAGACGGCCTTTGCGGGACGTCATCACGACTGCTGCGAATGGAGGCGGCAATCTCGCACAGCCAGGAGCGGAAACCGAGCAATCGACGGGGTCCATCACACACGGAGCGGATCGAGCGCCTAGTGAGCGTTGAGACAGCGGCGCGGGGACGGCCCGCTGCACGCCCGGCAACCGAGCCAGCGAGACCGGAACGGACGTGCGATCCGGCCCAGCGGACAAGCGACTTCCAAGGGCCGCCCAGACGACAGCGAAACTGACACAATCACTTTGAGACTGACAGTTTTAAAACTGACAAAGCATGGCAAGCAAACTGAAACTGACGACATAACATGGCATGAGCGACGAGCCTGCCGTCAGGCCACGGTCACTGCCGCGGCGGCCGGGGCCGAGCCGAGGTCTCCCAGGCGCGGCCGGGGCGTCGGACGGCTGGACCCGCGGACGCCGGGAATATCCCAATGTTTGGCGGGAGGCCTACCTGGAAAACGTGGCCGGCCTGGTTCCAGAGATCATGACCAATGCTAGCGGCGGGGCAGATTCCGAGAAGCCCGACATATCCGAGAACCGGAGCCAGGGACCCCTCCCGCGGCTAAGATCCCGCCTGACAGCCGGCCCTGCTCGCCACGTGCGCCGAGGCCCGCTGAGGGGCGACTTCGACAGCCCTGGTGGCACACAACCAAGGCAGCACTCGCGGGCGCGCCTCATTCACAGAAACGGCCATTGGCTGCCGAGCGCTCCTGCCAATCAACAGCCACATGCTGTTGGCCGCGAAGACGCCCCGAGCGCACGAACAAGGCGCTTCCGGGTCTCCACCAACGCCGCCAGCGAGGCGCTGACGTCCCCGCAACGACATCCGCTGGCGAAGGGGCGGAGCCGCCGATAGCGGCGGCGCCGTCGCTCGGCACGCGGACACAGGCGGCGAGCCGACACCCGCTCACAGCTGGGCGACGGCTGAGCGCGCCGGTGGCACCGCGCCGCGCGTCAATGCACCTCCCAGCGCCCGGCGGCGCCCACACGTACCGTCCTTGTAGGCTGACCGGGAGCTGAAGTTCAGCTGGGGCTGCAGCTCCTCCCGCACCTCGGTCAGATCGATCACCTGGCGAAGCGTCACAGCGTCAGGACGCACGGTCGGGGCGCGGGCGCGCGCGGCGCAGAACGCCATGCCCTAACGTGGTACAGCGCGACAGCGTCACTTCGCGCTGTACCGGTGCGACAGAGCATGCATGCAGACACGATACGGAACGGGCGGTCGGGATGTCTGGAGTTCCCTTGTGGGAATGCAGGACTGCAATACATATGGAGCGAAATTACAACGGGCGGGCAAGACGCAAGGTGCAGGCGCTCAATACCGCCACAATGCACATTACGGGCGACCACGTGTAAGGATATATGTGCGTTGTCGCAAAAACATACGGTTACATTACACACATGAAACAGCGCCGTCAACTCGTTCCAGTGCCTGCTGTGCAGATACTCCAGAGGCGGAGACGCACCATACGTCCGCGTCCGCAGCCATCACCACAACCCGCTGAAGCCTGCCTGCTTGTCGTTTACTGAGCTCCGGTTGTTTGCAGTGTAAGTTGTTCCAGAGCATTTAAAGCGAACGGCGTCGTAATCACGGTCGTAACCATAAATTTAAAATATCCCGGTTCTCTTGTTTACACACTGGTTACATCAGCTTGGCCAGGTTAAAAATAGCGTTATTCTGAAGGGACACTGAGCCCATTGCATCATTAATGTGCCTGGTTGTACCAGGCTGTGTGGTATGTGTATGTGACAACATGTAATCACGATGGCAGCAAGACGGGTCGCTGCACAGGCCGCCGCTGCCCGAGTCGCCGCGATCGTCCTCGCGCTCCGCTGGCGACCGTCCCCGCTTGTCGGGCAGCGCCGGGCAGGGTGTGCATACGAGTCAGGCCGGGTGACGGGGCCGTGGGCGCCGCACACCTCTGCCGCCACAGCTCGCGCCCGGCGGCCGGTAAGCAGCTGCTGCACCACCAGCTGTGACCGCCGGTCAGCAGCTGCTGCACCATCGGCTGTCACCACCGATGGCCAGCCGCCGGCCCATCACCACCGCAGGGTCTACAACCCGCTTCGACGAGAGCTAGACGCGGGGGCAGCGGGAGCGGCTCACCTCAGCTGGTGTACCGCCAGCTGTCACCACGGATGGCCAGCCGCCGGCCCATCACCACCGCAGGGTCTACAGCCCGCTTCGACGAGAGCTCGACGCGGGGGCAGCGGGAGCGGCTCACCTCAGCTGGTGTACCGCCAGCTGTGACCGCCGATGGCCAGCCGCCGGCCCACCACCACCGCAGGGTCTACAGCCCGCTTCGACGAGAGCTCGACGCGGGGGCAGCGGGAGCGGCTCACCTCAGCTGGTGTACCGCCAGCTGTGACCACCGATGGCCAGCCGCCGGCCCACCACCACCGCAGGGTCTACAGCCCGCTTCGACGAGAGCTCGACGCGGGGGCAGCGGGAGTGGCTCACCTCCGCGTCCTTGGACTCCTGCATCTCGCGCGCCACGGCCGCCTCCGTCTCCTCCTCCACGTTCTCCACGTGGTTCTTGCTGCCGGCCCGGGTCAGCACAGTCTGGCGGATGTGCTGCAACAGACGGGGCGCGGGTCAGGCGCGGCGCGCCGGGCGCAGGCGACACACACCGGCTGTCCAGACTGCGAAGGGCCGACTCCGACAGTGCGGCCGCCTGGCTGCTCACCGCCAGTCCTGCCGAGGCGAGGCTGCTCCTCCCGCCCGTGGAGGTCGCCCCCCGGCGACGCCCCATGACAGCCTAGAGGTCTGGCGCAGTGACGGTCGGTCGGACAGCGCTCCGCCGTCCCGAGCGGGCAGAGCTTCAGCGATCGTGTGCGGGTAGTGGGGAGTGGACGCCTTATAAGCGGCCTGATGCCGGAAGGGCACACAGCATGACGTGTGCACAGACCAATCAGCGATCGAGGATCGCTGATGCAACTTGTGGGCCGCTGCAATCTTGAGACGAGCATGAGCCTGTAGCCGCTTTACGGTCAAGCAAGGTCACAACCGGCCGAGTGGTTACGGCAGTTGGCTCCAAATCGAGAGGTCTGGGGTTCAGTTCCCGTCGTGCGAAACTTTTGCAGGTCCCGGTTTGCAACAGGGCGTCAAAAGCCAATGACAATGGAAGCCACTGACTAATGTGGAGACATAACCACCCAACAGCACCGCTGAAGCTTGGGCTCTGGTGCCCACCGCCCCGTGGCCTGTCGCACCTGCTTCAGCAGGTTGTGCTGGTGCTGCTGCTCGTATAGCCGGCGCTCCTTGACCAGCTGGTCGTACTGCTGCTGGGTGAGGCTGGCCTGCTGGAGCAGCGGGTGGCCGAGCGGCAGCGGCGCCGACTGGGTGCGGCTCAGCGGCCGGCCCTGGATGGTGCGGCCCAGTCGCGCCTGCGCCGCCTGACGCACACAGGGCCACGTCGGTCAAGCACCGCATCAGCACCGCGTGCGAGCACACGCGCCCGACAGACCGTCGGCCAAGAGCAAACAGACAGCGCCAGCCGCCACGGCGCCACACACGAACGCACGTACCGCCCCAGAGGCCGTGTGGAGGGCCGCCTACGCTGCCGCGTCCGATCCTCCAAAGGTCCCCCGCAACACCCGGCGGGGATCGTCCCTCACCAGGGCACCCCCGTCTAACCCCCCCCCCCTCCCCACAATGATCCTCGGGAGGTCCCGTTTCCTTTCACCGCCGGGCGGGGACCGCTCTCACCTGGGCACCCCGTCTGACCCCCTCCCCACACTGATCCTCGGGAAGTCCCGCTTCTCTTCATCGCCAGGCGGGGACCGCCCTCACCTGGGCACCCTCGTCTGACCCCCCCCCCCCCCCCCCCCGGTGATCCTCCAGAGGTCCCGCCTCCCTACACCGCCGGGCGAAGATCGCTCCACACCTGGGCATCCTCGTCCTGCCCCCCCCCCCACACTGATCCTTCCGAGAACCACCCCCTGTATCGCCGGGTGGGGACCGCCCCTCACCTGGGCACCCCGTCTGCCCCCCCCCCCTCACACTGATCCTCCAGAGGTCCCGCCACCCCCCCCCCCCCTCCCGCCGGGCGGGGATCACCTCTCACCTGGGTACCCTCGTCTCGCCCCATAATAAACACTGATCCTCCAGAGGTCCCGTCCCCCCCCCCGCCCCGCAACGCCGGGCAGGGACCGACCCTCACCTGGGCGCACGTGACACCGTGCGACGGGTAAAAGCCGCTGATGAGCGGGTTGGAGGTGCGCGATACCTGCTCCAGCGTCTCCATCTGCTTGCGGATGTAGGCGGGGGACGTGGGCGGCGCGCACTCGCTGTCTATCACTGCAACAGCGGAGGTCCAGCCTCAGAGCGTGCAGGCGGCGCAACCGGCAGACCCCGGCTCGAGACCGGCCTCAAGCTGGTGGCCCCAGCTCGAGACACGCCTCGGACTGGTGACTCCGGCTCGAGGCACACCTCGGGCTTGGGATCCCGGCTCGAGACACGCCTCGGGCTGGGGACCCCGGCTCGAGACAAGCCTCGGGCTGGGGACCCCGGCTCGAGACACGCCTCGGGCTGGGGACCCCGGCTCGAGACACGCCTCGGGCTGGTGACTCCGGCTCGCGACACGCCTCGGGCTGGTGACTCCGGCTCGAGACACGCCTCGGGTTTGGTACCCCGGCTCGAGACACGCCTCGGGCTGGGGACCCCGGCTCGAGACACGCCTCGGGCTGGTGACTCCGGCTCGAGACACGCCTCGGGCTGGTGACACCGACTCGAGACACGCCTCAAGCTGGTGACCCCGGCTCGAGACACGCTTCGGGCAGAGGAACCGGGCTTGAGGCCCGTTTCGGTCTGGGGACCCCGGCTCAGTGACCTCAGTGAACAGGCTGCCAAGGCGGCGCCATCATCAGCACTCTCACGCCACGCTGCACGCAGAGGAGTGTTCTACAGTGATTAGCCGCTAACCAGCCGCCCAGCGTGCCATCACACCCGCCAACTGACGTCACGCATGACGACAACCGACACTCGTCAAAGGCGCACAACGCACCTTTATACGCACAACTGTGTGCACGCGCCAATGACCACCGCTCAGAGTCGAGGTTCACTTGCAATATCGATTCAGAGTGGCCATAACCAGGCCAGCGCGAGCAGTGCCTACTCACCGGGTAGCATGGGGAAGAAGGGCGCCATGATGGGCGCCCCGATCGGAATCAGCGGCGGGTACGGGCCGGGCCGGGACGGCTCCGTCTCGCTGCCGGAGCTGACGGCCTGACGGACACACACACACACACACACATCACGGTCAGGTCAGTCAGTACCAGGGACGGCCCCGGACCTGGGGCGGCTCCGTCTCGCTGCCGGAGCTGACGGCCTGCCGGACACACACACACGCACACACACACACACACACACACACACATCACGGTCAGGTCAGTCAGTACCAGGGGTGGCCCCGGACCGGGGCAGCTCCGTCTCGCTGCCGGGGCCGACGGCCTGCCGGACACACACACCCATCACGGTCAGATCAGTCAGTACCAGGGGCGGCCCCGGGCCGGGACGGCTCCGTCTCGCTGCCCACGCCGCCCGGCCGCTGAGCACACACCAGTCCGGCCAGGTCAGCCCCGGAGGGAGGTTCCGGCCGGCGCGGCCGGTGCCGGGAGACCGCGGACTCGGCAGACGGCCCCGCCAGGCCAGTCGCCTGGTGCGCTCCGCACTCTCAGTGCCGGCGCGCCGGTACGTCGGTTCCGTCTGTTCGGCGCGGCCGGTCATTAGTCGCCGGCCCCGAGCGCCGTTAAGCCCCTCGCGTGAGGCGGCCGGCGGCCTACGCGGCGCGGCCGGCCGCGCCAGCCGGCTGAGCGATGGTCCCGGCGCGCCCCCGCTCTAGCCGACCTGACCTTCTACCGGCAATTTGTAGCCGGGCCGACACGCCCCGCCCACCTCGCCCACGACCGGCACGCCTGCCTGTCCCCCCACCACCACCCCCAGCCAGTGCCAAGCTCGGTCCAGCAGCCGCTGGGTCTGGGGCTGGGCTGAGCCTGGAGCTGGGACTGGAGCTGGGATTGGAGTTGCGGCTGGGGCTGGTGCTAAGCCTGGGGCTGGGGATGATACTAAGCCGGAGGCTGGGGCTGGTACTAAGCCTGGGATTGGGGCTGGTGCTAAGCCTGGGACTAGGGCTGGTGCTGAGCCTGGGACTGGGGCTGGTACTAAGCCTGGGACTGGGGCTGGTACTAAGCCTGGGACTTGGGCTGGTGCTAAGCCTGGGGCTGGGGCTGGTACTAAGCCTGGGACTAGGGCTAGTGCTAAGCCTGGGGCTGGGGCTGGTACTAAGTCGGGGACTGGGGCTGGTGCTAAGCCGGGGGCTGGGGCTGGTACTAAGCCTGGGGCTGGGACTGGGACTGAGCCTGGGCTGGGGCTGGAGCTGGGCTGCGCCTGGAGCTTGGACTGGAGCTGGAGCCGAGCCTGAGACTGGTGCTGGAGCTGAGCCTGAGTCTGGGACTGGAGCTGGAGCTGGAGCTGGGGCTGAGTCTAAGGCTGGGGCTGGAGCTGAAGCTAAGACGGCGGACCGCCGGCGCCGGGCTGACGCTAGCCGCGCACGGACCTGGCGGCGGGGTCGGCGCACCGCGGTTCGTTGCCGCCGACACAGCGCGGCCCTCCGGCGTCTGCTGATGGCTCGCGTACTCCAGCGGCCTCGGCTGGCGCGCTGGTGGATGCCGGACGCGCGTAGGACACGCAACGGGCGCGCGGCACAGCCGGCGCCGCCACGGCGAGCGCGCCCCGTATCGACGCGGCGCACACCGGGCAGGGGCGGCCGAACGGCGGTCGGGGCCACTTCCGCGTCTGAAGACGGCGCTGGGGCGACGGCGTCGGGTCAGGAGCCATCGATCGTCGCGCGCCGTCGGCCCGGCTGATCGATGGAGCTCACACACAGGGTCACGGGCCACGCCAGCCGGGCCGCCGCCGCCGCCGCCGCCGCCGCCGCCGCCGCCGCCAACCGCTCTCACGCACCGCCGACGGCGCCGCTGACCGGCCGGCGTCGCCCACGGCGCCTGCAGGCCCGCCAACGGCCGCGGCCGTCGACGCCATGTCCGGGTGCCGCTGATGCCGGTCCAGGGTACGCCGAGCCCGGCCGGCGAGGAGATAACAGACACACGGGTTTGACATTCAGCGTTGAGATGCAATCGCTCGCGCGGATTGGCTGATGGGCGAGATTCTACTGCGCCTTTTTGAGACAAGTTGCAATAGTTGGCCACTAAACCCCTGGCCACCGGCCAAGCATCACGGTGCCGGAAGCTAAAGGCACTCGCAGGGGCCGTACAGTGCTTTGATGTTTGGCTACTTAATGTTTTATCGTATGACGACCTTGGTTCGCGTCAAAGCCCCACCGCCTGGCCCAGCCAAACCTGGGCAACTGGCCTCGAACGCCGCCACGGCCAGCCCACGACCCGGCCGGCGCGGTGGGGGCTCGGATCAATCCTCGACGAGTGGGCCGGCCGCTCCCGGCTGGCGGCGACCCGCGGTCAGGTGAAAGGTCGCCTGATGAGCATTGATCGCCGCCGCCGACGGAGACTGATGGCCGGAGGAGGCGGCGCACCGGCCGCCAGCTGCCGAGGGACGGCCGCCAGCTGCCGCACGACGGCCGGCGCGCGGCCAGCAGCAGCCGAGGGACGGCCGCCAGCTACAGAAAGCCGGCCGGCAGTTGCCAAAGGAAGGCCGCCAGCAACCGAAGGACGGCCGGTGCACGGTCGGCAGCAGCCGGAGGACGGCCGCCAGCTGCCGAAGGACGGCCGGCGCAAGGCCGGCAGCAGCCGAGGGACGGTCGCAAGGTACCGAAGGACGACCGCCAGCTACCGAAGGACGGCCGGCGCAAGGCCGGCAGCAGCCGAGGGACGGTCAGCAAGGTACCGAAGGACTGGCCGCCAGCTGCGGACGGACCGCCAGCTACCGAAGGACGGCCGGCTGCAAGCCAGGCTAGCAGCCGAGGGGACGGTCGGCAACTGTACCGAAGGACGGCCGGCCAGCTACGAAGGACGGCACGATGCACAGGCCAGGCAGCTAGCGAGGGACGACCGGCAAGCTGTCCGAAGGACGCCGGCACGGCCAGCTACGCAGAGGGGCGGCCGGCAACTGTCGAAGGACGGCCGGCAGCTACCGAAGGACGGACGACGCACAGCCAGGAGTAGCCGAAGGACGACCGGCGCACGGCCCGTTCAGTCGGGCGGGCGCAGCGTCGATAGGGTACAAGTACGTTGGTCAATAGACCGTGAACACCGCAGCCTTCACGGTCCGTCCCGTGAATGATATAGGACTTCTCTGTTCCTCTCGCTCGAAGCCACGTGGTGAAATCAAGATGTACCCATACATACAGCAGCGAGAAGGCCCGCTGTAAGTCTCTCCGAGACATTGTCAACCTACATTCTCGGAGACAGCGGCGCCTGCGGCTCGGAGACAGACAGCATCTCTGTGTGACATTGCCAGTCTCCGCGCCCATAAGCTCATGCCGCCTGGATGCGCCTTTGCGGGTGTCTTGCTCGACCGACCGGCGCGCCTGCAGCATAGCGCGCCCCCAGCGCCAGTGTTAGCTCTCGTGGCCGGGCGCGGCCCGACCTCCCGCCGCGCGGCCCAGAGGCCGCCGTCGCAGCCGGAGCTGGTGCAGAGCTGCAACGACCGGGCGCGGTCCGGCGTGGCGACGGGCGCCGGTTCCGCCCGGCGACAGAGCCCCGGCTGCCGGCGCCGCTGTCAGCCCGACGCCAGACGCACAGGCTGGCCGCCGTTCGCCGCGGCCGGCCGGCGCGCAGTGCTCCGCACACACTGCCGGACGCCGCCGAACGCCCCGCTGACGCCCCGCCGACCGGCGGCGCCGCAGCCGTCGACGGCCCCCGGCGGGCCGACGGCGGCCGGCCCTGACCCTGTCGGACGGTCAGGAGCGGACCTCGGCGGCGCGGCGGCGCCGCCGCGGCCGTCCCGCCGCCGGCCGCCAGGCGGCGGCCCGAGCGCCGGCCGCCGCTCTGGCCGCGCGCCTCCTGCGGCAGCTCGTCACCGCCTCGTCCTCCTCCCACACGGCCGGAGCGGCGGCCCGGGGCCGGCCGGGCGCACGCCGCAGGGGTTATTTCGGCGCGCGCGCGCGGCGGCGGCGGTCGATCGGTGTCGGGCGCTGCTCTCCCGGGACGGCTAGAAATACGCCGACGCCGCCGCGAATAGGCCGGCCCAGCGCTGCGCAGTACGTCGGTATTTATACAGCCGGGCGGGCGGCCGGCGAGGTCGGTCGGCCACGGCGCTCGGCCGGCCGCCCAGCCGCCGCCGCCGCCGGGCGACGCAGCAGGCGTGGTGGTGACCCCGGCCCGGTCCGGGCCGCAGCCGCTGACGCTGACGCGGGCCGGGTCAGCAGGAAGCCCAAGCAGGCTCATCAGTCCCCAGCGTGCGTCGTCGGCGACGTCAGCGCGCGGCCGCCGTTGATGAATGCGGACTAAAGGGGGCGCTTCGAGCCTGCTCCCGAAATACCGCAAAAACATACGGCGCATTCACCATATCAGGCTCATTCACGCACCACGCACTGCGTGGTGCGTGATATGGTGTTCTGGTAATCTGGTGTGCCGATGTTTCATGCGCCGAATGGGACCGTATTGGAGCTCTGTGAACACGGCCCGGAAAAGCCCCACTTAAGGTGCATTTCCAGCGACCCGGACGACAACGAATCGATGCCGTTGACGTTATTCATGATGTTATATCCCATAGATTGTGTGCCTTTTGTTTGTTCGCCGGGACCCGGACGACAAAGATGCTACGTGATGTCACGCAGGATGTTAGCAGGACGCGCGGAATGTTCTCCCGAGACTCGATCCAACTAAGCCAGAAATGGCGCAATTTTTCAAGATTCAATTACGAAGAGGTCAATTTGTGTGCCCAGGACCGACTACGAGTGAAACAAAGGTGTTTTACGTTACAAGCCCATAATTTGCAGCTGCCATTTTTAGGAGCATCATAGTATCTGCAAACGAGAATCTTCGTGTCTTCACATGCGCAGTTATTGCCGCGACAGTTACGAAAACGCAAACAGAAATCGTGCCGCACTGCGAACACGTCCGACTTATTTCACGCGACATCACGTAGAGAAGCACATTCCTGGTGCACTGCGAATACACCTTCCGGGTATACCACAGACGGCGAGCCTCCACAAACGCCATCCAACTGACAGCACTAACGGAAGCCGCACTAAACTTCTAGCTGTAAAAGTGAAACGAAGTACGAGCTAAATCTGGACGGGTCGATGCGAGGAGCTAACATCATCAAACAAGCACGCTCCTGAATTATTAACTCTATTTCCGTAAGGACGCTGGCTCCCGGAAGCTCAAAGGTCTCGCTGGAAAATGACCGCAGTCGATTCCACGAACCGTTTGTGGTTATTGGTTCCTCTGGCCATATATATATGGACCACACAAACAGCGACGGGTAAAGAACCTTTCGAAATGTCAGTGGTTGATCAGCGAATGCATATATCGCGCTCGCTCGATATCGATGACGATGCATTCTTCCGCTGAAACTGTTGCTGAATAGGTCACCACATTTCGCCGACAGGCACCGTTGCAATATGCAAATCGCTGTGAACGAGTAAAGAAAAAAACGTTCGAGGCAAGGAAGCGGGCTTTTCTGAGGGTGTAAGCACCATTGCTTGCCAAGGCCGGGAGCAAGGATCGCTACGAGGCGCGACATTAAACGACTGCCAAACCATCTGTGTACATCACATCTACCACGTCTCTTCTTTTAATCACGGCTACACACAGCGCGGGAAAATTCCAGACACTCAATCCAAGCAACTCAAAACAGATCTGAACACAGCAGAATGCCGCTCCCAAACGCCGGCGCTGTCCAGACACGGGCCTGGGGTGCCGCCAGCCGCGGCGCGGGCACTCCTAACAGCACGGGCGGCTGCGGGGGCGCGGCCGACGCCGCTGGGAGCGGCACCGCCGACCGGCCGGCTTACCGTGTGGACGGGCGGCCTGCCCAGCGAGATGTTGGGCATGGACGGGCTGCTGTAGAGCGACATCTCCGGCGCGCCGCGGCCGCCCAGGCCGGCCAGGTGGAACGGCAAGCCGCCGCCCTCCTGCGACGGACGGGAGCGCGCGTCAGGGGCGTGTGAGGCAGCACGGGGCACGCGGGCCGCCACAGCGACCGACAACCGCGCCAACCGACCACGGCGCCGCACAGCCCCACGTCGCGGGCCGTGTCGAGGACCGGGCGGTAGCACGTTTCGTCCAACACCAGGGGCCCACGTAACCGGTTTGAGTGTCGCCTCCGTGGGATCTGTGCGGGCGGGGGAGCAATGTTGAAACTCTCGACCTAAGCCCGGCGATTCCAATCCCCGGCGATTCCCACCAAACAGTATGTCAGCACAATATGCACACCGGACATTACAAACGTCCATAGACAGATACGTCACGCGCTGACTTCATCACACCACAGAAGCGCTTGCCCATGTGTACGCTACATTACGCATCCGCATTACGCTACATCGCACGGAGGGCGGTGGCTGTCCTGTGCCCACGCTCCGGTGCGCACGCACAGATCCGGCGCGGCGCGGTGCGCCACCTCACCTCCTGGATGGCGGTGCCGCCCAGCCGGCCGCTGGCCATCAGGAAGGACGCGCTGGGGGGCGAGCTCGGGTCCGAGTCGGGCGTGCTGGTGCTGGACTCCACTGCCGACACAAGGAGCCCCCGTCAGGGAGGCCCCGGCCGCAGCATCGCGCGGCGTGGCAGGACGCCGACCCGTCTGGCCGGCGGACGTCTCGCTTGAGCGGCGGCCGAGTGTGCCATCCCGGCTCGTCAACAAAGGCGAAGAGCGCAACAGACGGCGTTGTCCGACGCCAGCTGCCGCAGCGTTTGCGACAGTCAAACGGCTGAGCCCCATACCCAGTGACCCGGCAACTCGAAGACCGCGCGAGTTCTGCCCCCCGCCGCCCCGCTACCGGTGAGCCTGGATTCCGAACCGGTCACCCGTCACGACAACAGGCCATACACGCCAGACTGCCGGCCGGCGGCCGTTCCCAGCCTGGAGGTCGTTCCCACCGCTGCCGGCAGGCCGCCGCTGAGAGCCGCGCCGCGTCCAGAGCTGGCCGCGTGCGCCGAGCCGCCGCCGCCGCCGCCGCCGCCGCCGCCGACCGCGTCCGGCCGCGAGCGCCGAGACGCCGCCGCCGGGGCGGGGCGGGGCGCGCCGCGGCGGTCCGACACGGCCGGTCACCGACAGACTGGCACCCAACGGCACGGGATGACCTCACACGGCTCGAGCGGACGGCGGGGCGTGCTCTGCCGGCTGCGCCACACCTCCGCCGCGCGTCCGACACGCGCCGCGTGTGGTCTCTAACTCGGCGGCCTTGCCTCACGCACAGGCGGCAGATCAGAAGGAAGGGGGGGGGGGGGGGAAGAGGTAGAGAGCCCAGCCCCAAATTCTGAGAAATGCGGCAATATTGCGTGTTGAATCACATCTGCTCACCCTTTAATTCTTCAAAAGTTGAGACGCATGACAAATTGAAACATTTATCCAAATGTAATCCTGCACCGTTCACCCAGAAAACAAACCCCACGTCGGTCTGCACGGGTTCGATTTCACGCACGCGAGCACCGCCTTAATTTTCAGCCCGCCAAAAGTGTTGCCTCGCCGCGCCAGTCCCGGACGCGCCGGCGCGAGCGCTGGCCGGCGCTGCAGCGTCCGCCGTGACGTCACCGACCGGCCCGTCGGCGGCAGATGCGCGCCGCTCGGCACTGTGCCGCACATGGCCGGTCCGAGCGGCGCCGCGGCGTCCCGGCTCAAGGTCTTCCAGTCGGCCGGGCTCAGACGGCGGCCGGACAGCGGCCAGCGCACGGCCGCCAGTGGCCGGGCCGGACGGGGCCGACTGGGAGATCGGGCCGGCCGCCCCGGGGACCGGGCAGGCCTGGTGACGGCCCGGCCGTCCGCTGACGACGCCCGGCGCCCGCGAGGCGCTGCCGCCGCTCTCGGGACCCTTCCGGCTGCGTCTCGACAGGGGCCCGTCTATGCCCGAGCCGGCTAGCGCGCCGGCCGCCGAGGCACCCGGCCGGCGGGCGCCCGCCCTCACCGAGCCGGGCCGGGCCGGGCCGACCGGCCTGAGCGCGGCCGACCGGTCCGGCCCAGCCCACCACGACGTCACACAGACAGACGACCGCACCGAGCGCCAGAGCAGCCGGCCGCGAGCCGCCGGCCGGGCCAGGGCGGCGCCGCTCCTACGTCGGGTCCTGCGGGGCGGCCGCGGCAGAGGCCGTAACCCAGAGCGGGCCGGGAACGGCGGGGTGTCAGCGCCAGTCCGGCAGGAGTGACGACGGTACCGCTGGTCCTCCCCCACCCCGTCCCCCATCCTCAACCAATTCACAAGCACACACAGGCCACACACGGATGTCCTCCGGATGTACGAGGCTACGGCGTGAACGGCTGGCGGATCAATGGTGTTTAGTTGAGCTGACAGTCCTGTTGTGTTTTATTTTGTTTTGGTTTTTGTTTTTGCTGATAAATCACTGTCAATCGCCTACACGCTACCGCAAAATGCGCGGACACATCCTGCTCATTCGGTACGCGCCGAAAACCATCCACCTGCCCAAAGATCGAGATTACAGGCAAACCAAAAATCGTAAGGGCCTGCTTAGCGTACTTCATGCTGACAGTCGATTGACAACATTCCTCGAATGGACAGCATGAACCTTGATTTCTTGGAATTCCCAAAATAGACCTGGTTATCAACATCATCGATGCAACAATAAAGCTGATAAAACTGGTCGCCGACCGAGGCCCTTAACAGGATTCTTAAATCTTCACAAGCACTCCCAGTGCCTCAGGACACGCGAGCAACTCAATCCGAAAAAAGGTTAAAGGTCCTCGCCTTTGTTTTTCAATCGCGGTGAAACAGAACGTCTACGTTTGCCCTCAAGCTGGAGGGCCACACGTTTCGGCACCGAGCAATCAGCGCCTCAGGACACATTCAGCTCTGGGGTATCGACGAGTCTAGGTGTCGGGAAACCAAGGCGCTACCTAGCCATTCATGGTGTTATTGTCACAATTCATACGGTGACACGCCACTTTCTGTCTCAGCTCTCAGCTCCCACCTCATGGGCTACCATGCATCCCACTATCTCGCCATCTACAGTCACCTATCATATCCTCACCTATCCTATCCTATCCTATCCTATCCTATCCTATCCTATCCTATCCTATCCTATCCTATCCTATCCTATCCTATCCTATCCTATCCTATCCTATCCTATCATATCCCATCATATTCCATCATCACCTATCCTATCCTATCCTCAACTATCCTATCCTCTCATATCCTCACCTATGCTATCCTACCTTATCCTCACTTATCCCTTTCCTCAGATCTCACCATCATCCCTACCTCCCATAAAGTACCACAAACCGCCGTGACACAAACCCACTGTCACAGCCTCATAACCGCACCGGAATTCGTTCGGGATGATGACGTAATTGTCGCGACATTTCACTCGTCATACCTGCGCCGTCCAATCGGCTGCGAAGTGAAGCCGGACACTGGCCGGCCCGCCGCCATGCCCTTAACCGCGGGTGACGGGGGCGGCTTGACCTGTGACAGCCCGTGACCGGCTGGCACCGGGCAGCGGAGGTGGGCCGGGTCCGGGTCCCGACCCCTCTCGGGTCCTCCCCGCCCCCGCTCTCGGCGGCGGCGGCGGCGGCGGCGGCGGCGGCGGCGGCGGTACTTACGGGCCAGCTTGCTCTTGTGCTTGATGGGGCCGCCGGCGTGCTCGTGGAGGCGGCGGCCGAGAGGCGAGCCGGCGCACCGGTCCAGCACACGCTGCTTGATGCGTGCCTTCAGGCTGATGTTCGGCTCGGACGCTGCGGCGGCCGTCGGCGCGCCGTTAGTCGCTGCGCACGCTCACGCCCACCGGACAGGCACGGCACGGCACGGCACACGACACGACAGGCGTGTTATCTCACACAGACGACACCGAGCTCCGGACAAGCCAGCTGCCACGCTCGCTCGCCCGTCGGGACATGATGTGAAGAAGCCCACGGCGGCTGAGGGCCAGAGCAGCCCAGCGGGCAGTCCGCGTGCGGTTAGTGCTCCTTCCACCGTCCACAATGAGGGCCAATCTACAAGCCTAGGCTACACGCAAAGGACGACATCCCGGCAAAGCCGCGGGATCTCATCTGTCTGGGCCACGTCGTCCCGCCCCGCGTTGTCTGGAGGGAGGGGGGGGGGGAGGGGATGCGGCGCTGGGAGCCCCCGGCCGTGCTGTCCCCATGACGCGCCCTGACCCCACCCCGCCGGCTGTGCCGCGCGTCGACCCAGCGCCGCCGGCTCGACCTGGGCTGAGTCAGCGCCCACGCTCGCCGGGCGTGGCGGCAGAAATAGGCGGCCGCTCGCAGCGGCCAGCCGGAAATAGGCGGCGCCCGCCGCCGATGGCCCGCCTCGCGGACACGACAGCGCGAAGCACTCTCGCCGCCCACCAATCACACTATTTTTAGGCGCGACACGCGCCCTGCCATCCGCCCACAACCTTCGTGTCCAGAGTCGCGGCGAAATGGCACTGGCCAACAACAAGAACGAGTTAGGGAGCGGACGGGGGCCCATGACTGATAACGGAGAGCTTATTGGTCCACGTGGCTGAAATTCCCCAATAAAGCAAGAACCTAAGCTCAATGCTAGCAAATTTTGGTTCGAACAAAAAGCGGCTGCTATTAGTCATCGTCGGCGTGCCGCCAGCAGTCATCATACAAGCACAGAGCGCCTGCAGAACGCTCTCCAAACACAAAGACGCGCCTCGCGAGATTGATGACCTTTCCGCGCGGAACAACTCGACTGGACGATGCCCCCCCCCCACGGCCTGCGCGTGCGGCAGGTCCCAACGCGGTCGGCTCTGCTCGGAGCGCGCCCGGGGACGTCGGCGCGGCGCGCCGCTGAAGCCGCCCCGCCACCGCCCTCGCCGGGCGCCGGGTCCGCCCGGTGCGGCCGGCTATTACTAACGGGGCGGGGCGGCCGCGGCGCAGCGCCGGCCAGCGGTTAAAATAGACAGGCTAAAAATGCATTCGCCAAGCTGCCGGGCACACGGCGGCGGCCGGGCGGCGCGGCCAGCCGTCGAGCTGTTAGCGCGGGGCAGGGCGCGACCGGCGGTCACACCCACCCACCCGCACACGCGCACAGGCAGGGACGGGCGGGGGCGGCGGGCGCGAGCGCGGCCCTACGTACCGGTCTTCCTGAGCGGGCAGTAATCGTCGTCATACTTGGAGAGGACGGACGTCCTGTAGGGGTGGGGCGACGCGTTAACTTTCTCGGCCGAGCGCTGGTGGGCGGGCCCGCTCCGGTTGCTGCTGGACGGCGCCGGACGCGACACGCACGCCGTTAGTTCACGTGCACGGTGACGGGCGGCGACACAGACAGACGGGCGGGCGGGCATGCCGGCGGAGGCGCCTACGCTCCAGCACGAGCGCGCCGCCCCGCCACACGGCCACACATACACACGGCAGCCGCCGTACCAACACGGCAGTGGCAGTGGGAAGCACGGCAATCTACACTGACGTTAATGACAATGACGCGTGGAGGTTCGTTACGACTCTAGAAACACGTCTGATTGCTCGCTGGGATAACGTTACACTAGGTGTGGTACATGCTATTGGACACGCTCGAGTGCCGCCGTCCATTACGGACCACGCAAGCCTTCATAAGGGTATGGGGTTGCACAGGCTGTCGTCTACATGCACTTTGGATGAAGATCGTACGATCACTGCGATGCGCCCAGGCCATCTGTGTGGTCGGTCATCAATGGAGACTATCGAACAAGGTGTTGTCAACACACGTATGCCGACGCGAAAGCTCGAAAAAAACAATGATCACGCGCAACTAAAAAAGACTTGTCACCGCCCGTCAGTTGCGCAATTTCCTGAATGGCCCTACACTCCATGCTTCACAACCAATCTGTTAGTGTGTTAAATGTGAAGTACCCCCTGTCAGTTTTTGTTAATTGAAATGCAGGTCTGTTATTCACAACATCTGGCAGCTTTGGAACGGTGCCTTCGCAGCCAGGTGGCCAATGCCACCATCTGATACGTTGCAGGGTGCCGCGATAATGGATAACGATGATGATGTACCCATCCCGCCAGCACGCCGGCGGAAGGGGTGGCTCTAACGTGCTGCTCAAGCTCGGGGTAATACCTTAAAAAATCAACTTTTACTCAATTCCCGAGCGTGCGTTTGACGTTTTTTTAACTTCGTGTATGAACATTACAAGGAACTAACAAGGCACTGCCACGTGTCAGAGCCCGCAACTGCACCGCGGGAGTGGCGAAACACGAAAACCCTAGTCTTATACACGGTAAAGAGCATGTATAATTAGCCGCGTGTAGCCTACTAGCAGCCCTCGACATGAGTCAGCAACAAGAGGTTGAGCGGCCGCAGGAGTCGGGCATTTCCGTGCGCGAAGTTCCCCATTCAAGTATCAAATCGACATCAAAAGCAAGCAGGGAAGGAGACATTCTGTTCCACGTTCCAGACCAAAGCCGGTCCTGCGCGTCGCGTTAAGATTTGACAAGCCGCCTCGGTGGTGCTAGGCTCGGGCATGACCTTCACCACTCTTCGGTCGCCTGACGAGCGCAGCTTCGGGGCCAAAGCCTGCGGCCTCCAGCGCGCTCCAGCGTGAACGTAACACCTCAGGCGTATCCGGGTGGCCTGCTGTTTTCGGAGCGGGGGGGGGGGGGGAGCCGATAAAGTCAACGTGACTCACCAGTTACGATACGGCGAGCTGGCCGCCGCCGCCTCACGCTGCTTCTTCTGCAGCACGAACTCCTGTCGGACACAGCAGTACTGTCGGCACGGCACGGCACGGCACGGCACGGCACGGCACGGCACGGCACGGCACGGCACGGCACGGCACGGCGAGGCACGGCGCGGCACAGCGCAGCACGGCACGGCACGGGGCACGGCACGGCACGGCACGGCACGGCACGGCACGGCGCGGCGCGGCGCGGCGCGGCGCGGCGCGGCACAGCGCAGCACGGCCCGGCACCGCACGGCTGGGCTCTGCCGGCCCACCAGCACGCGGCCTCTCTGCCCTGGTCAAATGGCAGGTCACACTACCGCCACAGCGCTGAGCACAAACCCACCAGCCATGCCGAGAACCAGTCCCCCCCCCCCTCTCCCTTCCGCCTTCATGTACTCTGTGTCGCGAGTGCACCTGTCAACGGGACCAGCAAAGACACGGGCCAATTTGCAAATCTTCCACAAAGTAGCGCACAAGTGAGCGGGATGCCATCTTGCTTGTAATGGCGGGCCGCCCGCTGGCTCCAAGTGACATCGTGCCTGGACCTGGGACTGGGACGGGGCCAGGGCCAGGGCCAGGGCCAGGGCCAGGGCCAGGGCCAGGGCCAGGGCCAGGGCCAGGGCCAGAGCCAGGGCCAGGGCCAGGGTCAGGGTCAGGGTCAGGGTCAGGGCCAGGGCCAGGGCCAGGGCCAGGGCCAGGGCCAGGGCCAGGTCAGGGCCAGGTCAGGGCCAGGCCATGGCCAGGGCCAGGGCCAGGGCCGGGGCCGGGGCCGGGGCTGGGCGGACAGAGCGTGCCGACACTCACCTGCAGACGCTGCTTGACCTCTGTGGAAGCGACGGCGCTCTGCTCGCGCACGTCCTTCTTCTTGAGCTGCTCCAGCCGGTCCTGCTCGCGGCGCTCCTTCTCCAGCGCCAGCTGGTGCTCCTCGCGCTTCTTCTGAGACTCCTGGTACTCCTGCCGCGCATCGTCCGGCAGTCAACAGGCGCGCCAGGCTCGAGCCGCGGCCGCGCGCGCCGCACGGCCGGCCGTCCGGCGGCCCGCGCGGCGGTCCCATGACCCGGCTAGGGGACCGGCACTGTGCCCCTGCGCGTTACGACCCGGACGGTGGCGGGCTCCAACGGCCGGACCGCCAGACGCAGCCCGTTCGTGACAGCGTCTCTCTTCCGCGGTCGAGAGGGCAGCGGAGGCTACAGCCGACGGAGCAGCGGATGGTGACAAGTGCAAAAGGCGTTGAGCGTCCGGCGCAGGCGGCCAGCTCGCGAGCACAAAGGCGCGCTGCCGGACGCAGAGGCCGCGGTACAGCCGAAAGTGCGGCAGGAGCGACACGCCGTGCAACATGCACACATACACGTACATGCATGCATGCCTGCGCACGTGCAGCATTGTGGGAGCTAGCACCGGCGGACGCCCCGACCACAAACCGGAGCGGAATACGGCAGCGAAAAACATCACGGCGGCAGACGGCGGGACAGGGCGGCCAGCCGACACTCGCGGTTATTCGTTATCGGACCACAGACAGAGCAGAGGCGTATCGGCCAGTCAGCCAGACGGCTGTTCAGACCCGCCTGGCCAGACCGACGCCGATCGCTCCGCACGGACGTCTAAAGAGGGGGGTTCGGGGCGGCGCGTAAGCCGGCGACGGCAGCAGGGAAGGGGACACCCCGGTCACGTTTGAGGAGCCGCTGCACCTCCCCATCGGCCCGCGCCGGCCGGCCAGCGGCGCAGGCCGGCCGGCGCGGCGCTCCCCGGACACCGGACACGGCCCGCCCGCCCGCGCCGACTGGGCTGAGCCACACGACAGCCGCCCCAACAGCCGGCCGACACGACAGCCGCCCGCCGGCGCAGTCTGGCGCCCGGCGCGCGCCCCGCCAGCTCGCGCGGGTCACGCTACGTGACCTCGTGACCACGTAGCCGGCCGGCCGGAGCCGAGGGAGTCGTGATCTTCACGTACGCCGCGCTGTGGACCTGGCCTGACATGCCGCTCTGGCTGCGGACCGCCGCGTCAGGCAGCCACGCTGAGGATAGCCCGACGACGGCATACGGCCGGGTGTTGGGCGACAGCGTGGAGGCGTGCGTGGAGTCCACGAAGAGTTGTAAAGCCTTAGCCATCTAGGCGTGGGCGAGAGCAGTAGAGATGAGTGACGTCGGTGCCGTGGAATCGGTGATTGTCGAGGACGATGAAAAAGAGCAGTTTTCATATTTCCTGCTGCGCCGCCCCTGAATCACGGGTCTAAATAAGCGAGAAAGGCATTCAGCTCTCGCTTTGCAGCATTAAGTGCTTATGCCGAAATAATCAACCAGCAGTATACAGAGATGTCTGACGGTATTCAGCCCTCATCCGTTGTGGCTGGAAGGTGACGTCTGCGAGCCCCAGCGCGTCGCCGGCGCTCCGACCCCGACCACACAAAGACCTTGCCCGATGCGTTTCAAACAGCGTATTCGAAGACTTGTGCGAAAACTGCGCCGTCATTGCCCTGTTCTGCTCCATGCAGGCAACTTGGGAATACGCGCACAGAAACATGCTCTGCGACTAACAAATGAGTGCTGAACACATATGCTAGTGAAAGCCATGCACATTGGCGAGCAATTTCATGTAATTGCACATGCAGTGACGCCCCTTGCTTAGACCGGCCAATCCACGTTGTTTATGTGCCACACCAAAACATGTTACCAAGCACGTGTTACGACGCTTTTTGTGTCCACTGATTCGTTTGGCAAGCGAGAACAATATCAATACCCATATCACGCTAATACCGGGTAGACCGAACTGAAGCCAGAGCATTTGGATTAATTTTGCACTGAAGGCAAAGTTTCACACCCCAGTTCAAAAATGTCTTAGCGCGGCCTTGTAGTGCAAAAGCTGTCCTTTTTATACACATCCTCAAGTTTTACGTCACACTACATGGTGTTAGAGAAGAGAGGTACACTGTCATGTCCGACAATTGCGAACGCTTTGATTTTGCATTGCATTCAAATTGCAAAAGCGCTCCGAAGAACGCTCAAGTAACATAGGAATTCACATATTTGCTTCAATAACGATTCCACAATGTCTAGCCCATCTTCGGACAGAGGAGAGGCATGGGGGCTGGAGCCAGCGCGGTCAAACACGGTTTGAGTGGCGTCACTGCCCGACACTCGAGCGCCGTGCCTGCTTCAAACCAGGCGAAGGGCGAAAGCCATGGGCCTGGCACAACGGAGTCTGCCGGTAGACATGGGAGCGGATGGAGTACGCGAAGCAAAAGCTAAAAACGAAGACCAACAGAGACAGTCACACATACACACACACAGACATGCGCATGCGGCTTCATACACACAAAAACGTCACTTCGCAGACAAAGTTGCCTCAGTGAAGCCAACGGGTCAGGAGTCGTGCCTGCTTAGTACTGAGATCCATGCCTGGGTCATTGCGAAGGGAGGTGTCTACCGCACCCCACATGCGCACCGCACGCGCCCCCGTGCGGCGCCAGGTCCGCCTCTGAGGCGGCAGGCCCTCAGCGAGGACCCGGACGGCTTGTGGAGAGGCGCGCACCAGGAGGTGCCGCAGCGCGCCCCGGCGTGCGCGACACACCCAGCCGGGAGCGGGGGGCACGGCAGTGTCAGCGGGCCGCCAGCCGGGGCTGACCACGGCTGGTGGCAGGCCAGCCCGGCCCTGAAGCGGTGGGGGCGGCCAGGCGCGTCACATGCAGTGGCAGGAGGGAAGGCGAGGCGAGGAGCGGGGAGGTGCTCGCAGCGGCGGCGGCGGCGGCGACCGACCTTGTCATGCATGGGCGAGTCGGGGTCCTGGTGGTCGGAGCGCTCCTGGTGCTGGGCGACCAGCAGATGCTGCTGAAGCTGCACCTGCTGCCACCAAACATGCTGGAGAACACACATACGCCGCTAGAGCCACCACTGCCCCGCCGCCGGCTGGCGCGGCCGGCCGGCGCCCGGCGCAGGACGGCGGCGGCAGCGGCGGCGGCAGCGGCGGCAGCGGGACAGAGACATGGCTCACTCCAGACGGGACCAGGGCGCGGCACTGATGGAAATCGCACGTGGGAAGGGCAACAAAGCCAAGGAGGGGACATGGGAACAGCCTGAACAGAGCAGCAGAAGCAGCAGCGCGCCCCAAAACACAGAGCAGCGGCCAATAGCGTGATGTGACTACCTATACTCGCCATGGCAGTCCCACCAAGCACAACACAGCCAGACCCCTGAACAGAAAGTGCCCGCGATTCCCAGTTTATCGCATGCGCATGATAACTATTTCAGTGGACGCGTTAGGTAAGCATTCAAACGCCCCCTTGCACTCTTTTGAATGTCAAAGCTAGAAGACTTGTGCAGCGTCGCACTATACGACTATCAACCGTAATGAGTAGCACATGCTCAACGGCATATAAACATGACACATTGTTATTGCGCTGGCGCAGTTATGCGAAGCCACCACGGAAAGTCACCTCGCGATAACTACCCGCCACGGTTCGCTCTTACTGCAGCGGCAGCGTTTTTTCAGGGCCAAGCTGTCTGAGCTCTCCCCCAAAAGTATTGTGTGCTGGCTTTTGCGTGGTTGCATGGTGTGGGCGGCGCGGCCTCCCGCCGGCCGCCCATGGGCGGCGTACCGGACCGGTGCATTCGCCGCCGGCGGCATTGGCGCTGATGCCCCTGACCTGAAGATCGGACAGAGTCGGCACCGAAGCGCTGAGTTTACAACTCAAACAACCACGAGCCCGGCGCCTATCCGCCTGACAAGAGCCCGAAGCCTGACGCACCTTCCGTCTCCAACATCGCGGTTTGAGTCAATCGCGGTCAACCCTGGCTGCGGGGGCGCCGGCTCAACACCGCTCGCTGCGATGGACGCTCCGAGCGCCAGCGTCTGATGGAGGCGAGCCGCCGGACGCCGGCGCCGCCAAATGGCGAGAGTCAGGCGTACGGTTGTGAGACGGGATCACGCCAGGCGAGCACTTCAAGCCGGCGAGGCGGACCTGGCTCCCCAGCCGGCCGGTGAGGCGGACTTGGCTCCCCAGCCGGCCAGTGAGGCGGACCTGGCTCCCTAGCCGGCCAGTGAGGAGGACCTGGCTCCTCAGCCGGCCAGCGAGGAGGACCTGGCTCCTCAGCCAGCTGGCCGGTCACTGGGGCCTGGCTCTCTAGTCGGCCGGCCAGTGAGGTGGGGCTGGCTCCCTAGCCGGCTGGCTGGGCCAGGCGGCTGCCGGCCCCCCCGCGCTGGTCTGCAGGCAGCGGGCCCGCCGCCGCCGCAGCACGCGCGTCTGATCAGCGGGCAGCGTCAACACATCAGTCGGTAGTCCGATGAGCCGGCGCCATTGAGCCGGCCGGCCACGACCACCGCCCCGCGTGACCGGCAGACCCGGGCAGGAGTCCGCGTGACCGGCGGGCCCACCAACGATGTTCGGCCCTCACCAGCCGACGCCGGCTGGCGAGGGCCGTTTCCAATACGCGGCAATGGAGCAATGCATCCATGCTCGGTGCAGAAACTTTACGGGATTAGCTTGCCGACGGCGCGGTGCAATCAGGCCCGCACCAGCTCAGCGCTGGAGCATCGCGGCTCTCCACCGCCCATCACAGTCCGCCCAGCCGCCGATTCGCTTAGCTGCAACCATTCACGGCTCAATCAACCCAGCAGTTGAATGAGACCTTGATCACCACAGGCCACTGCGCTCGGGATCCAATAAGCCCTGGCCCGCCGCGGGCCGCCGTGCAGAACATGGACTGAAGTCCGGGCGGCCGCAGCCCAGCACCTTTCGCAAACACGTCGGCGGCCGTATTTTCCCTCGTAAAGGACACGTACGGAGAAATTTTGCATGAATGACCCGCGAGTCGGCGATACCAGGAAATCTAAGATCATGCCAGGACAGAGGGATGAGGTCTAGCACTCCCGCGTTAGAATTAAGTGAGAATGTGCTGTTGGGGTTATCTGGTGATGATGATGATTTGGGGTTTTAGGGCGCATCGACTGCTGAAGGCCATGCAGCGCCCATGGGGTTATCTGGTGCTCTGAATCTAGCACTGTAATTTTTGGTAGTACCAGAGCCGCGGCAACCGAGCCGTAGCCTTGGACGTACATGGAGGGTTACGCTAGGTGGTTGCCTTTACTGGCCTATATCCAGAACGGCAACGATGGGAATGGTACAATATAATTCGATGACAATAGAAGAAAATTGCTTGAACGATCGTGTTAAGCTAATGCAACATTGCCATTCTTCAGATTACTTAGTATGTCATGCTTTGACCGCTTGATCCGTATTCACAGACTGCACGGCCTAAGCATATATGAGAGAACAGCAAAGAGGCGCTTTCCAGCGCTAAAGACTCGCAATGAAGCTTCGCTAAAAAAAAACAAGTACACGTGTGGCGTTTAATCACCACTGAGGATTTCAAAACCTGATCGTGATTTATTTTTGGCAAGATTCTTTGCACATCGATGAGTTAAATGCCACATCAACATTAATCTCTCCGATTTCTATGCCAACGTAAGTACACCATTGCCTCACGCTCCGAACCTAGCGGGACCATTTTCAGTTCGATCAAAGTAACGACCGATGAGTTCAAGCCTCGCACATTTCGAAATATTTTACACCCGATAAGGGTCCTTGCCGGCCCCTTCCTTGAACAAAGGTAATCGAAGCATAAGAAAATCGCGCACTGTTCAACTCGCAATGACCTATTTATTCAGTTCCACACGCAGCTGACGTCGTTTTTGGGGCTTTACGACGTACACAGCTGCTGGGGCTACACGGCATCGCCCGCCCCTCACCCTGACAGGAAGGGCTTTTTCCACAGGTCGCTTCTGTTACACTTGCGCCTGATGACAACGTGACTTCAAGTCGTGACATGGCAAGACACCCGGGCAATTTTTCCAACCTAGAATATCTTGTCATTGATAATTCAGTGACCACAACACCAAGGATGGAGTCTGCCAAAGTCATTTTGAAGCGTGGCGGTGAACTGCTTTGAGCTCCCGCCCGCCTGCCGCTGCAAACTTGGCAGTTATGGTAGGTGACCTTCAAGTGGAATGTTTTGACAGGAGCCCTCAGCGTTTTTGTCGTTGGAAATTTTGAGTATCTATTCTGAGATGAAACATAACCGCTTTGCTGCCATCCGGTTAAAATTGGTACAGCAATCTCACAAACTCAAAACACAAAGGTTTGGAGCCGAGGCAATGCTGAACGCAAAAAAAGAAAGAGCACACTGATTACATGTGAAATGAGAAACTTAGAAGGCAACTTCTCAACATATAGTTAATATAATGACCACGACTGGGGGGTCATCGCCACCTCGACCGAGCTCAAAACTGCATTGTTGCACTCGGGACAGCACTTAACGGGACTCGGGACTTAACCCACACAGTTCCACCGAAACCTGAACGGATGCTGAGGATGATGAGGCACGGTGATAGTAATTTTACAGCACAGCAACACCGTGTCGGACTTCGCGGCTCTCTCGCACGGAAACATGCCCTGTTTAGGAGGTGGCAACGCGGAAAGCTTCAACTACACGCACGCAACTAGGAGCACGGCTGACACAGACCAGCGCATGTCCGTCCAGAGGCACAGCAAAGAGAGACAGCACTCGGACGGTCCGACACACGGCAGGACTCCACACAGCGACGGGCACTGCTGCTGGACCAACACGCGGACCACTGACGGCCACCTAAACACGCAACACTTGTCAAACGGACTCAGACAATGTGTGCGTGTGTGACCGTACCTTGATGTGTTGCTGCAGCTGCTTCTCATGCTGCTCCGTCAGCTGCTGCTGCTGCGCCTGGAACTGCTGCACCAGAAACTGCTGCTGCAGCTCCTGCTGTTGGCGTAACTGCAACGCGGTCAGGGCAGCGTCAGCGGAGCAGCGCGAGCTCCCGCCGGGGTCCGGACTGCGGTGGTACGGGGGTCCCCCACGCGGTGCGCAGCCTCTGCCACATGTGCGAACCGACCAACAAGTCTTCACGCCGCCGGATGCACGGTTTTCGACAACACTGGCAGGCGTCACACCCCACAATTGTGTCTGTGCAGCGATCGGCAGAACCCAAGCCCATTGATGGGACCGGTTACGCCGTGGTTAAATGCCGTAGAAGCGAGCGCGATACTGCAGTCTTCAAAAAACGCTTTCAGGCATCAGACAGGCATGCCACCGTTCGACATGGCCACCTATTGCACGAGGCTGGGCACGAGGCGTCTCCGGGTTCATCGGATACCGCCGGTCGGCGAGTGTTCGCTGGGACAAGGTAATTCGCGAGACAGCCCAATCCGTGTTACCTGTAACATTTCTAGCCGGCCCAATCACCTGAAATTTTGGTCAGGTAGATCATACGGCTGTTTACGCAGTTAGGGTTAAAGGTGCACTTGGCACTGATCTCTTTGATGCCAGTCATTAAGAGCGAAGTCCTATGACATGAGCCTTAGCCTTTGCGGAGGGGGCAAAAACAAGATGAAGGAGATAACGTCATTCGCGCCAGCTTTCAGCTGATTCAGAGGTCCAACCCCGCCCACGCATGGGCTCGTCTGCTGTTGACTTCCGACCACGTTCCACCTAAACGAACATCTGGCAAAGGTCGCCATACTTCTACCGTGAACTACACGCGTCCGCGAAAAAAAAAACCCAGCCGCGATCGAAGATACTTGACTCGGGGACAGACGAGTTTGCTTGCAGCATTTTGGAACGGACGCACTAACTACGAAGAAGTGTTTCAGGACGCGTCGGCTTTACTGGTGTGCTTTACTTCACTTCGCGTGTCTGCCGCCAGGCGGACTAGCGCCACCACCGCTACCCAGGGACAGCTGACTCTTCACTAGGCTCGGAGCCCTAGCACGACTGCCGGGCCTGGACCAAGCAGCAGTTCGGCGACTCTTCGCCAGACTCGGAGCACCAGCATGACTGCCGGGCCCGGACCCAGCAGCAGTTCATCGATTCTTTGCCAGACCCGGAGCCCCAGCATGACTGCCGGGCTCGAACACACCAGCAGCAGCTCGCCGACTCTTCGCCAGACTCGGAGCCCCAGCATGACTGCCGGGCCTGGACCCAGCAGCAGTTCGTCGATTCTTTGCCAGACTCGGAGCCCCAGCATGACTGCCGGGCTTGAACACACCAGTAGTTCGTCGACTCTTCGCCAGACTCAGAGCCCCAGCATGATTGCCGAACTGCTGCTGGGTCCACACCTAGCAGCAGTTCGCCGACTCTCCGCCAGACTCGGAGCCCCCGCATCACTGTCGGTCCCGAGCCTAGCGGCAGTCACGTCCGCTCGGATGACGACGGTCAGTCGCCAGAAATACGCACACCATCCCTACTGCAGCAATGGTCGTCGTGCTGCAAGCCGTGCCTCGATGTAACCAGAGAGCTCCGGACGCGTTGGGCATCTCAGCAAAATAAAAAAGGAAGCCTCCATTGTCGACGGCAGTCGCCGAGGGCGGAACGGGTACTCCCCATCAAAAGCACACGAACACCGCCTATGACTCAGCAAAGCGACAGTCATTCAGTGACGCTGGAGAGCGTCGGCTGCCGAAGCCGGGCCGCGGAGGTCCAGAGCGGTTAATGCGGTGGGGACAGCGAGACAGGCCCCAGGCTTCACCCATGCGGCGGACTCTCCGCTGCCGACCTCGGGGGCCGACCGGCCGCGGGGCGCGCGCACGTCCCACACGCACACGCAGGGGCGTCTACGGCGCCCCAGTCGTCCGACATAGGCGCGAGTCTGGCGCGGGACAGCCGGCCGGCCGACCGCCGCCCTGGCAAAGATCTCCACAGGGCTCCCGCGTCAGCCCGGGTCATCTCCACAGGGCTCCCGCGTCAGCTCGGGTCATCTCCACAGGGCTCCCGCCGTCAGCCCGGGTCATCTCAACAAGGCTCCCGCGTCAGTCCGGGTCATCTCCACAGGGCTCCCGCGTCAGCCGGGTCATCTCCACAGGGCTCCCGCGTCAGCCCGGGTCATCTCCACAGGGCTCTCGCGTCATCCCGGGTCACCTCACACAGGGCTCTCGCGTCAGCCCGCGTCATCTCCACGGGGCCCCCGCGTCAGCCCGGGTCATCTCCACAGGGCTCCCGCGTCAGCCCGGGTCATCTCCGCAGGGGGCCCGCCGTCAGCCCGGGTCATCTCCACAGGGTTCCCGCGTCAGCCCGGGTCATCACCACCGGGTCCCGCCGTCAGCCCGGGGCATCACCACCGGGTCCCGCCGTCAGCCCGGGTCGCCAACACCGGGCACCCGCCGTCAGTCCAGGTCATCACCACCAGGCTGCGAAAGCCAGTCCGGGTCTGACAGCGTCGCAGTTCAAAGCGTGCGAGCAGGTGTGATCTCTAGCCATAATCCAGAAGCAAAACAAATTACTGCCGGCAGAAGGGAAGCGATGGTGAGAACGGCGAACCGTCATGCCACTACACGGATGTTGGTGTAATTCTGTCCTCCCCTCCCCGCCACCTCCACCTAACCCTGTCGTGACACGGAACAACCACGGTAATTAATCAGCCATTTCGCAGACTCTGGCTTTAATAGGAGGACGCACGGCAAATGCACACGTGGAACTGTTAGCTCGCGGAGCATGCATTCCAGCTCGGTGCACGCCCCAGACAGCAGGCCATAAAAGACCGCTGCAGGCGCGTTCACACCGCCACACACCGGTCTAACGCGCTGCAAACACATCACGTGTGCATCGCCGCGCATAATGGGTCAGGGACAACAGGAATTACGGGCCCATCAATCGGGGACTTGAGCTCCCAAGCCTTTGACTGGGACGGCTGAAGTCATCAGACCCGGCAGAGCACCAATGTGGAGGTGGCGTCAGCAGCGGCGCCAACGGCGGCGACGGGCGGCC
Source organism: Pollicipes pollicipes (assembly GCF_011947565.3). Classification (NCBI taxonomy): domain Eukaryota; kingdom Metazoa; phylum Arthropoda; class Thecostraca; order Pollicipedomorpha; family Pollicipedidae; genus Pollicipes; species Pollicipes pollicipes. Next base: position 9,854,128 of record NW_023596461.1, read on the forward strand.
GGCCAACAGGCGCGCGCGCCTCACAACAGGAAATATCCATGACTGATTCAGGGGCGGCGGCGGCCGGCCGGCTGTCGAACGGCCCGGGTCGGGCCGGGCCGGGCCGGGACGGGCCGGCTGCCAGCCGAGCAGCGCGGGCCGCATCGGGTCCCAGACACACAGACGGTCAGGGCAGGGCAGGGCAGGGCAGGACAGGGCACACCGCTCCAGCTCTGCTCGCCAGCCACAGCGGGCGCCGGTCCAGCTCGCCCTCAGCAGGCGTGTCGCTCGCCTTCAGCAGGCGTGCTCGCTTGACCGCAGCCGGTGGCGCTCTGCGGGCTGTGGCGGCGTCGCCGCTGCTCGAACTCGCTCCCACTGGCCGCCGATAGCGGGACACTGACCAACAGCGGAGACGCCTCGCGGCGGCGGCGGCGGCGGCGGCGGCGGCGGCGGCGGCGGCGGCGGGCGATCACCGCGGGGCCATCTCGCTACGCCTTCGCCGGCGGCGGCCGACGAAGGTCCAGAAGCAGCGGCGCCGCCGCCCAGCTCTGGTCAGCGGTCAGCCGGCCTCCACGCGGTGCCGTCGGCGGCGCCGTCCAGCTCTGGTCAGCGGTCAGCCGACCTCCCCGCCTGTACCGCCGGCGCCGGCCACCCCAGCTCTGGTCCAGCGGTCAGCCGGCCTCCCCGCGGTTTGCCGTCCAGGCTCTGGTCAGCGGTTCAGCGATCCTCCCTTGCGGTTACCGACGGCGGCGCCGCCCCCCCTGGTTCCCAGCCTGGTCAGCGGTCAGCCGCCTCCCTGCGGTACCGCCGCGGCGCCCCCCAGCTCTGGTCAGCGGTCAGCCGGCCTCCCCGCGGTGCCGCCCAGCTCTGGTCAGCGGTCAGCCGACCTCCCTGCGGTACCGCCGGCGGCGCCGCCCAGCTCTGGTCAGCGGTCAGCCGGCCTCCCCGCGGTACCCGCCCCAGCTCTGGTCAGCGGTCATCCGGCCTCCCCGGGTGCCGTTCCGGGCTCGCCACGGCGCGTTACAATCATCGTCGTCAGGTGGCAGTGGCGGCGGCCCAACCGCAGCCGCGTCACGCGCCCGGCGGCCCAGAGCCGGGCTCAGACAGCGGCGGCGAGGAGGCGGCGCGCCAACCACGGGGTCTTCACGCAGGCCCCGTGTGACCCCGTGACGACCGCTCGAGACCCAGCTGTCGCGGACGACAGCACGCGGCGGCCGGACAGAACGCGCCGGCCAGAGGAACCCCGGGAGCAACGCAGTCAACAGGCGCCCACCGCTCCACTCATGCCGGCAGTCGCCCGTTCACCGCTACGGCGGGTGACGCGGAGTGACAGCACAGTTATCACCCCGTCGCAGCGTCACGCAGCCCGCCCCGGACAGGTCCGCTTCCAGCCCTGCACCCACGTTGTCCGGGAATGCACCGGCCAGATCCGCTCCGCCGACCACTATCATTTTTATACGTCCACCGACGCGATCCTCCCATTCGCCACGTAATCTGCCCGGCAATGCACCCAAGTGATGCCGTGCAGTTCCTGTGAAATCCACGATCCTGGCAACAGCGCGGAGTCCGCGGACTTTCATCGCGGACATCCTTGTTGGAACTTCGGCTGACTCAGACGACCTACCGTCCGAGGAATAATTCCAACCTCGGTTCATGTCCATAGGGTGATGATAATACTGTCTCGTGTTCCACTGGTAAGACGGCGTTCCCTTCAGCATCGGGAATGGCTTGGCCTGGGATGCCTTGCTTAGAGGTTTGGGATTGCATTCACTGAACTAGCATAGACTTCGAGGGGATCTGATAGGGGTATTCAAGATTACGAGAGGGATCGACGAGGTAGATCTACATGGAGCACCGGAAATTAGGCGGAGACTTAGAGGAAACCAGTTTCATTGAGCACGAGAGAGGAGGAGAACTATGAAGAGGCAGATATCATTGGCCAAAGAGTAGCAAACCACTGGAATGGACTGTCAAACGAAGTTGTAGCAAGCCCCTCCCTGGCAGGATCAAAAATTGTTTGGACAAGTTCTATTGGTCTTTAACTCCCATTTATAGCTAAACACGGGCAGGTCAGATGGTAATATTAACTTTGAGGACGTGTGCGGAACCTGAGGAAGGCCAACTTCGATGGGACATCATGGCTCTTTGTTGGCCAGATGTCCCCATGTTCTTACGTCTTTTTGTCTCACCACAGCCTAGAGGTTGTGGGTCTGCGACGCACTACTCGACGTTTTGTTTTGTCTTCGGCTTCCCTACACCGTTTTGAGGCCGACTGTGATGGCAATGACCATCGCAGCCGCCCACATCGCACGAAGATCCAATGTTACCTATATCGAGCCTGCCAGCGCACTGAGGACGCGTCCCCAACATTGATGGCGATGAGAACGCGACAGAAGAGCACTTACGGTACATCCCCCGCCACGGAACGCCTCGCGCAAATGTCCATACAGCGCGAGTGCTGCTCATGTGATGTCAGGCACCCGTTATAAGAGTTCTGCACCTCCCCGGCCACCGTGTGGCTTTGATAAGATACAAATGCTTCGGGGTATCCTGCCCGGAACATCAGAGCCCTCTGAGCGTTTTGTGATAAGCATTTCGCAAAAAAAAAACAACTATCATTTCATTCATGAAGCTTCGTTCCAGCCATAGCTGTGGTCCTTAACCATGTGGAGCACACGGCCGGTCACTGGTCCCCGGTCAGCTGGTACATGGAACTCAGTCGTGCAGCTGGTCACTCCACAAAAAAACGAGCAAAAACACTTAGCATTTCATTCATGAAACTTCGCTCCAGCCATAGCTGTGGTGCTTAATCATGTGGAGTACACAGCTGGTCACACAAGACCTCGGCGAGTTCCACATGCACTCAGAGTGTGATGCTTGTTCGCTCCGCCAAGCCGACGAAGGTCGGCCTCTGGAAGCACGTTCGTGTGACGTCAGAGCCCAGCAATACTGCCTCACACGACAGGGGGGGGGGGGGGGCGGAATACCAGCGAGGTTACATGGCTGGCGTCTACCTAGTGGGCTCGCTCCCCGAAGCTCGCCAGCATCATCCGTAGGCACCCATTTTCTACCTGTACACCTTCCGTGGACCACCGCTGCCTCAGACCACCGAACAGGTGATTCTTGCTGGCATCGGCCCCCTCTGCACGTGGAAATGTCTCAATGTGTACCCCCAGCCACTAGTGTGTGATGCGCCCGGTGAAGCTCCAGCACAATTTCAACCACGCTGACTCCTTCAGGCAGGGGATGCTTGAGCAGCGTCCGTCGCATCCGGACGCAGCTGGCACTTTCTAGCAGTGCCTTGCGTATGATGTTGCACCGCTGCCCGCACGTGGAGGCGAGCGCCCAGCGTCCATATGACGAGGGCGTTTAGCCGGCACCCCGGTGCTCCCGACTTCTCACCGGAGTTGGTGTCACAGAATCAGATCACACTTGAACAGAGCGGTGCACCGGCATCCGCATCGAGCCAAGAAGAGCCCGACCTCAATGTCAGGGGTCAGCTAAAGTCAGCAGGCAACGAACAAGGAGGGCGACCCCGGGGGCCTCCACAGCAACACATCTGATAGCACAGGTGTTTCCGGATCCCTGACATCTTACTGGCAGAGCCAGACAACGCCGCTGCCAAATTGTGCATAATCCGTTCCGACTCTTGGCTAACTTTCTAAGGGTCGCATGACGGATGGGGCTGGATCTTGTGTGGGCAACATCCTGCTCGACCGCCTCTGGAGTTCCCAGCGTGCCTCTCTATTGTGGTAGCATACTACCAACCTCGGGCCGAAACCATCGCCACGCTATGACGACATCCCACACCGAGGCGTTTTGTCTGCCGAGACCTCGACCGAGTCTACCGAGATGCCTGCCGTGGGCCATTCGGCAGATTCTCGATCTTCGTCCGACGAACATACTCATTACAGCCCGATGTCGAACGCTGCTCACTTTGAGTTGACGAGGGTATCATTTTCGACATTTTGTTATAAACGCCATTACATGCCGCTTATAAGCCTCAGGGACAGACTTGCGTAAACACGTTTCAGTAGAGCAGCAATGGACACGTTAACCCTTCCTGGTTTAAACAAACATCTGCCACGGAATCCTTCCACAGTGTACCTACACCTCACTGTGCACATCGACCCAACTGTGCCTGCCACTGGTCCCACTCCTACACCGGTGACCCACACATTAGCGACGCACCTGCCGAACAGAGCCTCCCCCTCCCCCGTCCCCCTCCGGCACCGCGACACCTTACCTCTCATCCGACAACCGATGACAAACAACGCCAACGGTCAGACCCGGCGGAGCGCCAGGCGCGCGCCCCGCGGTCCCGGGGGCCGGTCTGAGTCCGACTCGCGGGCCCCCCACCGATCGTCCGGCGCACGGGCGAGCGACGCTGACCTTGCTTGACCGGCTGCCGTTAGCCGCCACATGAGAACAACCGGGCGGGGCGTGCGTGGATGTGTGCTGCGTAACCCACTTAGCACGCAGTGCGCCCCATTTAGTGCGTGTGCTGCGTACCCCAATATAACGGCCTGTTCGGCGGCAGGCGATTTTGTTTGTGTTGTCTTTTTCAAGCCCGTCCGGACGCGCGTTCGAGAGTCGGTGACGTCATGAAAAGAGGTGTGACACGTAAAACATATTCGAAGGTGCTCCAATTGGGATCCAAGACGACTTGCTCGTTGCAATGTAAGTTATACCTTGGGCTCAAATGTCCGCTTAAATCATCTGAAATATTTAGATGAACAAGGAAATTGTAGCCCAATAAAACGCTGCTAGCGTCTCCAAATGTGGCACAAATAGAACACGTGCTGGGAATTCCCACAAGCTACCTAAAATCATCTCTGTCTTCTCTAGATGACTGACCGGCGCAACCAAGCGGGGATAAAGAATACACATATATCCTGTGTGCGACACGGATATGATAAAAAGCTGTCGAAAAGCATGACGTATTCACCAAATGGTCATCCGCGGTTTGTTCCCAGCCTGTATTACGAAACGCACGTGGAAAACATTGTTCAATGAGGACCTCACGGTACCAGAACGTCCAGCCATTTAGAACTCGAACGAAGCCAGTGAGAGAAGTGCGAGAGATACTCCGTGTGTGGGCAAAGCAACGGTTAATTTTGCCAGGATTACCGTCGCTTCCGAATGCAATCGTCTTGCTCAGACATTTTCACACAGTTCGGCTCAGCCGACATGAAGCTGATAAGAGTCGCTGCCTGTGCTGAGTGGACCAGGCGAGATGGCGTGCAGTGTCATAAGGCGATATTCGAACGGCGCCTCATAATCAGTTAACCCAGCAGGGATGTGCGGACCACCAGCTTAGTGAATTATCGCAACTCATCGAGGACGTCAACATCACAAGCCTAGGTAACACTGACCTGTTCCAGGCTCGTATAAGTGCACGGCTTGGTCTAAAAGTGGCGTAAGATGTAGCCCCCACTTACACGCTGACCAAGAAAAATAAAATACCGATAGGAGAAACACACCACATCTAGGACAGAGGTAATGAACATGACAACTCAACGACAATGCACACCAACAACATAATAACTCCAATAGCATTCAGTCGTTAAATCCAGGGCACAGGCAGATGCGTTAGCGAAACGAAGACCACAAAAAGCCGACAAACAGTGCAACAAAGCCGTGTAGTATCAAGTCCAGTCAGCCTGCGAAACGCTGGTGGAAGCAGCCGAGCCGTGCGCGCCGGCTCTGACCGGGTGTCTCTGGCCTCTGTAGTATCTGACCGCGGTGCCTCTGACTTCTGCAGGATCTGACCGGGTGCCTCTGGCTTCTGCAGGATCTGACCGGGTGCCTTTGGCTTCTGCAGGATCTGACCGGGTGCCTCTGGCCTCTGCAGGATCTGACCGGGTGCCTCTGGCCTCTGCAGGATCTGACCGGGTGTCCTGGCCTCTGTAGGATCTGACCGGGTGCCTCTGACTTCTGTAGGATCTGACCGGGCCTCTGACTTCCGCAGGATCTGACCGGGTGCCTCTGGCCTCTGCAGGATCTGACCGGGTGCCTCTGGCCTCTGTAGGATCTGACCGGGTGCCTACTTCTGCAGGATCTGACCGGGTGCCTCTGGCCTCTGCAGGATCTGACCGGGTGCCTCTGACTTCTGCAGGATCTGACCGGGTGCCTCTGGCCTCTGTAGGATCTGACCGGGTGCCTCTGACTTCTGCAGGATCTGACCGGGTGCCTTTGACCTCTGCAGGGCCAGTTCGCCACTGGCGCCGTGGCCGCCACATGCATGGGACGCAGGGTGTGTCACCGCACACTGAGGAGACGTCCACCAGTCTAGCTGGGCCAGCCATGTTTGTGTGGGGTGCACATGGAACCACGAATTTGAACACGCTGCTGGGAAGAAGAAACTTTTTTGCGGAGGAAATTGCAGTTCAACCATTGGCGACTTGACTGCACCGAACGCACTGCCATTTCAGAGATTGGCCTGATTCTAGATTCTACATTCTTGACTTACTAGTTAACTATTCTATTGGCTATACTGAATTTTTGGATCTGCTGATTTTTCAGATGCCCGGCGCACAGCACAGTTGGTTCCGGTCAAAACTTCAGCCATTACCGCCGCGGGGCAGTGCGGGGCATGCCATGGGCATCTGAGGTCATCCTAGGGTTTGAAATCACCGATAAAACTGAGGCCTACCTCGTTTGCCCTGACTTGACGGCCATCCACACGCGATGGCTTCAAATGTCCAGAGAAAAAACAACGTAAACCACACACCGGATACCGCTCTACTTTGCGCTTTGCCTAGCATACCAAACGTGGAATCAGCACGGCGTGACGCACCAGCCGCGTCCAACGAAGCGGAAGACGGGAAAGCCCCTGAAATGGCGTAGGTCTAACAGCGGGGCAAACTCATTGATGTTGTTTTTTTTTTTTTAAAGCGCAACCATTCAAGCTAGTCAGGGAAATATAAAGACATCATCAGACAGAGCTAGAGGTCCGTGCCAGATCGCAATGATGCTGGCCCTGAAGGCAGGAGAGAGCCAGCAGCTCCCAAACCACTCGCCAGGTGCCCGTGCCAGTGCCAGATGTCAGTGGTAGAACTTCAACCGCCCATTAGAGCTTTCATGTTTCTTCCACCAACTCGGTCAAGTTCGCTCTTCTTTGTGCGCGCCAGGGAAACATGGGTCCACCATGATCTGTTTCGTCGACACACCTTAGTGCGCATGCGGTCGACAGCAGCCGGCAGAGGGCACACCAAACTCCGTGCCGAACGCGTGAGCGGGGCATGCGGGCTAGCTGACTGCGCCGGACGTCACAGTACAAGCACGCGCACACACACGCACACGCACACACACACACACCACATACACACGGACCAACTCACCCGCAGCACATCGTCCGGTATCGCCTTGTTAACCGACCCCATCTGAGAGCGGAGAGGACAGCCTTGTAACGGTGGCGGCGCGCGCCCACGAGGGCGTCACACTGACAGGGGCGAGCGCGCGGCGCGCCACGGCGCGAGTGGCGCGAGCGGCGCGCCGCCGACAGACAGCCGGCGGAGACCACAGCTCCGGCGACCACACAGACTCAGCGGCGGCGGCCGGGGCCCGTCCCGACGCGCGGGCCCCCGCGGCCGCGTCCCCAGAGCCGATACCAGCGCGCCCGCCACCCGCCGCCGCCTCTGAAACTGGCCGTGCAACAACACCTGGCAAAGTGGCGGCCGTTTCGCCGAGTGCCCCGCGTTAAAACGGGCCGCCGTGTACCATCCTCGCGTGCTGTGAATAGGCGTAACGGTTCCCGGACATCAGCTGGGCGCCTCGGCACGGCGAGATCGGCGGCAGCGATCTCCCGATGACACGGCCGGAGCGCGAGGCAACGCAACAACCCCGACCGGCCACCGCCGGCTGACGCACAGTGCTGCTGTGGCGCTGGCGACTTGATCACTCGCGCCGCGTGTCGCGGGGGAGCCGAAAAACAGCCCGCGAGGAGAGTCAATCCAGGACCTGACGGTCTGGTGGCGGACGGTCTGCCGCCAACCCCGGAGTCCCAGAACGCTACCACACTGCAGCCAGTAGCGGTACCCTACGTGCTCCCACGCCTAGCGTTTTAAGCTGCATGCCCGGACGGACGCGGCTCGTTCGATATCTGAACGGCGAGCCAACGCCGGGCAAAGTGACAGATTAGCTCGAAGTGCGCGGACAGACCTCTTTCGTCGGGTTTCTTCACGCGTCAACCTCCGTGAGTATGCGTCAGGAAGGTAACCTAGCTTGTCTGTGAGATGCAGTTCATAGTGAGATGCAGTCAGCTTTCCAAGGCAATCTACTGAAGCTGAGACCGTCTGTTCACACTCTTCGTCATACATGAATATGGAACGAATCCCAATGGCATTTTCACTGCCAGCAACATCATCTTGACGGAACCCCAGCCTTGTGACAGCCTCCCGTCACAGCTCAGCTCCTGACCGTCGCCCTCACGGCTCCCGACGCTGCCCCCGAATCAGACGCAACATCACCGACGGCGTCTCATCGCTCACACCGCACCAGCCTCACAATCATAGCCACTGGCGGACAGCTCCCGATCTTGGCCGCTGCAGTGAGAGCAGCACAGTGAGCGCGCAGAGGCCTCACAGGACCACGCTCCTGCGTGCCTGACACGTTCAGAGTCACAGTCCCTACACGCGCGGCAGAGCCGCTCGGTGTCAGCCGCGTCCTCGACATGCACGCCAAGGTGTGGGTACGCATGCACTCGCGCGTCGGCGTGGCATTGACGTGGGCGCTTCTCAGGGGTGCTGTTTGGTATGCATAATGCATGGGACCGTCGTCGCAGTCGATCACACGACGGAGCGTCGTCGGGATTCTCCCAATGCGTAGCAGGTCGATCAAAACCCTATTGCAGAAGCGGGGGTGTCCGCCTCCAAAATTCAGAGGCGCCTTGAAATCTTTTAGTCAAACTACCCGTTGATCTGGGGCGGTTTTTTAGGGTTGGTTGGGCCTACCGCTTCCGGCTCCCGATCTTAAAGACATCGCTGCAATGTATTTGGCAAAATTTTCAAGAGCACTACAATGATCTGTCCTTACCATGAGGATAGTTGTAAGGACCGTACGTTTTATTATCCGACGATCGCAATATTCCCTCCTGGGTATATTACTCTCTACTACAAATATTACAAGGACCACTTGTTCGAATGCCTTTGGGATCAAAACCTACTCCATATGACGCATTGTGAGGATGGCATTCCCCACCAGCCAAGTGCTAATTTCCCAACTGGCCAATATTCCCCACCAGCCAATGCCACAGCAAGGTCCGAACTGCGGGGTAATTTCGTTCCAGTCTAATGGCAATGTGG
>NW_023596461.1:9864411-9965269 GCF_011947565.3 Pollicipes pollicipes
GGCGGGCGACCTGACGTCCAGGGGGGTTTTCTGGTACTGGGTTGCCGGAATCATGCTATTTGAAGCCGACTGCGAACATGCTGGCGTCTTCACATTTCAGTACATCATTGTGCGCAACCTACCGGAAGATTTAAAAGATATCTGATATACCTAGCCAATGGTTCATTGCATGACCTGAGGTTATACAGATTTACACCAACAACTGGCTACCTTCCTGCTCACTACATTATGTCAATTGCGAACGCGATAGCACTTGAGCTCTTCTCCTTATTAAAGACGTGCCCAAGTCATGCAGCATACCAGCTGCCGTTAGTCATAACACCTTTCGTGACCTGAGATCAAGGAGTGCTAGTTAAGGACCATTTCGGTACATGCTCTTTGGTTTAGTGCAGCCATGTTCGTGTTTGAATTCATTGACAGCTCGATTTCCGCCGATGTTATCGAGTGCCATAAAGCCTTAACACGCGGTCGGGTGGCCGGTTGAATGCCACACGCTCGGGTGGTGGTGGTGATGGGGGCTATTTGACCTCGAGATCTGAAAAAATAAGCGAGCTAAATGCGTAAAATTCACAGAAATGTTGGGCTCTACGCGAGCTCATTTGTGACAATGTTTGAGGTCCTAATTGGTGATTTTCGTGTCAAATGAAGTCAGAGAAGGTCAAACTGAGGTTGGTGGCGGAAATAATCTCAGACTTCAAAGCACCATCTTTAACACGCGCTCGGGTAGGAGTCAAATTGACCCCTCTGAAGGTTTTCCGGAATGGTTTCCGAACGGCGGTGTAGCCGCGCCAAATTTTGCATAGCTGTAGACAATTGAATAGTGGATCGTTTGTCGTCAAACATTTAGGTGTACCTTGTAAGGTCACTGACCTATGGCAGCTCAAAGTCACGCAATTTCTCGGGAATCGTTTAATTGATCTAACAACGGAGTGCTAGAAGAATCCATACATCTCTGAAATGCTTTCTTAGGTAACACAACATTGAATGAGCAATGTAAATTGACCTAAGGTCAGGTATAAAGGTCACACTAAGGTCAAAACTAACATGCTTTGTTACTCTAGGGCTTGCTGTATGGGATAGTTTCTGGTGTTCATTTCGAATTTATTGATAGCAGGAACCGCATTATACATCTTCCACGGACTTCTTAGAGGTCGGAATAGGTCATTGACCTAAAATTACCCAGGTCGACATTTTGCTTTAGGAACATACTGCCTAGCGTAATCTTTGTCTCTTAGTCAAATGCAAAACTCAAAGCAACCTGGCATTATTTTGGGCACCTTGACCTTCGAAAGGTCAAACAAGGTCACTGACCTTGAATGAGCATGTGACCTTTTCCTTAGAGACGGCTATCTAGGCCCTGGGGGCACTTTGGAGACCAACCTGGAACTTGACCTTGTCTGACCTTTTGTGACCCGAAGGTCATAACCTAGGAACCTGAAACTTTGATTTAAGTGAGTTCACGTAAATATCACATCTTGTAAATTTGGTATTTCTGGCTTTCTTAGTTCCCGAGATCTCAGTGGGGTCAAATTGACCCCCCACTCGAGCGAAGGGTATCTAGCCGGCCACCCCGGGCGCGTGTTAACCTAGACAGCTTCTCCGAGCCACAGATCACCAGTGTACACAATTCAGCGAGCTTAGCCCAATATCTATGACAAAAGACTTTCCGACCTCACCAACAACGGAAGGGAGCACGTTGCAACTGCTGCATGCTGTAGAAAATGCCTAAGTTTTTTCTCGTGGGACCGCCACATGCATGCTTATAACAAAATTGTCGTTTTGCGCCTGAGGTGCGAGCAGGTTTCCGTTGAATGGATCTATGACATATTATGTAAGTCATCTGAATTCCATGTGGTCTGGTTCTTCGTCAACATGATAAAGCGGCAAATGACCAGCGCACAGAAAAAGTTGGACTTAAATGCGTAGTGTCGTGCATTTCAAATAGCATCATTCGTCGTCGCACACAGCGTGGCGATCCCTTGCAATCCGAAAGTTTGATTTCATCGAGGATCGTTGAATTCTCTGCAATCGTAAAAGAACGCAACTGCACAATCCAAAAGCACATTGGCCATAGGACTTCAGATGAGTCATCCCTTTCGGGGCAACATTAGGGTAAAGTTTAAGGGATAAATGGCACTGTTCTAATTGATGATATCCTGCATTTACCCGAGTTTCTACGCGTGACTGCTTTCCAGGTCACAGGTCATACCTTCAAACAAAAATGCATAGCGAAGGTGCGGTTTACAGACACTGCCTTCCTCCCAACCCGATGGCTGCGGTGTATAAAACGCTCACAAAAAAGTTGATTGCCGCGCGAACACACCAATCGTTGCTGTAGAAGCCCGACTCGAGTAGAGCGCTGAAGTTACACTGACCACATTCGTGGTGTGGCGAATGGCGTGCTAATAGGTTGACCGTCCCGAATAAGTGTTTGTATAAGGATCGCCAAAGAGGGCCATTCAGCCGTTGGCCTGACAGTGTCGGCCGGTGGTCGTGCAGTCGCATGGCACGGTGGAGGTGCCACATGACCTGCGACTAAGGCAAAATGGATCCTTTGATCAGGCATTGCCAACATGGTATTGTAGTTCGGAGTGCTGGTAATAAATTTGTCCAGCACGAAACCAGATTAAAAATCTGTCTCAGCAAATTTTCATTTTCCGTATTGTTTTTCATGTTTTGGGCGTACTGAAAATATAATCTCAACTAACGATACTGCGCCAAAAACGCAATGCCACCCGATTTGGTTTTCTCACAAGATATTCCATCAAAACAATGCGGGCCTCAACTTCTAGTAAAACAACATGAGGTTCGTGGCCCACCATAGAATGCCAAGTGTGGCTTGCCGTAAATGTGTCACAAGACCAGGTCAATATCACGGTAAGGTTCCAGGGGAAAGCGTCTTGGATTACGATTGACGGACACAACAAAAGTAAAATTTAACATAGTTTACGACCGTTGTCTCACGTTACCACCCATTTAAAGAAATAATTTTGAGGTTGTAGGGTCAAGCTACCCTGCTGCACCCCCATGGCCACGCCACTACGAAGGACCAAAAAAGAGAGCCTTGGTGTGTTCATGAGCCTGTTGCTTAACTTTCGAAATATTCACGCTAAAATATTGCATGATGAGCCAAGCTAACACTGAGAGCGCACTCATTTCACACGCGCTCGGATGAGCGGGTGTTAAATTGCCCCCCCCCCCCCTGCAAAGGTTTTTCCAGAATCATTTCCGAACGGCGCGGCGTAGCGGCGCTACACTTTGCATATGTGTAGATAATTGAATAGAAAATGTTTTGATGTAAAAATTAGTTGTACACTGTAAAGTCGCTCACTGTGCCAGGCCAAAATCAGGCCGCGGCTGGCAGTGAAGCGCAATTTTAAGGAATCGTTCAATGTAATACAACAGCGGAATGTTTGACGAAGCCATGCATATCCGAGATAGTTTCTTAGGCACTAAACCAATTAAATTTAAAATTGCAGCCACTTCCATTGACCTAGGGTTAGGTATGAAGGTGAGAACGAGGTCAAAATTATCTTCTTTTTTTACTCCAGGGCTTGGTTTCTCATGGTAGTTCCTAGCACGCATTTAAAATTTATTAGTGAAAGGGAACGCAACAGACACGTTCCATGGACTTTTAACACGCACTCGGCGGGGGTCAAATTGACTCCCCCAAAGGTTTTTCCAGGACCGTTTCCGAACGGCGTAGCGTAGCCGCGCCCAATTTTGCATAGCTGTCAGCTGTCGACAGTTGGATAGCGAATCGTTTGGTACCAAAAATCTAGATGTATCTTCTAAGGTCGCTGACCCATGGCAGGTCAAAGTCAGGCTACGGTTTCAGCGAAGTCAATCTCTAGTGAATCGTTCAATCTGATGCAACAACGGAGCGTCAGGCGACACCACACATCTCTGGGAGGCTTTCTTAGACAACACAGATATTGAATGAACAAATCACGTTGACCAAAGGTCAAGTATGAACGTCAGACCAACGGCAAAACCAATCTGTTTTATTACTCTAGGTCTTGCTGTATGGGATAGTTTCTGGTGCCCATCTCGAATTTATTGACAGCAGGAACCGCATCATAGTCTGCCATGGACTCTTTCGAGGTCAGAATAGGTCATTGACCTGGAATGACCCATGTTAATATTTTGTTTTGGGGAACATACTGCCCTGCGCAATCATTCTCGCTTATTCAAGTGCAAAACTCAGAGCGGTCTTGTACGATTTTGGTCAGCATGATCTCGAAAAGGTCAAACAAGGTCACTGACCTTCCATGAGTATGCCACATTTTGCTTAGAAGCAGTTATCTAAGTTCCGGAGGCACTTTGGAGACCAACCTGGAATTTGACCTTGTTTGACCTTAAGTGACCCGAAGATCACGACTTGGAAACCTCAAACTTTGACCCAAGTGAGTTCACATACAGGTCAATGCACGCTGCAAATTTGGTATCTCTAGCTTTCTTAGTTCCCGAGATCTCAGGGGGAGGTCCAGTTGACCCCCCACCCGAGCGAGGGGTATCCAGCCGGTTACCCGGGCACGTGTTAAGGTTAGCGTAAACTGTTGACCTCAAATGATCTGTGTCAACACTTCGTTTCTAGGACCAAACCGCCTAACGTAACCCCTGACGCTCATTTGAATGGCACTTCAGGAGCAATCTCGTAGAAATGCTGTTACTCGAGCCTTCTTAAGGTCAAACAAGGTCACTGGGATTCGTGACATTTTGCTTAAAACAGCTTCATGGCAGTTGCGTGAGGAGGGTCTGAGGGCACATGATACACCAATCCGGAGGTTGACCTTGTTTGACCTTATCTGACCCCATGGTGGTGATCTAGGAACCCAAATTAGGATAACTGGGAATCACGTTCAGGTTAATCCAGCCTGTGAATTCGGTATCTCCACCTATCTTAGATTTCGAGACCTCAGGAGATGTCAAATGGACCCCGCTCACCCTCGCGTAGGGTATTCAGCCGGCCACTCGGGCGCATGTGAAACATTGGGGGAGGGGGGGGGGGGGGGCAGAGCCCTCACAAAATACAACTCGAAACCTATATATCACCTACAGCTTACCATTCACACTGAAGGCAGGTTTGCATGCTGTAAGGCATGCCCACTCCCAGGGATGAATGCGGATCAAATGCAGCCTATTCATCCCTGCATTACCCGTCATTCGATAACTTCCCGTTCCACCATTGCTCTGGAGCGTTATGCAAAACTGAATGGCAGCTGGGTAACTCGGACCCGTTCCGGGACTGTCAATAAATAAATGCACTCGAACAATAGCAACGCTGTCACGTGCATCGTTTTGCCTAACTTCACACGGCAGCGAGGGAGCCCTCCATACCGAGGGGCGGCCACACGGGAGAAGGCCTGACCGCAGCCGGCGCTTGCCGCAGCACCGCCCCGACTCAGCGACCGCCCCACCAAAGCCGGTACTATAAGCAGTCCATGTGTATTGATCACAACACCTCAGACACTGCGAGTGGGCCGTGCATACAAAAATAAGCTTCGGCCGTCGGGTGCGGGCCCGGTGTCGTGTGGGCGGCGGGCGGGCGGCGGGCGGCACCCGGAGCTGTGCGGCTGCCGGGACCGGACCGGAGGCGGCGGCCGCGCTCGGCCACCCGGCCAGGTGTGAGGCAGGACACGGCAGGACGGGTCCAGAACAGGACGGGTCAGGACAGAACAGGACAGAACAGGACGGGCCAGAACAGGACAGAACAGGACAGGAAGAGGTGTGAGGAGATGAAGGGGACACAGATCATAAACAAAGGAAGTGAATAAGAACCAGGGGACGACGGCCAGGAAGCAGGAGAAATACGAGGCAACATAACTGATCCATAAACAAGGGACAAGGAAGAGTGCGCACAGGAGATGCACACGAGATGCAGACCATGACAGCCGTGAGTGCTGACGGGCGGACGGACAGATATGGAGACCAGACCAGACCAGACCAGACCGGACCAGACCGGACCGGGCCGGACCAGGCGTCGGGGCCGGGGCCGGCAGCTGGAGATGAGCCAGGGGAGCAGCCGCCCTCGCGGTCCGTGCGCCAGCGCTCCGCCAATACACGCACCGACTCGGCGGCCAGTGCCGCCCGGCGGCGCGCGCGGCCAACGGAAAACGCACAGCTAAACATTAATCATCCACAACAAATATCAGAAGAGTTCCAACAAACTACAGATAACGTGGCGACGGGCGGTCGGCGCAGCTCGCGGGCGCGCGCGCGGCGCCGTCTGTAGCCGGGGCTCGTGACACCGCCGGCTGACTAGAACGTACATCTACGTGGAATGTATACAAATAATGAAGCCACATGCATACCGTAAAATAGTTCATCTCAAAACACCGCGCCGCAATTTTGCGAGCGCCAGCCGCGCACGGCCGTGGCAGCGTGCGGCCGGCCGGCGCCCGCGGCCGCGGCCTCTGTTGAACATTGCACAGCGCGACAGCCACCTGTGCCCACCCGCACTCGGCGCGCGCTAGCCCGCTATCACGGCCAATTTGGACGACCCCGACGCCGCCCTCACCAGCATCGCGCGGCGCGCGCGCGCGCTCGCGCACTTACACACACTCCGGCGCGTCGACACACGCGCTCCAACAGACAGGGCACAGGTACCGTGGAGCGCCGCGCACCGACCACAAAACAATGTTCCAGTTGTACCGCTTGCCGCCAGGTGTCCGGACCGGGCTTACTTGGCCTCCGCCTCGTCCTGGTCCATGGGCTCCTCCTGTGTGGGCGAGACGGGACGGGCCGGGGATGACCTGGGGACAGGCACACACGGAGTCGGTCATCGCCTCGGCCAGTGACGCAGAGCTCGAGCCAGCGCGGACGACCGTGCCACGGTCCGGAGACAGATACCAACACGTGCACCTTGCGGGGGACACCAAGGGCGTCTGAACAGGCATCAGAGCATGGGACGACGGCGAGGTGCCGATAGTGAAGCAGTGAACGCGTCCGAGTTAACCACCACACGTCTGGGTCAGCAGAGGCACGGGGGTCCCATTTCTTGGGGTGCCCGCCCTTCCTGCCAGGGTGAGCGGCAGGCGACGCTACACAGCGTCCGCAGCTGGCCCGCCGTAACCCCCGACTGGCAGACGAGGCGCGGCGGGCGGCGAACCTGCAGGGCGGCGGCTGTCCGGCGACGGCCGCCTCGTCCGCCTGCTGCTGATGCTGCGGGTGCTGCTGCTGGTGCTGGTGCTGGTGGTGGACGGACAGACCGGCCATGGCCGACAGCGTCTCGGCGTCGCGGTCGTTGAGCGCCTCGGCGTGCGAGAGCGCCACCAGGTGAGCCGTCCGCTTCACGCACGGCCAGTGCGGCACCTGGACACGCCGGCAGCAGGTCAGCTCACACGGTCAGCGCCGGCGCCGACCCACGCGCACGGCCGCATGCACAGCCCGGCATCGCAGACGGCGAGAAGGCGCCGAGCCGAGCGCACAGCGTCCGAGCCGCGGCAGATATGACGGCTGAAGATGTATGGAAGGCGCGAGACTGGTGGTGGTACCAGAATAGTGATGTCAACGACAAGTCGGGAAACACGGCCAGTCACTGCGCGGCTAAGGATGAGCCCCGCGTCGAGGGATGAGGTTGGGCAGGGAAGGAGGAAAGGGCGGCGGGAAGCGGCCACGCCCGCCAAACTACCCAGAAGACCCTAGGACTGAGGAATGGATGTCTGGATGACCCTGGCGCCCAGGGATGGGGATGGGGAGGGAGGGGAGGCGGCGGGAAGCGACCGCGCTCGCTCACCTGTATGGCGATGGTCTTCTGGAGTGTGGCGATGGCCGCCTGGCACGGCTTTCTGCTGAGCTCCTCGTCGCTGATGGGCTGCACCTCATCAGAGAGGAGGGCGCGCATCGTCTGCTCCGTGGCGTCACAGATGGCGCTGATCTCGTACCCGCCCTCCAGCGCCAGCGCCACCTGGCAAACACAGACCCATCAGCCGTCCAGCTCCAGCGCCACCTGGCCAACAGAGCCGTCAGGCCTCCAACGCCAGCGCCATCTGGCCAATACTGAGCCGTAAGTCCTCCAGCTCCAGCGCCACCTGGCTAACACAGAGCCACAAGTTCTCAATCTCCAGCGCCACCTGGCAAACACGGAGTTGTCTGGCAGCCGAATGCCAGCCCCAGTCCAACGCTATCTACCCGACAGCCGCACACTCATGAGCGGGTCAACGGGTTATAGCAGGTTATAACGGCACGACTATAATCTAAGCAGGCTGGTCGTGCCGCGGCGGCCTAATAAACTCAGGAGGGCGGTGCACTGTTGTCCAATTGATTCCCACATCTCCACAGTTAGGTTCTTCCGAACTTAATGCTCGAAGTCTCCAGCCTTCCCAGCACACGTCTTGCCGTGGTAACAACACTGCACATTTCCAAAGTATGCAACGCTTTTTCCGTCAACAGACAATGTTCAACGGCTGAGACATGGCTAACATCCTTATCCTACTGACCGATTTATCTACCCCTATCCCAACAACTTTGTCATCCAATCTGCATATCAACGAGATGTCCAGGGAACCTCCCTGACATTCTACATGGCGCCAGGCGGGGCGGGGCGGGGCGCGGCGGGGCGGGGCGGGGCGCGGCGGGGCGGGCCGGTCACCCCCGTCCCCTGCTGACCTTGCCGTTGGCCAGCGTCATCAGCTGGCGTGTCATCCAGGCGAAGCAGGCGGCCGACACCTGGTAGCCGCCGAGCGGCGAGGGGTGCCCGCGCGCCGCGTCAAACCCGCTCGACACGAGCAGCAGGTCCGGCTGGAAGTCCTGCGGCAGAGGACGCGGCCCTGAGTACTGTGTACTGGCGGCGGCAGCGACGCGGCACCAGACGGAGCAGCGCGGCGGCCCGGTACTGGCGGTGGCAGCGACGCGGCACCGGCCAGAGCAGCGCGGCGGGCCGGCTGCACCGCCGCCGACCGGCGCACGGCGGCGGCGCGTCCGCACAGGCCGACAGCGACGGCGACCACCACAGCCAGGCCGAGGGGACGGCGCGTCGCTATCTCACGGCAAGGGGAGTCCACCGCTGGACGTGGACTCGGCGGCGACGCCGTTGCCTAGCGGCGGCCATCCGACCACATTCTCAGGAGGGCCACCGGGCGGCGTGGTGGCGTACTCACCCTGGCGATAGGCATCACAACGGTGCGGAAAGCGGCCAGGTACTCGGCGTCGCCCATGGGCGGGTTGCAGCCGCCCGACCAGGCCACGTTCACGTTGAAGCCCATGCCGTCCTCGACGCCACACTGTCCGACACGAGGGTGCTGTCAGGTCACGGCGGGGCCGCGGCCAGGTCACGGCGGAACACTGCCAGGTCGAGGCGGAGGCACTGCTAGGTCACGGCGGGAGCGCGGCCAGGTCACGACGGGGGCACTGCCAGGTCGAGACGGAGGCACTGCCAGGTCAAGGCGGAGTCACTGTCAGGTCACGGCGGGAGCGCGGCCAGGTCACAACAGGGGCACGGTCAGGTCACGGCGGGACACTGCCAGGTCCAGGCGGAGGCACTGCCAGGTCACGGCGGGGCCGCGGCCAGGTCACAACAGGGGCACGGTCAGGCCGCGGCCAGCGCAGGGTCAGGTGACGGACCGCGGCGACACCACACACGACGGCCACGAGCGCTGGCTGCCGGCTCGAGACGGCACGGCGCGTGGCCGCTCCGGCGGGCAAGCACCGGGATGACGAGCCCTCTATCTACGCTGGCCAACACCCGGCACACCTCCTGGCAACCCAGCGGGCCACAGGGGGCGCCAGCCACGGCGCGGCACCGGTCAGCCGGCCGGCCGGCCGTCAGCCGTGTCGGCGAGCCGAGTGCCGACCCCGTGCGGGCAGCGGCCGGCGCGGCGGCGGGCTCACCTCTACAGGAGCGCCGGTGCCCGGGAAAAAGTTGCCGTCGTCGTGGCGGTGCAGCGAGAGGTAGAGCACGTGCGAGCTGTCGTAGAAGAGCTGCTGCGTGCCGTTGCCGTGGTGCACGTCCCAGTCGACGATCATGATCTTCTCGACGCTGAGCCGCAGACGCAGCAGCCGGGCGGCGATGGCCACCGAGTTGAAGAAGCAGAAGCCCATGGCCTGCTGGCGCTCGGCGTGGTGGCCCGGCGGTCGCACCAGGGCCAGGCCGTTCTTCACGGCGCCGGTCGCCACTGGCGGCGCACAAGCGGTCACGTCAGGGCACCGCTCCCGACCACGCACATCCTCAGCGGCGAGCAGAGCACCCTCACTCCGATCGGCCCGTTCCCCAGTCATGGAGCGGAGCCTGTCTAGCGTGAGGCTCGCGCTCCGCAGACACACTCCAATCAGCCCGCCCCCCAGTCATGGAGCAGAGCCTGTCTAGCATGAGGCTCGCGCTCCGCAGACACACTCCGATCGGCCCGCCCCCCAGTCATGGAGCAGAGCCTGCCTAGCATGAGGCTCGCGCTCCGCAGACACACTCCGATCGGCCCGCTCCCAGTCATGGAGCAGGGCCTGTCTAGCATGAGGCTCGCGCTCCGCAGACACACCCCGATCGGCCCGCTCCCCAGTCATGGAGCGGAGCCTGTCTAGCATGAGGCTCGCGTTCCGCAGACACGCTCCGATCGGCCCGCTCCCCAGTCATGGAGCGGAGCCTGTCTAGCATGAGGCTCGCGCTCCGCAGACACACTCCGATCGGCCCGCTCCCCAGTCATGGAGCAGAGTCTGTTCAGTGTGAGGCTCATGCTCCGCAGACACACTCCACGCCTTGGGAATGTCATAGAGAGCGGAAGCTAAGAGTGCGGAGGATGAAGCACAAAACTATAACACACAGCATCGCACGACAATAGACGGGTCGTATGTACCACCCCATGCTGGACTGCGTCAGCCATTATGGCTGCTCAGCGCCACGCCGGCATAACCTTTGGTCCTAGGTGATGCCGGCCTATATAGCTCTGTGGTTTTGGTAAAAAATAATGAATGTGTGCCGCATCCGCCTGTGTCGGATGATGACGTCTGCAGCGTGTGGCAGAGAACGAGCCGACAGAAGAGAACGTCTTCCATACGGCCCTTCCTGTTTCTATACGTCCACTCGCCTATTGCCCGTTTTGTGTCCGAACATAATGAGCTCCGCATTCAGCTGCCAAACAATACGACCGAGCCCAGCCCTGTGACTCAGCTGGGACGAACTGCACACAAGAAACGTTCACACAGGCGACGACAGCAAGGCCGCTGCTGCGCCTTCCCCGGCTGACACCAGCACGGCTGAGGCAGCGATGGCGGGCGCCGCTCAGCAAACGCCGCTGGCGACCGGGGACCGTCGGCGAGACGGCGCCGCCGGGGCCGCGGCCTCGTCTCGCCGGGTCACAGGGCACTGACCCTTGAACGCCAGCTCGCTGACGCAGCCGGCGGCCATGCACGCCGCGCTGCTCGTGTGCAGCTCGTTCCAGGTGGTGTCCAGGTCGACGCCGATGCCGCCGCACGGCATCTTGACGAACGAGCGGATCGGCAGCTCGCCCAGCTTGCCCAGGTCCAGCTTCTGCCGGTTCAGCGGGTTCGTGCCTGGCGGGCGCGCGGGCGCGGTACGGGTCACGCTTC
The DNA here is from genome assembly GCF_011947565.3 of Pollicipes pollicipes. Lineage (NCBI taxonomy): Eukaryota > Metazoa > Arthropoda > Thecostraca > Pollicipedomorpha > Pollicipedidae > Pollicipes > Pollicipes pollicipes. The sequence goes on from NW_023596461.1 coordinate 9,875,932, forward strand.
GGAAGCGTCGTTTCTTCTCCCAGCCGCGGTTCACTTTGCGTGCAGGTTATGTGGGATTTCAGCAGATGGAACGCTGTTTTAAAATAGCGTGCGCGGCACGGGTCGATAAAGAACATTTGAGACCATATTCTCAGAAGCTCCCACCGCGAACAAATGTTGGGAGTAGAAGGAGAATCTCACGAAAATGATATTGTCCAGGGGGCTTAGATTGCTAACTTGAGCGCCGTACTGCAATTGACATTCACGCTTACGTAAGCTTTGCCACGAAAAGTACACGGTAGGCTATTACTGCCTAAAAATCATTGTTGAACACCTGCATCACAATTTGCTAGTAATTATCAGCTGGCAACGGTTCACCGGCGAGCAAGCAGACGCCGTGGTCCAGTGGACGTAGCTCTGTCTCCGCTCCACACTACACCATTTCGCCGGCGGCCTCTGGCGCAGACGGTCGGGCAGCCGGTCCGTACCGAAGAAGATGGTGTGCGCCTCGCTGTGGCAGGTCTGGATCTCCTCCAGCGTGGCCTTGCGCGAGCGGATGCGGTCGCAGCGCTGCGTGAGGCCCGTCTCCTGCAGCCGACTCCAGATGAACTGCAGGCGCGCGCTGTGCTCCGGGTGGTTGGAGCTGTCGCCGCACACGCACTGGTGCTTCAGCATGAGCGGGTCGTAGACCAGGCCGGTGCCGCAGCCCTGCCGGCAGCAAACGGCACCGTCAGACGCCGCAGACCTAGAGGAGCAGCGGACACCGGACGCGGCCCGGTGGGGGCCGGCGCGGCCATCTGTCGGGGTCGGCCGTCTGTTCTCAGCAAGCGCCAGCAAGGCATCATGGGGTCAGGACGGACGGGGTTCGTGTCACAAATAGCACACAGGTCGGCACCGAGACGACACAGCCCCTACACCTCCTCACAAGGGCCAACACCACATTATTGGGTACCATACCAGATGGATCAGAAGGTGACCTTGCAGGTTACGAGAACATAGCGCTGCCAAAACTGGAGCACCGCGAAAGCTGCCATGGAAATACAAAATATCCGAGGAGCCTCAATCTAAGTTTTGTCGCATAAAACGCGGTGACTCTCACTCACCATAACAGACCCACGTAAAATTTGTACCTCCCGCACTATCCTAAGTGCAGTGCAAGATTTGTCTTACCCTAAACCCAGTTAGATGAAATGCATCTGAATAAAAAAAATAGTAGCACGATCGACAACACCGAAGCATCATGTGCGTGCCGCACCACAGCTGGCGGCGCGGCAGCACTGCGCTGCACGAGGCATACCTGTTTGCTGACGTAGGTGATGTGCGGGTCGCGGGAGGCGCTGGCGGCGCTCGGGTTCAGCGTCACCAGGGGCGAGGAGAAGGCGCGCGCCAGCGGCCGAATGGAATGGTGAGAACGCGCGCACGGCGGCGGACCTGGCGGCAGAGGCGTGCCCGTCACGGCCAAGCGGCCAGCGTGGGCGGCCTGATCCACACAGCGCTGGCCACGGCGCTGACAGGAGAGCGCGGAAGCGGCGCCGGCGAGAGATGGAAACACTCAGTCACAAGGCGAAGTGAACGGCCAGCCTAATGTCCCACACGAGCGGACGGCGCCCGACACGGCCCTGCCGCGTCGCGCGATGGACAGCCGGCGCCTCTCCGCAGAGCGCACCGCACTCACGCCGCCGCGTCGCGTCGGCGCGCCCCACGTTGGTAACGTTGGTGACGTACGCCACCAGGTGGCAGGCGGCGGGCGCTGCCAGGTGGCGGCGGCGGGCGCGCGCCCGGCCGCGTCGCGGGCCGCAGCGGTAGTGGGTCGCCCGGCACCGGCGCGGTCTGGCGCTGGGGCCGGGCAGCGCGGCGCGCAGCAACTCCAGCGGCGCACCGACCAGCAGCCGCAGCAGGCCCTCGAGCAGCGCGGCGGCCGAGTGGAACAGCGCCGGCCGGCCGGCGGCCGCCGCCAGCCAGCCGGACAGCGGCTCCGGCCGCTCGTCACAGGCGGGGACGGCCATGCCCCCGAGCTCTGTGCTCCCACTGAGATCACGGGCCGGGCCCGGCTACGGCACGAACGTCTCGGTGCTAAAGGACGGCAGATTTGTGGCGTTGTTCGCGGCGCGGTAACACAAAGGAACACACAATTTGCTAGAAAGGAGAACAAACAAAAAAGATAACTACTATTTCGGCCAGCTTTATGCACCACTTCAGGAGTTCATCACCCAATCATCTGTTCGGCACGTGCTATACTTGTTGGTGGCACGTCTGGTGGAATAGTAAAATGTATAGCGAGACAACGATTAAGAAAACGAAAGAGAATGAATAAAAAACCGTCATTGTATCCCCGCAACTAAAATATTCCATTCTTCGTTTGCCTTCGGATGACAAAATTATAGGTTCACGCACAAAAATATGCTTACAAAACCGAACACGTTTAGTGACACAACACTGCATTTTCGTCTATGGATCTCGCAAGTGATCGAACAATTATCGACAAACTGGACTATTCTCATCGAACATACAATACCCAAGTATCGTAGGTGCGACGTGGTACAACTATAATTTCCTGTTACATACGATTCACGCCAAAAAATGGCGTCTTTTATGAAAACTGAGGCGAGCTGCGGCCCGCGCTCCTAACGCATTCAGCACATTTCTTGTGGCATGTTTTTGCTTTTGTTCTTACGCTGGGGTGCTATTGCAAAGTCTTGGCTGTAATCTGGCCCGATGGAAGACGGCTAAAACCCATCATTCATTCTTATAGCGCTTATGCCCATTACCGCGGAAGACCAGCAGCAAAATCGATGCAAGGTCTGACCGGTACACGTGATCCCACAGCGGTTGGATCCCGCCTGGAACCACGACTCTAACTCGTCCTACTGCGTGCGAACCGGAACACCTGCTGGGCCGGCCGATCCTTCCAAGCGCAGGCGCCACCGTGACATCATTCTACGCAGTGTCACAAAAAGCCGCCGGAAACCAGCTGAATGAAAAACCCGATGGGCTTATTAAGCAAGTTACACGGCGCGGAAAAATAAAGGCATCATCAGATTAGGAACGTCAAACAGTCCTCACATCAGGCAGCCAACCTGTTGAACAAAGTTAGCCTGGTGAACAGCCTACCAGGAAGTCTGCAACACCCGTGCTTGAAGGGCATTCGTTCACGTGAGTAAACATTGTGCCCATCAAACGTACCGCGCACAAGTTAAGATGAAAACGTATTGCATTATAAACACGTGGGTCTGGTGTCAGCACTGCCCCGGCCGGGGCACGTGGAGGCCCTGCTGTTTGAGAGGGCGGCCGCCAGGTGGTGGCCAAAACCGCGGGCCGCAGCCGGCATGCCAGGTGATGATGATGGTGATGATTTGGGGTTTTAGGGCGCATCGACTGCTGTAGGTCATGCAACGCCCATTCCCGCATGCCAGGACCATTCGACAAAAACTGTGAGGCACTGACGTTCCGCTCGCTGTCGGCTTAGCGGCTGATCTCTGCCGGCTTGGGTGCTGGTCTCTGCCGGCTTGCGTGCTGGTATGTTAACTTGGGTGCTGATCTCTGCCGGCTTGCGTGCTGGTCTCTGCCGGCTTGCATGCTGGTTTGTCAGCTTGGGTGCTGGTCTCTGCCGGCTTGCGTGCTGATCTCTGCCGGCTTGCGTGCTGGTCTGTCAGCTTGGGTGCTGGTCTCTACCGGCTTGCGTGCTGGTCTGGCTTGGGTGCTGGTCTGTCGGCTTTGGTGCTGGTCTGTCGGCTTGGGTGCTGGCCTGTAGGCTTGGGTGCCGATCTGTCGGCTTGGGTGCTGGCCTCTGTCAGCCTGGGTGCTAGCCTCTGGGTGCTGTGTTTTGACCGGAAGAGGCACAGGCATACTGTGGCCAGCGCCGTGCGCCCATATGCCCGGAGCTGGCACGTCAAAATCAGGGTCAGCTTGTCCCGCTGGTCTCGGCGAACGCGGTCCAGCTCGGGTGCACGTGGACTGTTGTTGTTAGCCCACCAAATATGTTCGTTGGAACCGTGCTGACGAAACGCCTTGTTTCTCCGCTGCCTCACCGCACTTATCATGTGACCTGGTAAACCATTTTCTCCGTGGTTCAGCAGGGCTGTAGACCAGTCTAGCACATTATGCAAGCCTTGCCACCGGCTGGGCAGAGTGAAGGTTTCAGTTCCAAGCTTACCACGATCTTCAGCGTGTCAGGTCATTCGCATGGGAGGTCTGGCAGTCACTGACCAGACGACCGAGGTTCCAGCACGACAAGCGTCGAAAGTTTAACGCGATGCAGTCGGGTCACTGCTGACAATGGGCCCGCTCGCTCGTTGAGGCCTCCCCCCCCCCCCCCCCCCCCTTCAACCCACTCAACCCACCCTTTTCCCCTAGAAATGAAGGTGAGCTCGGTCCGGAAAGTGGCCTAAAACAATTTTCGTCACACTTCTCTCCCCTCGTAAAATACAAGCTCGGCTAAGTTGAGATCTTAAAGCTTGCGATTTAAGGCTTTCCGGTCACACTATTTACTTGTCGCGACATGAACCCCAACATGGAGAAACCTTTCGGCCAATCAAATCCAGCATTGGCGCACGCCTTGGAAACGTATCCCATCGCCGCCCCACCCTCCCACAGTTTCGACACATTTACCTCCGAAAGCTTATCCACCGTGATGAAGCACGCAGCGCTATCGACCAGCATTCGTGGAATGGACGTATGCAATAGCAGCCTCTAGCATTATCGGATGCAACAACATGATGTAACTCCCTTCCTGGAATACAATAACGCCTGCCTTCAATGCAGTCTGCTCAGACTCCCCCGAATCATTTATGCGCCTCACTTGACCCGGTATCGACCCCGGAGCACTTCCGGTCCGACCCAGCCAACGCAAACAACAACGCGAACAGAAGAATGCGCCCGCGCCCCAGGCACGTGTTATGGTATCGCGTAAGCCACATCCGCCCAGCCATGACACAGGCCCTCATGACCGTCCACCTAACCCATACACACAGCCGGGGGGACCGACACTCGTGCCGCCGCGACATTGAGACCGTTCAGGGTGCCCGGCTGGCGTGTGCTACTCCCCTCCCCCCCTCACCCCCACCCACCCAGCCGTCACCATCGAAGGACGGCCCCGACCTTAAGCCTCCCGCCATCGCACGGCCGGGCGCAGGCATCAATCTCCGCTCGGCCGGTACCTTGGATTAATTAATCCGGACATCGATTCCCCGGGATCAATACGGAAGGCGCGCCACACATGTCGACGGCGGCGGGTCGAAGCGACGCTACAGCCCGGGCGCCAATCAATAAGGTACGTGCGAACGCTCGCCAGCGGCCGGTCACGTCACTCGACCGACACACGCCGCCGGAGGTGCGAGGCCGTGTCTCTGTCGTTATTAGCCGGCCCAGCCTTGTCTCTGGGAGCCAGACGGCCTTTGCGGGACGTCATCACGACTGCTACGAATGGAGGCGGCAATCTCGCACAGCCAGGAGCGGAAACCGAGCAATCGACGGGGTCCATCACACACGGAGCGGATCGAGCGCCTAGTGAGCGTTGAGACAGCGGCGCGGGGACGGCCCGCTGCACGCCCGGCAACCGAGCCAGCGAGACCGGAACGGACGTGCGATCCGGCCCAGCGGACAAGCGACTTCCAAGGGCCGCCCAGACGACAGCGAAACTGACACAATCACGTTGAGACTGACAGTTTTAAAACTGACAAAGCATGGCAAGCAAACTGAAACTGACGACATAACATGGCATGAGCGACGAGCCTGCCGTCAGGCCACGGTCACTGCCGCGGCGGCCGGGGCCGAGCCGAGGTCTCCCAGGCGCGGCCAGGGCGTCGGACGGCTGGACCCGCGGACGCCGGGAATATCCCAATGTTTGGCGGGAGGCCTACCTGGAAAACGTGGCCGGCCTGGTTCCAGAGATCATGACCAATGCTAGCGGCGGGGCAGATTCCGAGAAGCCCGACATATCCGAGAACCGGAGCCAGGGACCCCTCCCGCGGCTAAGATCCCGCCTGACAGCCGGCCCTGCTCGCCACGTGCGCCGAGGCCCGCTGAGGGGCGACTTCGACAGCCCTGGTGGCACACGACCAAGGCAGCACTCGCGGGCGCGCCTCATTCACAGAAACGGCCATTGGCTGCCGGGCGCTCCTGCCAATCAACAGCCACATGCTGTTGGCCGCGAAGACGCCCCGAGCGCACGAACAAGGCGCTTCCGGGTCTCCACCAACGCCGCCAGCGAGGCGCTGACGTCCCCGCAACGACATCCGCTGGTGAAGGGGCGGAGCCGTCGATAGCGGCGGCGCCGTCGCTCGGCACGCGGACACAGGCGGCGAGCCGACACCCGCTCACAGCTGGGCGACGGCTGAGCGCGCCGGTGGCACCGCGCCGCGCGTCAGTGCACCTCCCAGCGCCCGGCGGCGCCCACACGTACCGTCCTTGTAGGCTGACCGGGAGCTGAAGTTCAGCTGGGGCTGCAGCTCCTCCCGCACCTCGGTCAGATCGATCACCTGGCGAAGCGTCACAGCGTCAGGACGCACGGTCGGGGCGCGGGCGCGCGCGGCGCAGAACGCCATGCCCTAACGTGGTACAGCGCGACAGCGTCACTTCGCGCTGTACCGGTGCGACAGAGCATGCATGCAGACACGATACGGAACGGGCGGTCGGGATGTCTGGAGTTCCCTTGTGGGAACGCAGGACTGCAATACATATGGAGCGAAATTACAACGGGCGGGCAAGACGCAAGGTGCAGGCGCTCAATACCGCCACAATGCACATTACGGGCGACCACGTGTAAGGATATATGTGCGTTGTCGCAAAGACATACGGTTACATTACACACATGAAACAGCGCCGTCAACTCGTTCCAGTGCCTGCTGTGCAGATACTCCAGAGGCGGAAACGCACCATACGTCCGCGTCCGCAGCCATCACCACAACCCGCTGAAGCCTGCCTGCTTGTCGTTAACTGAGCTCCGGTTGTTTGCAATGTAAGTTGTTCCAGAGCATTTAAAGCGAACGGCGTCGTAATCACGGTCGTAATCATAAATTTAAAATATCCCGGTTCTCTTGTTTACACACTGGTTACATCAGCTTGGCCAGGTTAAAAATAGCGTTATTCTGAAGGGACACTGAGCCCATTGCATCATTAATGTGCCTGGTTGTACCAGGCTGTGTGGCATGTGTATGTGACAACATGTAATCACGATGGCAGCAAGACGGGTCGCTGCACAGGCCGCCGCTGCCCGAGTCGCCGCGATCGTCCTCGCGCTCCGCTGGCGACCGTCCCCGCTTGTCGGGCAGCGCCGGGCAGGGTGTGCATACGAGTCAGGCCGGGTGACGGGGCCGTGGGCGCCGCACACCTCTGCCGCCACAGCTCGCGCCCGGCAGCCGGTAAGCAGCTGCTGCACCACCAGCTGTGACCGCCGGTCAGCAGCTGCTGCACCATCGGCTGTCACCACCGATGGCCAGCCGCCGGCCCATCACCACCGCAGGGTCTACAGCCCGCTTCGACGAGAGCTAGACGCGGGGGCAGCGGGAGCGGCTCACCTCAACTGGTGTACCGCCAGCTGTCACCACCGATGGCCAGCCGCCGGCCCATCACCACCGCAGGGTCTACAGCCCGCTTCGACGAGAGCTCGACGCGGGGGCAGCGGGAGCGGCTCACCTCAGCTGGTGTACCGCCAGCTGTGACCACCGATGGCCGGCCGTCGGCCCATCACCACCGCAGGGTCTACAGCCCGCTTCGACGAGAGCTCGACGCGGGGGCAGCGGGAGCGGCTCACCTCAGCTGGTGTACCGCCAGCTGTGACCACCGATGGCCAGCCGCCGGCCCACCACCACCGCAGGGTCTATAGCCCGCTTCGACGAGAGCTCGACGCGGGGGCAGCGGGAGTGGCTCACCTCCGCGTCCTTGGACTCCTGCATCTCGCGCGCCACGGCCGCCTCCGTCTCCTCCTCCACGTTCTCCACGTGGTTCTTGCTGCCGGCCCGGGTCAGCACAGTCTGGCGGATATGCTGCAACAGACGGGGCGCGGGTCAGGCGCGGCGCGCCGGGCGCAGGCGACACACACCGGCTGTCCAGACTGCGAAGGGCCGACTCCGACAGTGCGGCCGCCTGGCTGCTCACCGCCAGTCCTGCCGAGGCGAGGCTGCTCCTCCCGCCCGTGGAGGTCGCCCCCCGGCGACGCCCCATGACAGCCTAGAGGTCTGGCGCAGTGACGGTCGGTCGGACAGCGCTCCGCCGTCCCGAGCGGGCAGAGCTTCAGCGATCGTGTGCGGGTAGTGGGGAGTGGACGCCTTATAAGCGGCCTGATGCCGGAAGGGCACACAGCATGACGTGTGCACAGACCAATCAGCGATCGAGGATCGCTGATGCAACTTGTGGGCCGCTGCAATCTTGAGACGAGCATGAGCCTGTAGCCGCTTTACGGTCAAGCAAGGTCACAACCTGGCCGAGTGGTTACGGCAGTTGGCTCCAAATCGAGAGGTCTGGGGTTCAGTTCCCCGTCGTGCGAAACTTTTGCAGGTCCCGGTTTGCAACAGGGCGTCAAAAGCCAATGACAATGGAAGCCACTGACTAATGTGGAGACATAACCACCCAACAGCACCGCTGAAGCTTGGAGCTCTGGTGCCCACCGCCCCGTGGCCTGTCGCACCTGCTTCAGCAGGTTGTGCTGGTGCTGCTGCTCGTATAGCCGGCGCTCCTTGACCAGCTGGTCGTACTGCTGCTGGGTGAGGCTGGCCTGCTGGAGCAGCGGGTGGCCGAGCGGCAGCGGCGCCGACTGGGTGCGGCTCAGCGGCCGGCCCTGGATGGTGCGGCCCAGTCGCGCCTGCGCCGCCTGACGCACACAGGGCCACGTCGGTCAAGCACCGCATCAGCACCGCGTGCGAGCACACGCGCCCGACAGACCGTCGGCCAAGAGCAAACAGACAGCGCCAGCCGCCACGGCGCCACACACGAACGCACGTACCGCCCCAGAGGCCGTGTGGAGGGCCGCCTACGCTGCCGCGTCCGATCCCCCAAAGGTCACCCCGCAACACCCGGCGGGGATCGTCCCTCACCAGGGCACCCCCGTCTACCCCCCCCCCCCCCCGCTCCCCACACTGATCCTCGGGAAGTCCCGCTTCTCTTCATCGCCGGGCGGGGACCGCTCTCACCTGGGCACCCCGTCTGACCCCCTCCCCACACTGATCCTCGGGAAGTCCCGCTTCTCTTCATCGCCGGCGGGGACCGCCCTCACCTGGGCACCCTCGTCTGACCCCCCCCCCCCCCCCCGGTGATCCTCCAGAGGTCCCGCCTCCCTACACCGCCGGGCGAAGATCGCTCCACACCTGGGCATCCTCGTCTGCCCCCCCCCCACACTGATCCTTCCGAGAACCACCCCCTGTATCGCCGGGTGGGGACCGCCCCTCACCTGGGCACCCCGTCTGCCCCCCCCCCTCACACTGATCCTCCAGAGGTCCCGCCACCCCCCCCCCCCCCTCCCGCCGGGCGGGGATCACCTCTCACCTGGGTACCCTCGTCTCGCCCCATAATAAACACTGATCCTCCAGAGGTCCCGCCCCCCCCCCCCCCCGCCCCGCAACGCCGGGCAGGGACCGACCCTCACCTGGGCGCACGTGACACCGTGCGACGGGTAAAAGCCGCTGATGAGCGGGTTGGAGGTGCGCGATACCTGCTCCAGCGTCTCCATCTGCTTGCGGATGTAGGCGGGGGACGTGGGCGGCGCGCACTCGCTGTCTATCACTGCAACAGCGGAGGTCCAGCCTCAGAGCGTGCAGGCGGCGCAACCGGCAGACCCCGGCTCGAGACCGGCCTCAAGCTGGTGGCCCCAGCTCGAGACACGCCTCGGACTGGTGACTCCGGCTCGAGGCACACCTCGGGCTTGGGATCCCGGCTCGAGCCACGCCTCGGGCTGGGGACCCCGGCTCGAGACAAGCCTCGGGCTGGGGACCCCGGCTCAAGACACGCCTCGGGCTGGGGACCCCGGCTCGAGACACGCCTCGGGCTGGTGACTCCGGCTCGAGACACGCCTCGGGCTGGTGACAACGACTCGAGACACGCCTCAAGCTGGTGACCCCGGCTCGAGACACGCTTCGGGCAGAGGAACCGGGCTTGAGGCCCGTTTCGGTCTGGGGACCCCGGCTCAGTGACCTCAGTGAACAGGCTGCCAAGGCGGCGCCATCATCAGCACTCTCACGCCACGCTGCACGCAGAGGAGTGTTCTACAGTGATTAGCCGCTAACCAGCCGCCCAGCGTGCCATCACACCCGCCTAACTGACGTCACGCATGACGACAACCGACACTCGTCAAAGGCGCACAACGCACCTTTATACGCACAACTGTGTGCACGCGCCAATGACCACCGCTCAGAGTCGAGGTTCACTTGCAATATCGATTCAGAGTGGCCATAACCAGGCCAGCGCGAGCAGTGCCTACTCACCGGGTAGCATGGGGAAGAAGGGCGCCATGATGGGCGCCCCGATCGGAATCAGCGGCGGGTACGGGCCGGGCCGGGACGGCTCCGTCTCGCTGCCGGAGCTGACGGCCTGCCGGACACACACACACACGCACACATCACGGTCAGGTCAGTCAGTACCAGGGACGGCCCCGGACCGGGGCGGCTCCGTCTCGCTGCCGGAGCTGACGGCCTGCCGGACACACACACACGCACACACACACACACACACACACACACATCACGGTCAGGTCAGTCAGTACCAGGGGTGGCCCCGGACCGGGGCAGCTCCGTCTCGCTGCCGGAGCCGACGGCCTGCCGGACACACACACCCATCACGGTCAGATCAGTCAGTACCAGGGGCGGCCCCGGGCCGGGACGGCTCCGTCTCGCTGCCCACGCCGCCCTGGCCGCTGAGCACACACCAGTCCGGCCAGGTCAGCCCCGGAGGGAGGTTCCGGCCGGCGCGGCCGGTGCCGGGAGACCGCGGACTCGGCAGACGGCCCCGCCAGGCCAGTCGCCTGGTGCGCTCCGCACTCTCAGTGCCGGCGCGCCGGTACGTCGGTTCCGTCTGTTCGGCGCGGCCGGTCATTAGTCGCCGGCCCCGAGCGCCGTTAAGCCCCTCGCGTGAGGCGGCCGGCGGCCTACGCGGCGCGGCCGGCCGCGCCAGCCGGCTGAGCGATGGTCCCGGCGCGCCCCCGCTCTAGCCGACCTGACCTTCTACCGGCAATTTGTAGCCGGGCCGACACGCCCCGCCCACCTCGCCCACGACCGGCACGCCTGCCTGTCCCCCCACCACCACCCCCAGCCAGTGCCAAGCTCGGTCCAACAGCCGCTGGGTCTGGGGCTGGGCTGAGCCTGGAGCTGGGACTGGAGCTGGGATTGGAGTTGCGGCTGGGGCTGGTGCTAAGCCTGGGGCTGGGGCTGGTACTAAGCCGGAGGCTGGGGCTGGTACTAAGCCTGGGACTGGGGCTGGTGCTAAGCCTGGGACTAGGGCTGGTGCTGAGCCTGGGACTGGGGCTGGTACTAAGCCTGGGACTGAGGCTGGTACTAAGCCTGGGACTGGGGCTGGTGCTAAGCCTGGGGCTGGGGCTGGTACTAAGCCTGGGACTGGGGCTGGTGCTAAGCCTGGGGCTGGGGCTGGTACTAAGCCTGGGACTGGGGCTGGTGCTAAGCCTGGGGCTGGGGCTGGTACTAAGTCGGGGACTGGGGCTGGTGCTAAGCCGGGGGCTGGGGCTGGTACTAAGCCTGGGGCTGGGACTGGGACTGAGCCTGGGCTGGGGCTGGAGCTGGGCTGCGCCTGGAGCTTGGACTGGAGCTGGAGCCTGAGCCTGAGACTGGTGCTGGAGCTGAGCCTGAGGCTGGGACTGGAGCTGGAGCTGGAGCTGGAGCTGGGCTGAGTCTAAGGCTGGGGCTGGAGCTGAAGCTAAGACGGCGGACCGCCGGCGCCGGGCTGACGCTAGCCGCGCATGGACCTGGCGGCGGGGTCGGCGCACCGCGGTTCGTTGCCGCCGACACAGCGCGGCCCTCCGGCGTCTGCTGATGGCTCGCGTACTCCAGCGGCCTCGGCTGGCGCGCTGGTGGATGCCGGACGCGCGTAGGACACGCAACGGGCGCGCGGCACAGCCGGCGCCGCCACGGCGAGCGCGCCCCGTATCGACGCGGCGCACACCGGGCAGGGGCGGCCGAACGGCGGTCGGGGCCACTTCCGCGTCTGAAGACGGCGCTGGGGCGACGGCGTCGGGTCAGGAGCCATCGATCGTCGCGCGCCGTCGGCCCGGCTGATCGATGGAGCTCACACACAGGGTCACGGGCCACGCCAGCCGGGCCGCCGCCGCCGCCGCCGCCGCCGCCGCCGCCGCCAACCGCTCTCACGCACCGCCGACGGCGCCGCTGACCGGCCGGCGTCGCCCACGGCGCCTGCAGGCCCGCCAACGGCCGCGGCCGTCGACGCCATGTCCGGGTGCCGCTGATGCCGGTCCAGGGTACGCCGAGCCCGGCCGGCGAGGAGATAACAGACACACGGGTTTGACATTCAACGTTGAGATGCAATCGCTCGCGCGGATTGGCTGATGGGCGAGATTCTACTGCGCCTTTTTGAGACAAGTTGCAATAGTTGGCCACTAAACCCCTGGCCACCGGCCAAGCATCACGGTGCCGGAAGCTAAAGGCACTCGCAGGGGCCGTACAGTGCTTTGATGTTTGGCTACTTAATGTTTTATCGTATGACGACCTTGGTTCGCGTCAAAGCCCCACCGCCTGGCCCAGCCAAACCTGGGCAACTGGCCGCGAACGCCGCCACGGCCAGCCCACGACCCGGCCGGCGCGGTGGGGGCTCGGATCAATCCTCGACGAGTGGGCCGGCCGCTCCCGGCTGGCGGCGACCCGCGGTCAGGTGAAAGGTCGCCTGATGAGCATTGATCGCCGCCGCCGACGGAGACTGATGGCCGGAGGAGGCGGCGCACCGGCCGCCAGCTGCCGAGGGACGGCCGCCAGCTGCCGCACGACGGCCGGCGCGCGGCCAGCAGCAGCCGAGGGACGGCCGCCAGCTACAGAAAGCCGGCCGGCAGTTGCCAAAGGAAGGCCGCCAGCAACCGAAGGACGGCCGGTGCACGGTCGGCAGCAGCCGAAGGACGGCAGCAGGCTGCCGAAAGACGGCCGCCAGTTACCAAAGGACGGCCGGCGGGCGCACAGCCAGCAGCAGCCGGAGGACGGCCGCCAGCTACCGAAGGACGACCGCCAGCTACCGAAGGACGGCCGGCGCAAGGCCGGCAGCAGCCGAGGGACGGCCGCAAGGTACCGAAGGATGGCCGCCAGCTGCCGAAGGACGACCGCCAGCTACCGAAGGACGGCCGGCGCAAGGCCGGCAGCAGCCGAGGGACGGCCGCAAGGTACCGAAGGACGACCGCCAGCTACCGAAGGACGGCCGGCGCAAGGCCGGCAGCAGCCGAGGGACGGCCGCAAGGTACCGAAGGATGGCCGCCAGCTGCCGAAGGACGACCGCCAGCTACCGAAGGACGGCCGGCGCAAGGCCGGCAGCAGCCGAGGGACGGTCGCAAGGTACCGAAGGACGGCCGCCAGCTACCGAAGGAAGGCCGGTGCACGGCCAGCAGCAGCCGAGGGGCGGCCGGCAACTGTCGAAGGACGGCCGGCAGCTACCGAAGGACGGACGATGCACAGCCAGGAGTAGCCGGCTACCGAAGGACGGACGACGCACAGCCAGGAGTAGCCGAAGGACGACCGGCGCACGGCCCGTTCAGTCGGACGGGCGCAGCGTCGATAGGGTACAAGTACGTTGGTCAATAGACCGTGAACACCGCAGCCTTCACGGTCCGTCCCGTGAATGATATAGGACTTCTCTGTTCCTCTCGCTCGAAGCCACGTGGTGAAATCAAGATGTATCCATACATACAGAAGCGAAAAGGCCCGCTGTAAGTCTCTCCGAGACATTGTCAACCTACATTCTCGGAGACAGCGGCGCCTGCGGCTCGGAGACGGACAATATCTCTGTGTGACATTGCCAGTCTCCGCGCCCATGAGCTCATGCTGCCTGGATGCGCCTCTGCGGGTGTCTTGCTCGACCGACCGGCGCGCCTGCAGCATAGCGCGCCCCCAGCGCCAGTGTTAGCTCTCGTGGCCGGGCGCGGCCCGACCTCCCGCCGCGCGGCCCAGAGGCCGCCGTCGCAGCCGGAGCTGGTGCAGAGCTGCAACGACCGGGCGCGGTCCGGCGTGGCGACGGGCGCCGGTTCCGCCCGGCGACAGAGCCCCGGCTGCCGGCGCCGCTGTCAGCCCGACGCCAGACGCACAGGCTGGCCGCCGTTCGCCGCGGCCGGCCGGCGCGCAGTGCTCCGCACACACTGCCGGACGCCGCCGAACGCCCCGCTGACGCCCCGCCGACCGGCGGCGCCGCAGCCGTCGACGGCCCCGGCGGGCCGACGGCGGCCGGCACTGACCCTGTCGACGGTCCAGGAGCGGACCTCGGCGGCGCGGCGGCGCCGCCGCGGCCGTCCCGCCGCCGGCCGCCAGGCGGCGGCCCGAGCGCCGGCCAGCCGCTCTGGCCGCGCGCCTCCTGCGGCAGCTCGTCACCGCCTCGTCTCCTCACCACGGCCGGAGCGGCGGCCCGGGGGCCGGCCGGGCGCCCGCCCGCAGGGGTTATTTCGGAGCGCGCGCGCGGCGGCGGCGGTCGATCGGTTGTCGGGCGCTGCTCTCCCCGGGACGGCTAGAAATACGCGACGCCGCCGCGAATAGGCGGCCCAGCGCTGGCGCAGTACGTCGGTATTTATACAGCCGGGCGGGCGGCCGGCGAGGTCGGTCGGCCACGGCGCTCGGCCGGCCGACCTGCCGCCGCCGCCGCCGGGCGACGCAGCAGGCGTGGTGGTGACCCCGGCCCGGTCCGGGCCGCAGCCGCTGACGCTGACGCGGGCCGGGTCAGCAGGAAGCCCAAGCAGGCTCATCAGTCCCCAGCGTGCGTCGTCGGCGACGTCAGCGCGCGGCCGCCGTTGATGAATGCGGACTAAAGGGGGCGCTTCGAGCCTGCTCCCGAAATACCGCAAAAACATACGGCGCATTCACCATATCAGGCTCATTCACGCACCACGCACTGCGTGGTGCGTGATATGGTGTTCTGGTAATCTGGTGTGCCGATGTTTCATGCGCCGAATGGGACCGTATTGGAGCTCTGTGAACACGGCCCGGAAAAGCCCCACTTAAGGTGCATTTCCAGCGACCCGGACGACAACGAATCGATGCCGTTGACGTTATTCATGATGCTATATCCCATAGATTGTGCCTTTTGTTTGTTCGCCGGGACCCGGACGACAAAGATGCTACGTGATGTCACGCAGGATGTTAGCAGGACGGGCGGAATGTTCTCCCGAGACTCGATCCAACTAAGCCAGACATGGCGCAATTTTTCAAGATTCAATTACGAAGAGGTCAATTTGTGTGCCCAGGACCGACCACGAGTGAAACAAAGGTGTCTTACGTTACAAGCCCGTAATTTGCAGCTGCCATTTTTAGGAGCATCATAGTATCTGCAAACGAGAATCTTCGTGTCTTCACATGCGCAGTTATTGCCGCGACAGTTACGAAAACGCAAACAGAAATCGTGCCGCACTGCGAACACGTCCGACTTATTTCACGCGACATCACGTAGAGAAGCACATTCCTGGTGCACTGCGAATACACCTTCCGGGTATACCACAGACGGCGAGCCTCCACAAACGCCATCCAACTGACAGCATTAACGGAAGCCGCACTAAACTTCTAGCTGTAAAAGTGAAACGAAGTACGAGCTAAATCTGGACGGGTCGATGCGAGGAGCTAACATCATCAAACAAGCACGCTCCTGAATTATTAACTCTATTTCCGTAAGGACGCTGGCTCCCGGAAGCTCAAAGGTCTCGCTGGAAAATGACCGCAGTCGATTCCACGAACCGTTTGTGGTTATTGGTTCCTCTGGCCATATATATATGGACCACACAAACAGCGACGGGTAAAGAACCTTTCGAAATGTCAGTGGTTGATCAGCGAATGCATATATCGCGCTCACTCGATATCGATGACGATGCATTCTTCCGCTGAAACTGTTGTTGAATAGGTCACCACATTTCGCCGACAAGCACCGTTGCAATATGCAAATCGCTGTGAACGAGTAAAGAAAAAAACGTTCGAGGCAAGGAAGCGGGCTTTTCTGAGGGTGTAAGCACCATTGCTTGCCAAGGCCGGGAGCAAGGATCGCTACGAGGCGCGACATTAAACGACTGCCAAACCATCTGTGTACATCACATCTACCACGTCTCTTCTTTTAATCACGGCTACACACAGCGCGGGAAAATTCCAGACACTCAATCCAAGCAACTCAAAACAGATCTGAACACAGCAGAATGCCGCTCCCAAACGCCGGCGCTGTCCAGACACGGGCCTGGGGTGCCGCCAGCCGCGGCGCGGGCACTCCTAACAGCACGGCGGCTGCGGGGGCGCGGCCGACGCCGCTGGGAGCGGCACCGCCGACCGGCCGGCTTACCGTGTGGACGGGCGGCCTGCCAGCGAGATGTTGGGCATGGACGGGCTGCTGTAGAGCGACATCTCCGGCGCGCCGCGGCCGCCCAGGCCGGCCAGGTGGAACGGCAAGCCGCCGCCCTCCTGCGACGGACGGGAGCGCGCGTCAGGGGCGTGTGAGGCAGCACGGGGCACGCGGGCCGCCACAGCGACCGACAACCGCGCCAACCGACCACGGCGCCGCACAGCCCCACGTCGCGGGCCGTGTCGAGGACCGGGCGGTAGCACGTTTCATCCAACACCAGGGGCCCACGTAACCGGTTTGAGTGTCGCCTCCGTGGGATCTGTGCGGGCGGGGGAGCAATGTTGAAACTCTCGACCTAAGCCCGGCGATTCCAATCCCCGGCGATTCCCACCAAACAGTATGTCAGCACAATATGCACACCGGACATTACAAACGTCCATAGACAGATACGTCACGCGCTGACTTCATCACACCACAGAAGCGCCTTGCCCATGTGTACGCTACATTACGCATCCGCATTACGCTACATCGCACGGAGGGCGGTGGCTGTCCTGTGCCCACGCTCCGGTGCGCACGCACAGATCCGGCGCGGCGCGGTGCGCCACCTCACCTCCTGGATGGCGGTGCCGCCCAGCCGGCCGCTGGCCATCAGGAAGGACGCGCTGGGGGGCGAGCTCGGGTCCGAGTCGGGCGTGCTGGTGCTGGACTCCACTGCCGACACAAGGAGCCCCCGTCAGGGAGGCCCCGGCCGCAGCATCGCGCGGCGTGGCAGGACGCCGACCCGTCTGGCCGGCGGACGTCTCGCTTGAGCGGCGGCCGAGTGTGCCATCCCGGCTCGTCAACAAAGGCGAAGAGCGCAACAGACGGCGTTGTCCGACGCCAGCTGCCGCAGCGTTTGCGACAGTCAAACGGCTGAGCCCCATACCCAGTGACCCGGCAGCTCGAAGACCGCGCGAGTTCTGCCCCCCGCCGCCCCGCTACCGGTGAGCCTGGATTCCGAACCGGTCACCCGTCACGACAACAGGCCATACACGCCAGACTGCCGGCCGGCGGCCGTTCCCAGCCTGGAGGTCGTTCCCACCGCTGCCGGCAGGCCGCCGCTGAGAGCCGCGCCGCGTCCAGAGCTGGCCGCGTGCGCCGAGCCGCCCGCCGCCGCCACCGCCGCCGCCGCCGACCGCGTCCGGCCGCGAGCGCCGAGACGCCGCCGCCGGGGCGGGGCGGGGCGCGCCGCGGCGGTCCGACACGGCCGGTCACCGACAGACTGGCACCCAACGGCACGGGATGACCTCACACGGCTCGAGCGGACGGCGGGGCGTGCTCTGCCGGCTGCGCCACACCTCCGCCGCGCGTCCGACACGCGCCGCGTGTGGTCTCTAACTCAGCGGCCTTGCCTCACGCACGGGCGGCAGATCAGAAGGAAGGGGGGGGGGGGGGCGGGAAGAGGTAGAGAGCCTAGCCCCAAATTCTGAGAAATGCGGCAATATTGCGTGTTGAATCACATCTGCTCACCCTTTAATTCTTCAAAAGTTGAGACGCATGACAAATTGAAACATTTATCCAAATGTAATCCTGCACCGTTCACCCAGAAAACAAACCCCACGTCGGTCTGCACGGGTTCGATTTCACGCACGCGAACACCGCCTTAATTTTCAGCCCGCCAAAAGTGTTGCCTCGCCGCGCCAGTCCCGGACGCGCCGGCGCGAGCGCTGGCCGGCGCTGCAGCGTCCGCCGTGACGTCACCGACCGGCCCGTCGGCGGCAGATGCGCGCCGCTCGGCACTGTGCCGCACATGGCCGGTCCGAGCGGCGCCGCGGCGTCCCGGCTCAAGGTCTTCCAGTCGGCCGGGCTCAGACGGCGGCCGGACAGCGGCCAGCGCACGGCCGCCAGTGGCCGGGCCGGACGGGGCCGACTGGGAGACCGGGCCGGCCGCCCCGGGGACCGGGCAGGCCTGGTGACGGCCCGGCCGTCCGCTGACGACGCCCGGCGCCCGCGAGGCGCTGCCGCCGCTCTCGGGACCCTTCCGGCTGCGTCTCGACAGGGGCCCGTCTATGCCCGAGCAGGCTAGCGCGCCGGCCGCCGAGGCACCCGGCCGGCGGGCGCCCGCCCTCACCGAGCCGGGCCGGGCCGGGCCGACCGGCCTGAGCGCGGCCGACCGGTCCGGCCCAGCCCACCACGACGTCACACAGACAGACGACCGCACCGAGCGCCAGAGCAGCCGGCCGCGAGCCGCCGGCCGGGCCAGGGCGGCGCCGCTCTTACGTCGGGTCCTGCGGGGCGGCCGCGGCAGAGGCCGTAACCCAGAGCGGGCCGGGAACGGCGGGGTGTCAGCGCCAGTCCGGCGGGAGTGACGACGGTACCGCTGGTCCTCCCCCACCCCGTCCCCCATCCTCAACCAATTCACAAGCACACACAGGCCACACACGGATGTCCTCCGGATGTACGAGGCTACGGCGTGAACGGCTGGCGGATCAATGGTGTTTAGTTGAGCTGACAGTCCTGTTTTGTTTTATTTTGTTTTGCTTTTTGTTTTTGCTGATAAATCACTGTCAATCGCCTACACGCTACCGCAAAATGCGCGGACACATCCTGCTCATTCGGTACGCGCCGAAAACCATCCACCTGCCCAAAGATCGAGATTACAGGCAAACCAAAAATCGTAAGGGCCTGCTTAGCGTACTTCATGCTGACAGTCGATTGACAACATTCCTCGAATGGACAGCATGAACCTTGATTTCTTGGAATTCCCAAAATAGACCTGGTTATCAACATCATCAATGCAACAATAAAGCTGATAAAACTGGTCGCCGACCGAGGCCCTTAACAGGATTCTTAAATCTTCACAAGCACTCCCAGTGCCTCAGGACACGCGAGCAACTCAATCCGAAAAAAGGTTAAAGGTCCTCGCCTTTGTTTTTCAATCGCGGTGAAACAGAACGTCTACGTTTGCCCTCAAGCTGGAGGGCCACACGTTTCGGCACCGAGCAATCAGCGCCTCAGGACACATTCAGCTCTGGGGTATCGACGGGTCTAGGTGTCGGGAAACCAAGGCGCTACCTGGCCATTCATGGTGTTATTGTCACAATTCATACGGTGACACGCCACTTTCTGTCTCAGCTCTCAGCTCCCACCTCATGGGCTACCATGCATCCCACTATCTCGCCATCTAGTCACCTATTCATATCCTCACCTATCCTATCCTATCCTATCCTATCCTATCCTATCCTATCCTATCATATCCCATCATATTCCATCATCACCTATCCTATCCTATCCTCAACTATCCTATCCTCTCATATCCTCACCTATCCTATCCTACCTTATCCTCACTTATTCCTTTCCTCAGATCTCACCATCATCCCTACCTCCCATAAAGTACCACAAACCGCCGTGACACAAACCCACTGTCACAGCCTCATAACCGCGCCGGAATTCGTTCGGGATGATGACGTAATTGTCGCGACATTTCACTCGTCATACCTGCGCCGTCCAATCGGCTGCGAAGTGAAGCCGGACACTGGCCGGCCCGCCGCCATGCCCTTAACCGCGGGTGACGGGGCGGCTTGACCTGTGACAGCCCGTGACCGGCTGGCACCGGGCAGCGGAGGTGGGCCGGGTCCGGGTCCCGACCCCTCTCGGGTCCTCCCCGCCCCCGCTCTCGGCGGCGGCGGCGGCGGCGGCGGCGGCAGTACGTACGGGTCAGCTTGCTCTTGTGCTTGATGGGGCCGCCGGCGTGCTCGTGGAGGCGGCGGCCGAGAGGCGAGCCGGCGCACCGGTCCAGCACACGCTGCTTGATGCGTGCCTTCAGGCTGATGTTCGGCTCGGACGCTGCGGCGGCCGTCGGCGCGCCGTTAGTCGCTGCGCACGCTCACGCCCACCGGACAGGCACGGCACGGCACGGCACACGACACGACAGGCGTGTTATCTCACACAGACGACACCGAGCTCCGGGCAAGCCAGCTGCCACGCTCGCTCGCCCGTCGGGACATGATGTGAAGAAGCCCACGGCGGCTGAGGGCCAGAGCAGCCCAGCGGGCAGTCCGCGTGCGGTTAGTGCTCCTTCCACCGTCCATAATGAGGGCCAATCTACAAGCCTAGGCTACACGAAAAGGACGACATCCCGACAAAGCCGCGGGATCTCATCTGTCTGGGCCACGTCGTCCCGCCCCGCGTTCTCTGGAGGGAGGGGGGGGGGCGGGGATGCGGCGCTGGGAGCCCCCGGCCGTGCTGTCCCCATGACGCGCCCTGACCCCACCCCGCCGGCTGTGCCGCGCGTCGACCCAGCGCCGCCGGCTCGACCTGGGCTGAGTCAGCGCCCACGCTCGCCGGGCGTGGCGGCAGAAATAGGCGGCCGCTCGCAGCGGCCAGCCGGAAATAGGCGGCGCCCGCCGCCGATGGCCCGCCTCGCGGACACGACAGCGCGAAGCACTCTCACCGCCCACCAATCACACTATTTTTAGGCGCGACACGCGCCCTGCCATCCGCCCACAACCTTCGTGTCCAGAGTCGCGGCGAAATGGCCACTGGCCAACAACAAGAACGAGTTAGGGAGCGGACGGGGGCCCACGACTGATAACGGAGAGCTTGTTGGTCCACGTGGCTGAAATTCCCCAATAAAGCAAGAACCTAAGCTCAACGCTAGCAAATTTTTGGTTCGAACAAAAAGCGGCTGCTATTAGTCATCGTCGGCGTGCCGCCAGCAGTCATCATACAAGCACAGAGCGCCTGCAGAACGCTCTCCAAACACAAAGACGCGCCTCGCGAGATTGATGACCTTTCCGCGCGGAACAACTCGACTGGACGATGCCCCCCCCCACGGCCTACGCGTGCGGCAGGTCCCAGCGCGGTCGGCTCTGCTCGGAGCGCGCCCGGGGACGTCGGCGCGGCGCGCCGCTGAAGCCGCCCCGCCACCGCCCTCGCCGGGCGCCGGGTCCGCCCGGTGCGGCCGGCTATTACTAACGGGGCGGGGCGGCCGCGGCGCAGCGCCGGCCAGCGGTTTAAAATAGACAGGCTAAAAATGCATTCGCCAAGCTGCCGGGCACACGGCGGCGGCCGGGCGGCGCGGCCAGCCGTCGAGCTGTTAGCGCGGGGCAGGGCGCGACCGGCGGTCACACCCACCCACCCGCACACGCGCACAGGCAGGGACGGGCGGGGGCGGCGGGCGCGAGCGCGGCCCTACGTACCGGTCTTCCTGAGCGGGCAGTAATCGTCGTCATACTTGGAGAGGACGGACGTCCTGTAGGGGTGGGGCGACGCGTTAACTTTCTCGGCCGAGCGCTGGTGGGCGGGCCCGCTCCGGTTGCTGCTGGACGGCGCCGGACGCGACACGCACGCCGTTAGTTCACGTGCACGGTGACGGGCGGCGACACAGACAGGCGGGCGGGCGGGCATGCCGGCGGAGGCGCCTACGCTCCAGCACGAGCGCGCCGCCCCGCCACACGGCCACACATACACACGGCAGCCGCCGTACCAACACGGCAGTGGCAGTGGGAAGAGCACGGCAATCTACACTGACGTTAATGACAATGACGCGTGGAGGTTCGTTACGACTCTAGAAACACGTCTGATTGCTCGCTGGGATAACGTTACACTAGGTGTGGTACATGCTATTGGACACGCTCGAGTGCCGCCGTCCATTACGGACCACGCAAGCCTTCATAAGGGTATGGGGTTGCACAGGCTGTCGTCTACATGCACTTTGGATGAAGATCGTACGATCACTGCGATGCGCCCAGGCCATCTGTGTGGTCGGTCATCAATGGAGGCTATCGAACAAGGTGTTGTCAACACACGTATGCCGACGCGAAAGCTCGAAAAAAACAATGATCACGCGCAACTAAAAAAGACTTGTCACCGCCCGTCAGTTGCGCAATTTCCTGAATGGCCCTACACTCCATGCTTCACAACCAATCTGTTAGTGTGTTAAATGTGAAGTACCCCCTGTCAGTTTTTGTTAATTGAAATGCAGGTCTGTTATTCACAACATCTGGCAGCTTTGGAACGGTGCCTTCGCAGCCAGGTGGCCAATGCCACCATCTGATACGTTGCAGGGTGCCGCGATAATGGATAACGATGATGATGTACCCATCCCGCCAGCACGCCGGCGGAAGGGGTGGCTCTAACGTGCTGCTCAAGCTCGGGGTAATACCTTAAAAAATCAACTTTTACTCAATTCCCGAGCGTGCGTTTGACGTTTTTTTAACTTCGTGTATGAACATTACAAGGAACTAACAAGGCACTGCCGCGTGTCAGAGCCCGCAACTGCACCGCGGGAGTGGCGAAACACGAAAACCCTAGTCTTATACACGGTAAAGAGCATGTATAATTAGCCGTGTGTAGCCTACTAGCAGCCCTCGACATGAGTCAGCAACAAGAGGTTGAGCGGCCGCAGGAGTCGGGCATTTCCGTGCGCGAAGTTCCCCATTCAAGTATCAAATCGACATCAAAAGCAAGCAGGGAAGGAGACATTCTGTTCCACGTTCCAGACCAAAGCCGGTCCTGCGCGTCGCGTTAAGATTTGACAAGCCGCCTCGGTGGTGCTAGGCTCGGGCATGACCTTCACCACTCTTCGGTCGCCTGACGAGCGCAGCTTCGGGGCCCAAGCCTGCGGCCTCCAGCGCGCTCCAGCGTGAACGTAACACCTCAGGCGTATCCGGGTGGCCTGCTGTTTTCGGAGGGGGGGGGGGGGGGGAGCCGATAAAGTCAACGTGACTCACCAGTTACGATACGGCGAGCTGGCCGCCGCCGCCTCACGCTGCTTCTTCTGCAGCACGAACTCCTGTCGGACACAGCAGTACTGTCGGCACGGCACGGCACGGCACGGCACGGCACGGCACGGCACGGCACGGCACGGTACGGCACGGCACGGCACGGCACGGCGAGGCACGGCGCAGCACGGCACGGCACGGGGCACGGCACGGCACGGCACGGCACGGCACGGCGCGGCGCGCGGCGCGGCACAGCGCAGCACGGCCCGGCACCGCACGGCTGGGCTCTGCCGGCCCACCAGCACGCGGCCTCTCTGCCCTGGTCAAATGGCAGGTCACACTACCGCCACAGCGCTGAGCACAAACCCACCAGCCATGCCGAGAACCAGTCCCCCCCCCCCCCCTCTCCCTTCCGCCTTCATGTACTCTGTGTCGCGAGTGCACCTGTCAACGGGACCAGCAAAGACACGGGCCAATTTGCAAATCTTCCACAAAGTAGCGCACAAGTGAGCGGGATGCCATCTTGCTTGTAATGGCGGGCCGCCCGCTGGCTCCAAGTGACATCGTGCCTGGACCTGGGACTGGGACGGGGCCAGGGCCAGGGCCAGGGCCAGGGCCAGGGCCAGGGCCAGGGCCAGGGCCAGGGCCAGAGCCAGGGCCAGGGCCAGGGTCAGGGTCAGGGTCAGGGTCAGGGCCAGGGCCAGGGCCAGGGCCAGGGCCAGGGCCAGGGCCAGGGCCAGGCCAGGGCCAGGGCAGGGCCAGGGCCAGGGCCAGGGCCAGAGCCAGGGCCAGGGCCAGGGTCAGGGTCAGGGTCAGGGTCAGGCCAGGGCCAGGGCCAGGGCCAGGGCCAGGGCCAGGGCCAGGGCCAGGGCCAGGGCCAGGGCCAGGCCAGGTCAGGGCCAGGCCGGGCCAGGGCCAGGGCCAGGGCCGGGGCCGGGGCTGGGCGGACAGAGCGTGCCGACACTCACCTGCAGACGCTGCTTGACCTCTGTGGAAGCGACGGCGCTCTGCTCGCGCACGTCCTTCTTCTTGAGCTGCTCCAGCCGGTCCTGCTCGCGGCGCTCCTTCTCCAGCGCCAGCTGGTGCTCCTCGCGCTTCTTCTGAGACTCCTGGTACTCCTGCCGCGCATCGTCCGGCAGTCAACAGGCGCGCCAGGCTCGAGCCGCGGCCGCGCGCGCCGCACGGCCGGCCGTCCGGCGGCCCGCGCGGCGGTCCCATGACCCGGCTAGGGGACCGGCACTGTGCCCCTGCGCGTTACGACCCGGACGGTGGCGGGCTCCAACGGCCGGACCGCCAGACGCAGCCCGTTCGTGACAGCGTCTCTCTTCCGCGGTCGAGAGGGCAGCGGAGGCTACAGCCGACGGAGCAGAGGATGGTGACAAGTGCAAAAGGCGTTGAGCGTCCGGCGCAGGCGGCCAGCTCGCGAGCACAAAGGCGCGCTGCCGGACGCAGAGGCCGCGGTACAGCCGAAAGTGCGGCAGGAGCGACACGCCGTGCAACATGCACACATACACGTACATGCATGCATGCCTGCGCACGTGCAGCATTGTGGGAGCTGGCACCGGCGGACGCCCCGACCACAAACCGGAGCGGAATACGGCAGCGAAAAACATCACGGCGGCAGACGGCGGGACGGGCGGCCAGCCGACACTCGCGGTTATTCGTTATCGGACCACAGACAGAGCAGAGGCGTATCGGCCAGTCAGCCAGACGGCTGTTCAGACCCGCCTGGCCAGACCGACGCCGATCGCTCCGCACGGACGTCTAAAGAGAGGGGTTCGGGGCGGCGCGTAAGCCGGCGACGGCAGCAGGGAAGGGGACACCCCGGTCACGTTTGAGGAGCCGCTGCACCTCCCCATCGGCCCGCGCCGGCCGGCCAGCGGCGCAGGCCGGCCGGCGCGGCGCTCCCCGGACACCGGACACGGCCCGCCCGCCCTGCGCCGACTGGGCTGAGCCACACGACAGCCGCCCCAACAGCCGGCCGACACGACAGCCGCCCGCCGGCGCAGTCTGGCGCCCGGCGCGCGCCCCGCCAGCTCGCGCGGGTCACGCTACGTGACCTCGTGACCACGTAGCCGGCCGGCCGGAGCCGAGGGAGTCGTGATCTTCACGTACGCCGCGCTGTGGACCTGGCCTGACATGCCGCTCTGGCTGCGGACGGCCGCGTCAGGCAGCCACGCTGAGGATAGCCCGACGACGGCATACGGCCGGGTGTTGGGCGACAGCGTGGAGGCGTGCGTGGAGTCCACGAAGAGTTGTAAAGCCTTAGCCATCTAGGCGTGGGCGAGAGCAGTAGAGATGAGTGACGTCGGTGCCGTGGAATCGGTGATTGTCGAGGACGATGAAAAAGAGCAGTTTTCATATTTCCTGCTGCGCCGCCCCTGAATCACGGGTCTAAATAAGCGAGAAAGGCATTCAGCTCTCGCTTTGCAGCATTCAGTGCTTATGCCGAAATAATCAACCAGCAGTATACAGAGATGTCTGACGGTATTCAGCCCTCATCCGTTGTGGCTGGAAGGTGACGTCTGCGAGCCCCAGCGCGTCGCCGGCGCTCCGACCGCGACCACACAAAGACCTTGCCCGATGCGTTTCAAACAGCGTATTCGAAGACTTGTGCGAAAACTGCGCCGTCATTGCCCTGTTCTGCTCCATGCAGGCAACTTGGGAATACGCGCACAGAAACATGCTCTGCGACTAACAAATGAGCGCTGAGCACATATGCTAGTGAAAGGCATGCACATTGGCGAGCAATTTCATGTAATTACACATGCAGTGACGCCCCTTGCTTAGACCGGCCAATCCACGTTGTTTATGTGCCACACCAAAACATGTTACCAAGCACGTGTTACGACGCTTTTTGTGTCCACTGATTCGTTTGGCAAGCGAGAACAATATCAATACCCATATCACACTAATACCGGGTAGACCGAACTGAAGCCTGAGCATTTGGATTAATTTTGCACTGAAGGCAAAGTTTCACACCCCAGTTCAAAAATGTCTTAGCGCGGCCTTGTAGTGCAAAAGCTGTCCTTTTTATACACATCCTCAAGTTTTACGTCACACTACATGGTGTTAGAGAAGAGAGGTACACTGTCATGTCCGACAATTGCGAACGCTTTGATTTTGCATTGCATTCAAATTGCAAAAGCGCTCCGAAGAACGCTCAAGTAACATAGGAATTCACATATTTGCTTCAATAACGATTCCACAATGTCTAGCCCATCTTCGGACAGAGGAGAGGCATGGGGGCTGGGGCCAGCGCGGTCAAACACGGTTTGAGTGGCGTCACTGCCCGACACTCGAGCGCCGTGCCTGCTTCAAACCAGGCGAAGGGCGAAAGCCATGGGCCTGGCACAACGGAGTCTGCCGGTAGACATGGGAGCGGATGGAGTACGCGAAGCAAAAGCTAAAAACGAAGACCAACAGAGACAGTCACACATACACACACACAGACATGCGCATGCGGCTTCATACACACAAAAACGTCACTTCGCAGACAAAGTTGCCTCAGTGAAGCCAACGGGTCAGGAGTCGTGCCTGCTTAGTACTGAGATCCATGCCTGGGTCATTGCGAAGGGAGGTGTCTACCGCACCCCACATGCGCACCGCACGCGCCCCCGTGCGGCGCCAGGTCCGCCTCTGAGGCGGCAGGCCCTCAGCGAGGACCTGGACGGCTTGTGGAGAGGCGCGCACCAGGAGGTGCCGCAGCGCGCCCCGGCGTGCGCGACACACCCAGCCGGGAGCGGGGGGCACGGCAGTGTCAGCGGGCCGCCAGCCGGGGCTGACCACGGCTGGTGGCAGGCCGAGCCCGGCCCTGAAGCAGGTGGGGGCGGCCAGGCGCGTCACATGCAGTGGCAGGAGGGAAGGCGAGGCGAGGAGCGGGGAGGTGCTCGCAGCGGCGGCGGCGGCGGCGACCGACCTTGTCATGCATGGGCGAGTCGGGGTC
The DNA here is from genome assembly GCF_011947565.3 of Pollicipes pollicipes. Classification (NCBI taxonomy): domain Eukaryota; kingdom Metazoa; phylum Arthropoda; class Thecostraca; order Pollicipedomorpha; family Pollicipedidae; genus Pollicipes; species Pollicipes pollicipes. The sequence goes on from NW_023596461.1 coordinate 9,903,013, forward strand.
CTGGTGGTCGGAGCGCTCCTGGTGCTGGGCGACCAGCAGATGCTGCTGAAGCTGCACCTGCTGCCACCAAACATGCTGGAGAACACACATACGCCGCTAGAGCCACCACTTGCCCGCCGCCGGCAGGCGCGGCCGGCCGGCGCCCGGCGCAGGACGGCGGCGGCAGCGGCGGCGGCAGCGGCGGCAGCGGGACAGAGACATGGCTCACTCCAGACGGGACCAGGGCGCGGCACTGATGGAAATCGCACGTGGGAAGGGCAACAAAGCCAAGGAGGGGACATGGGAACAGCCTGAACAGAGCAGCAGAAGCAGCAGCGCGCCCCAAAACACAGAGCAGCGGCCAATAGCGTGATGTGACTACCTATACTCGCCATGGCAGTCCCACCAAGCACAACACAGCCAGACCCCTGAACAGAAAGTGCCCGCGATTCCCAGTTTATCGCATGCGCATGATAACTATTTCAGTGGACGCGTTAGGTAAGCATTCAACACGCCCCCTTGCACTCTTTTGAATGTCAAAGCTAGAAGACTTGTGCAGCGTCGCACTATACGACAATCAACCGTAATGAGTAGCACATGCTCAACGGCATATAAACATGACACATTGTTATTGCGCTGGCGCAGTTATGCGAAGCCTCCACGGAAAGTCACCTCGCGATAACTACCCGCCACGATTCGCTCTTACTGCGGCGGCAGCGTTTATTCAGGGCCAGGCTGTCTGAGCTCTCCCCCAAAAGTATTGTGTGCTGGCTTTTGCGTGGTTGCATGGTGTGGGCGGCGCGGCCTCCCGCCGGCCGCCCATGGGCGGCGTACCGGACCGGTGCATTCGCCGCCGGCGGCATTGGCGCTGATGCCCCTGACCTGAAGATCGGACAGAGTCGGCACCGAAGCGCTGAGTTTACAACTCAAACAACCACGAGCCCGGCGCCCATCCGCCTGACAAGAGCCCGAAGCCTGACGCACCTTCCGTCTCCAACATCGCGGTTTGAGTCAATCGCGGTCAACCCTGGCTGCGGGGGCGCCGGCTCAACACCGCTCGCTGCGATGGACGCTCCGAGCGCCGGCGCCTGATGGAGGCGAGCCGCCGGACGCCGGCGCCGCCAAATGGCGAGAGTCAGGCGTGCGGTTGTGAGACGGGATCACGCCAGGCGAGCACTTCAAGCCGGCGAGGCGGACCTGGCTCCCCAGCCGGCCGGTGAGGCGGACTTGGCTCCCCAGCCGGCCAGTGAGGCGGACCTGGCTCCCTAGCCGGCCAGTGAGGAGGACCTGGCTCCTCAGCCGGCCAGCGAGGAGGACCTGGCTCCTCAGCCAGCTGGCCGGTCACTGGGGCCTGGCTCTCTAGTCGGCCGGCCAGTGAGGTGGGGCTGGCTCCCTAGCCGGCTGGCTGGGCCAGGCGGCTGCCGGCCCCCCCCCCCCCGCGCTGGTCTGCAGGCAGCGGGCCCGCCGCCGCCGCAGCACGCGCGTCTGATCAGCGGGCAGCGTCAACACATCAGTCGGTAGTCCGATGAGCCGGCGCCATTGAGCCGGCCGGCCACGACCACCGCCCCGCGTGACCGGCAGACCCGGGCAGGAGTCCGCGTGACCGGCGGGCCCACCAACGATGTTCGGCCCTCACCAGCCGACGCCGGCTGGCGAGGGCCGTTTCCAATACACGGCAATGGAGCAATGCATCCATGCTCGGTGCAGAAACTTTACGGGATTAGCTTGCCGACGGCGCGGTGCAATCAGGCCCGCACCAGCTCAGCGCTGGAACATCGCGGCTCTCCACCGCCCATCACAGTCCGCCCAGCCGCCGATTCGCTTAGCTGCAACCATTCACGGCTCAATCAACCCAGCAGTTGAATGAGACCTTGATCACCACAGGCCACTGCGCTCGGGATCCAATAAGCCCCGGCCCGCCGCGGGCCGCCGTGCAGAACATGGACTGAAGTCCGGGCGGCCGCAGCCCAGCACCTTTCGCAAACACGTCGGCGGCCGTATTTTCCCTCGTAAAGGACACGTACGGAGAAATTTTGCATGAATGACCCGCGAGTCGGCGATACCAGGAAATCTAAGATCATGCCAGGACAGAGGGATGAGGTCTAGCACTCCCGCGTTAGAATTAAGTGAGAATGTGCTGTTGGGGTTATCTGGTGATGATGATGATTTGGGGTTTTAGGGCGCATCGACTGCTGAAAGCCATGCAGCGCCCATGGGGTTATCTGGTGCTCTGAATCTAGCACTGTAATTTTTTGTAGTACCAGAGCCGCGGCAACCGAGCCGTAGCCTTGGACGTACATGGAGGGTTACGCTAGGTGGTTGCCTTTACTGGCCTATATCCAGAACGGCAACGATGGGAATGGTACAATATAATTCGATGACAATAGAAGAAAATTGCTTGAACGATCGTGTTAATCTAATGCAACATTGCCACTCTTCAGATTACTTAGTATGTCATGCTTTGACCGCTTGACCCGTATTCACAGACTGCACGGCCTAAGCATATATGAGAGAACAGCAAAGAGGCGCTTTCCAGCGCTAAAGACTCGCAACGAAGTTTCGCTAAAAAAAAAAACAAGTACACGTGTGGCGTTTAATCACCACTGAGGATTTCAAAACCTGATCGTGATTTATTTTTGGCAAGATTCTTTGCACATCGATGAGTTAAATGCCACATCAACATTAATCTCTCCGATTTCTATGCCAACGTAAGTACACCATTGCCTCACGCTCCGAACCTAGCGGGACCATTTTCAGTTCGATCAAAGTAACGACCGATGAGTTCAAGCCTCGCACATTTCGAAATATTTTACACCCGATAAGGGTCCTTGTCGGCCCCTTCCTTGAACAAAGGTAATCGAAGCATACGAAAATCGCGCATTGTTCAACTCGCAATGACCTATTTATTCAGTTCCACACGCAGCTGACGTCGTTTTTGGGGCTTTACGACGTACACAGCTGCTGGGGCTACACGGCATCGCCCGCCCCTCACCCTGACAGGAAGGGCTTTTTCCACAGGTCGCTTCTGTTACACTTGCGCCTGATGACAACGTGACTTCAAGTCGTGACATGGCAAGACGCCCGGGCAATTTTTCCAACCTAGAATATCTTGTCGTTGATAATTCAGTGACCACAACACCAAGGATGGAGTCTGCCAAAATCATTTTGAAGCGTGGCGGTGAACTGCTTTGAGCTCCTGCCCGCCTGCCGCTGCAAACTTGGCAGTTATGGTAGGTGACCTTCAAGTGGAATGTTTTGACAGGAGCCCTCAGCGTTTTTGTCGTTGGAAATTTTGAGTATCTATTCTGAGATGAAACATAACCGCTTTGCTGCCATCCGGTTAAAACTGGTACAGCAATCTCACAAACTCGAAACACAAAGGTTTGGAGCCGAGGCAATGCTGAACGCAAAAAAAGAAAGAGCACACTGATTACATGTGAAATGAGAAACTTAGAAGGCAACTTCTCAACACATAGTTAATATAATGACCACGACTGGGGGGTCATCGCCACCTCGACCGAGCTCAAAACTGCATTGTTGCACTCGGGACAGCACTTAACGGGACTCGGGACTTAACCCACACAGTTCCACCGAAACCTGAACGGATGATGAGGATGATGAGGCACGGTGATAGTAATTTTACAGCACAGCAACACCGTGTCGGACTTCGCGGCTCTCTCGCACGGAAACATGCCCTGTTTAGGAGGTGGCAACGCGGAAAGCTTCAACTACACGCACGCAACTAGGAGCACGGCTGACACAGACCAGCGCATGTCCGTCCAGAGGCACAGCAAAGAGATACAGCACTCGGACGGTCCGACACACGGCAGGACTCCACACAGCGACGGGCACTGCTGCTGGACCAACACGCGGACCACTGACGGCCACCTAAACACGCAACACTTGTCAAACGGACTCAGACAATGTGTGCGTGTGTGACCGTACCTTGATGTGTTGCTGCAGCTGCTTCTCATGCTGCTCCGTCAGCTGCTGCTGCTGCGCCTGGAACTGCTGCACCAGAAACTGCTGCTGCAGCTCCTGCTGTTGGCGTAACTGCAACGCGGTCAGGGCAGCGTCAGCGGAGCAGCGCGAGCTCCCGCCGGGGTCCCGACTGCGGTGGTGCGGGGGTCCCCCACGCGGTGCGCAGCCTCTGCCACATGTGCGAACCGACCAACAAGTCTTCACGCCGCCGGATGCACGGTTTTCGACAACACTGGCAGGCGTCACACCCCACAATTGTGTCTGTGCAGCGATCGGCAGAACCCAAGCCCATTGATGGGACCGGTTACGCCGTGGTTAAATGCCGTAGAAGCGAGCGCGATACTGCAGTCTTCAAAAAACGCTTTCAGGCATCAGACAGGCATGCCACCGTTCGACATGGCCACCTATTGCACGAGGCTGGGCACGAGGCGTCTCCGGGTTCATCGGATACCGCCGGTCGGCGAGTGTTCGCTGGGACAAGGTAATTCGCGAGACAGCCCAATCCGTGTTACCGTAACATTTCTAGCCGGCCCAATCACCTGAAATTTTGGTCAGGTAGATCATACGGCTGTTTACGCAGTTAGGGTTAAAGGTGCACTTGGCACTGATCTCTTTGATGCCAGTCATTAAGAGCGAAGTCCTATGACATGAGCCTTAGCCTTTGCGGAGGGGGCAAAAACAAGATGAAGGAGGTAACGTCATTCGCGCCAGCTTTCAGCTGATTCAGAGGTCCAACCCCGCCCACGCATGGGCTCGTCTGCTGTTGACTTCCGACCACGTTCCACCTAAACGAACATCTGGCAAAGGTCACCATACTTCTGCCGTGAACCACACGCGTCCGCGAAAAAAAAACCCAGCCGCGATCGAAGATACTTGACTCGGGGACAGACGAGTTTGCTTGCAGCATTTTGGAACGGACGCACTAACTACGAAGAAGTGTTTCAGGACGCGTCGGCTTTACTGGTGTGCTTTACTTCACTTCGCGTGTCTGCCGCCAGGTGGACTAGCGCCACCACCGCTACCCAGGGACAGCTGACTCTTCACTAGGCTCGGAGCCCTAGCACGACTGCCGGGCCTGGACCAAGCAGCAGTTCGGCGACTCTTCGCCAGACTCGGAGCACCAGCATGACTGCCGGGCCCGGACCCAGCAGCAGTTCATCGATTCTTTGCCAGACCCGGAGCCCCAGCATGACTGCCGGGCTTGAACACACCAGCAGCAGCTCGCCGACTCTTCGCCAGACTCGGAGCCCCAGCATGACTGCCGGGCCTGGACCCAGCAGCAGTTCGTCGATTCTTTGCCAGACTCGGAGCCCCAGCATGACTGCCGGGCTTGAACACACCAGCAGTTCGTCGACTCTTCGCCAGACTCAGAGCCCCAGCATGACTGCCGAACTGCTGCTGGGTCCACACCTAGCAGCAGTTCGCCGACTCTCCGCCAGACTCGGAGCCCCCGCATCACTGTCGGTCCCGAGCCTAGCGGCAGTCACGTCCGCTCGGATGACGACGGTCAGTCGCCAGAAACACGCACACCATCCCTACTGCAGCAATGGTCGTCGTGCTGCAAGCCGTGCCTCGATGTAACCAGAGAGCTCCGGACGCGTTGGGCATCTCAGCAAAATAAAAAAGGAAGCCTCCATTGTCGACGGCAGTCGCCGAGGGCGGAACAGGTACTCCCCATCAAAAGCACACGAACACCGCCTATGACTCAGCAAAGCGACAGTCATTCAGTGACGCTGGAGAGCGTCGGCTGCCGAAGCCGGGCCGCGGAGGTCCAGAGCGGTTAATGCGGTGGGGACAGCGAGACAGGCCCCAGGCTTCACCCATGCGGCGGACTCTCCGCTGCCGACCTCGGGGGCCGACCGGCCGCGGGGTGCGCGCACGTCCCACACGCACACGCAGGGGCGTCTCCGGCGCCCCAGTCGTCCGACATAGGCGCGAGTCTGGCGCGGGACAGCCGGCCGGCCGACCGCCGCCCTGGCAAAGATCTCCACAGGGCTCCCGCGTCAGCTCGGGTCATCTCCACAGGGCTCCCGCCGTCAGCCCGGGTCATCTCAACAAGGCTCCCGCGTCAGTCCGGGTCATCTCCACAGGGCTCCCGCGTCAGCCGGGTCATCTCCACAGGGCTCCCGCGTCAGCCCGGGTCATCTCCACAGGGCTCTCGCGTCATCCCGGGTCACCTCACACAGGGCGCGCGCGGCAGCCCGCGTCATCTCCACGGGGCCCCCGCGTCAGCCCGGGCCATCTCCACAGGGCTCCCGCGTCAGCCCGGGTCATCTCCGCAGGGGGCCCGCCGTCAGCCCGGGTCATCTCCACAGGGTTCCCGCGTCAGCCCGGGTCATCACCACCGGGTCCCGCCGTCAGCCCGGGGCATCACCACCGGGTCCCGCCGTCAGCCCGGGTCGCCAACACCGGGCACCCGCCGTCAGTCCAGGTCATCACCACCAGGCTGCGAAAGCCAGTCCGGGTCTGACAGCGTCGCAGTTCAAAGCGTGCGAGCAGGTGTGATCTCTAGCCATAATCCAGAAGCAAAACAAATTACTGCCGGCAGAAGGGAAGCGATGGTGAGAACGGCGAACCGTCATGCCACTACACGGATGTTGGTGTAATTCTGTCCTCCCCTCCCCGCCACCTCCACCTAACCCTGTCGTGACACGGAACAACCACGGTAATTAATCAGCCATTTCGCAGACTCTGGCTTTAATAGGAGGACGCACGGCAAATGCACACGTGGAACTGTTAGCTCGCGGAGCATGCATTCCAGCTCGGTGCACGCCCCAGACAGCAGGCCATAAAAGACCGCTGCAGGCGCGTTCACACCGCCACACACCGGTCTAACGCGCTGCAAACACATCACGTGCGCATCGTCGCGCATAATGGGTCAGGGACAACAGGAATTACGGGCCCATCAATCGGGGACTTGAGCTCCCAAGCCTTTGACTGGGACGGCTGAAGTCATCAGACCCGGCAGAGCACCAATGTGGAGGTGGCGTCAGCAGCGGCGCCAACGGCGGCGACGGGCGGCCGGCCAACAGGCGCGCGCGCCTCACAACAGGAAATATCCATGACTGATTCAGGGGCGGCGGCGGCCGGCCGGCTGTCGAACGGCCCGGGTCGGGCCGGGCCGGGCCAGGACGGGCCGGCTGCCAGCCGAGCAGCGCGGGCCGCATCGGGTCCCAGACACACAGACGGTCAGGGCAGGGCAGGGCAGGGCAGGACAGGGCACACCGCTCCAGCTCTGCTCGCCAGCCACAGCGGGCGCCGGTCCAGCTCGCCCTCAGCAGGCGTGCTCGCCTTGACCGCAGCCGGTGGCGCTCTGCGGGCTGTGGCGGCGTCGCCGCTGCTCGAACTCGCTCCCACTGGCCGCCGATAGCGGGACACTGACCAACAGCGGAGACGCCTCGCGGCGGCGGCGGCGGCGGCGGCGGCGGCGGCGGCGGCGGCGGCGGCGGGCGATCACCGCGGGGCCATCTCGCTACGCCTTCGCCGGCGGCGGCCAACGAAGGTCCAGAAGCAGCGGCGCCGCCGCCCAGCTCTGGTCAGCGGTCAGCCGGCCTCCACGCGGTGCCGTCGGCGGCGCCGTCCAGCTCTGGTCAGCGGTCAGCCGACCTCCCCGCGGTACCGCCGGCGCCGCCACCCAGCTCTGGTCAGCGGTCAGCCGGCCTCCCCGCGGTGCCGTCCAGCTCTGGTCAGCGGTCAGCCCTCCCCGGTACCCCAGAGCTCTGGTCAGCGGTCAGCCGGCCTCCCCGCGGTGCCGCCCAGCTCTGGTCAGCGGTCAGCCGGCCTCCCCGCGGTACCGCCCAGCTCTGGTCAGCGGTCAGCCGGCCTCCCCGCGGTGCCGCCCAGCTCTGGTCAGCGGTCAGCCGACCTCCCTGCGGTACCGCCGGCGGCGCCGCCCAGCTCTGGTCAGCGGTCAGCCGGCCTCCCCGCGGTACCGCCCAGCTCTGGTCAGCGGTCAGCCGGCCTCCCGCGGTGCCGTCGGCGCGCCACGGCGGCGTTACATCAGCGTCGTCAGGTGGCAGTGGGCGGCGGCCCAACCGCAGCCGCGTCACGCGCCCGGGCGGCCCAGAGCCGGGCTCAGACAGCGGCGGCGAGGAGGCGGCGCGCCAACCACGGGGTCTTCACGCAGGCCCCGTGTGACCCCGTGACGACCCGCTCGAGACCAGCTGTCGCGGACGACAGCACGCGGCGGCCGGACAGAACGCGCCGGCCAGAGGAAGCCCGGGAGCAACGCAGTCAACAGGCGCCCACCGCTCCACTCAGGCCGGCAGTCGCCCGTTCACCGCTACGGCGGGTGACGCGGAGTGACAGCACAGTTATCACCCCGTCGCAGCGTCACGCAGCCCGCCCCAGACAGGTCCGCTTCCAGCCCTGCACCCACGTTGTCCGGGAATGCACCGGCCAGATCCGCTCCGCCGACCACTATCATTTTTATACGTCCACCGACGTGATCCTCCCATTCGCCACGTAATCTGCCCGGCAATGCACCCAAGTGATGCCGTGCAGTTCCTGTGAAATCCACGATCCTGGCAACAGCGCGGAGTCCGCGGACTTTCATCGCGGACATCCTTGTTGGAACTTCGGCTGACTCAGACGACCTACCGTCCGAGGAATAATTCCAACCTCGGTTCATGTCCATAGGGCGATGATAATACTGTCTCGTGTTCCACTGGTAAGACGGCGTTCCCTACAGCATCGGGAATGGCTTGGCCTGGGATGCCTTGCTTAGAGGTTTGGGATTGCATTCACTGAACTAGCATAGACTTCGAGGGGATCTGATAGGGGTATTCAAGATTACGAGAGGGATCGACGAGGTAGATCTACATGGAGCACCGGAAATTAGGCGGAGACTTAGAGGAAACCAGTTTCATTGAGCACGAGAGAGGAGGAGAACTATGAAGAGGCAGATATCATTGGCCAAAGAGTAGCAAACCACTGGAATGGACTGTCAAACGAAGTTGTAGCAAGCCCCTCCCTGGCAGGATCAAAAATTGTTTGGACAAGTTCTATTGGTCTTTAACTCCCATTTATAGCTAAACACGGGCAGGTCAGATGGTAATATTAACTTTGAGGACGTGTGCGGAACCTGAGGAAGGCCAACTTCGATGGGACATCATGGCTCTTTGTTGGCCAGATGTCCCCATGTTCTTACGTCTTTTTGTCTCACCACAGCCTAGAGGTTGTGGGTCTGCGACGCACTACTCGACGTTTTGTTTTGTCTTCGGCTTCCCTACACCGTTTTGAGGCCGACTGTGATGGCAATGACCATCGCAGCCGCCCACATCGCACGAAGATCCAATGTTACCGATATCGAGCCTGCCAGCGCACTGAGGACGCGTCCCCAACATTGATGGAGATGAGAACGCGACAGAGGAGCACTTACGGTGCATCTCCCGCCACGGAACGCCTCGCGCAAATGTCCATACTGCGCGAGTGCTGCTCATGTGATGTCAGGCACCCGTTATAAGAGTTCTGCACCTCCCCGGCCACCGTGTGGCTTTGATAAGATACAAATGCTTCGGGGTATCCTGTCCGGAACATCAGAGCCCTCTGAGCGTTTTGTGATAAGCATTTCGCAAAAAAAACAACTATCATTTCATTCATGAAGCTTCGTTCCAGCCATAGCTGTGGTCCTTAACCATGTGGAGCACACGGCCGGTCACTGGTCCCCGGTCAGCTGGTACATGGAACTCAGTCGTGCAGCTGGTCACTCCACAAAAAAACGAGCAAAAACACTTAGCATTTCATTCATGAAACTTCGCTCCAGCCATAGCTGTGGTGCTTAATCATGTGGAGCACACAGCTGGTCACACAAGACCTCGGCGAGTTCCACATGCACTCAGAGTGTGATGCTTGTTCGCTCCGCCAGGCCGACGAAGGTCGGCTTCTGGAAGCACGTTCGTGTGACGTCAGAGCCCAGCAATACTGCCTCACACGACAGGGGGGGGGGGGGGGGGGCGGAATACCAGCGAGGTTACATGGCTGGCGTCTACCTAGTGGGCTCGCTCCCCGAAGCTCGCCAGCATCATCCGTAGGCTCCCATTTTCTACCTGTACACCTTACGTGGACCACCGCTGCCTCAGACCACCGAACAGGCGATTCTTGCTGGCATCGGCCCCCTCTGCACGTGGAAATGTCTCAATGTGTACCCCCAGCCACTAGTGTGTGATGCGCCCGGTGAAGCTCCAGCACAATTTCAACCACGCTGACTCCTTCAGGCAGGGGATGCTTGAGCAGCGTCCGTCGCATCCGGACGCAGCTGGCACTTTCTAGCAGTGCCTTGCGTATGATGTTGCACCGCTGCCCGCACGTGGAGGCGAGCGCCCAGCGTCCATATGACGAGGGCGTTTAGCCGGCACCCCGGTGCTCCCGACTTCTCACCGGAGTTGGTGTCACAGAATCAGATCACACTTGAACAGAGCGGTGCACCGGCATCCGCATCGAGCCAAGAAGAGCCCGACCTCAATGTCAGGGGTCAGCTAAAGTCAGCAGGCAACGAACAAGGAGGGCGACCCGGGGGCCTCCACAGCAACACATCTGATAGCACAGGTGTTTCCGGATCCCTGACATCTTACTGGCAGAGCCAGACAACGCCGCTGCCAAATTGTGCATAATCCGTTCCGACTCTTGGCTAACTTTCTAAGGGTCGCATGACGGATGGGGCTGGATCTTGTGTGGGCAACATCCTGCTCGACCGCCTCTGGAGTTCCCAGCGTGCCTCTCTATTTGGTAGCATACTACCAACCTCGGGCCGAAACCATCGCCACGCTATGACGACATCCCACACCGAGGCGTTTGTCTGCCGAGACCTCGACCGAGTCTACCGAGATGCCTGCCGTGGGCCATTCGGCAGATTCTCGATCTTCGTCCGACGAACATACTCATTACAGCCCGATGTCGAACGCTGCTCACTTTGAGTTGACGAGGGTATCATTTTCGACATTTGTATAAACGCCATTACATGCCGCTTATAAGCCTCAGGGACAGACTTTGCGTAAACACGTTTCAGTAGAGCAGCAATGGACACGTTAACCCTTCCTGGTTAAACAAACATGTGCCACGGAATCCTTCCACAGTGTACCTACACCTCACTGTGCACATCGACCCAACTGTGCCTGGACTGGGCCCACTCCTACACCGGTGACCCACACATTAGCGACGCACCTGCCGAACAGAGCCTCCCCCTCCCCCGTCCCCTCCGGCACCGCGACACCTTACCTCTCATCCGACAACCGATGGCAAACAACGCCAACGGTCAGACCCGGCGGAGCGCCAGGCGCGCGCCCGCGGTCCCGGGGGCCGGTCTGATCCGACTCGCGGGCCCCCCACCGATCGTCCGGCGCACGGGCGAGCGACGCTGACCTTGCTTGACCGGCTGCCGTTAGCCGCCACATGAGAACAACCGGGCGGGGCGTGCGTGGATGTGTGCTGCGTAACCCACTTAGCACGCAGTGCGCCCCATTTAGTGCGTGTGCTGCGTACCCCAATATAACGGCCTGTTCGCGCAGGCGATTTTGTTTGTGTTGTCTTTTTCAAGCCCGCCGGACGCGCGTCGAGAGTCGGTGACGTCATGAAAAGAGGTGTGACACGTAAAACATATTCGAAGGTGCTCCAATTGGGATCCAAGACGACTTGCTCGTTGCAATGTAAGTTATACCTTGGGCTCAAATGTCCGCTTAAATCATCTGAAATATTTAGATGAACAAGGAAATTGTAGCCCATAAAACGCTGCGAGCGTCTCCAAATGTGGCACAAATAGAACACGTGCTGGGAATTCCCACAAGCTACTAAAATCATCTCTGTCTTCTCTAGATGACTGACCGGCGCAACCAAGCGGGATAAAGAATACATAATATCCTGTGTGCGACACGGATATGATAAAAAGCTGTCGAAAAGCATGACGTATTCACCAAATGGTCATCCGCGGTTTGTTCCCAGCCTGTATTACGAACGCACGTGGAAAACATTGTTCAATGAGGCCTCACGGTACCAGAACGTCCAGCCATTTAGAACTCGAACGAAGCCAGTGAGAGAAGTGCGAGATACTCCGTGTGTGGGCAAAGCAACGGTTAATTTTGCCCAGGATTACCGTCGCTTCGAATGCAATCGTCTTGCTCAGACATTTTCACACAGTTCGGCTCAGCCGACATGAAGCTGATAAGAGTCGCTGCCTGTGCTGAGTGGACCAGGCGAGATGGCGTGCAGTGTCATAAGGCGATATTCGAACGGCGCCTCATAATCAGTTAACCCAGCAGGGATGTGCGGACCACCAGCTTAGTGAATTCTCGCAACTCATCGAGGACGTCAACATCACAATCCTAGGTAACACTGACCTGTTCCAGGCTCGTATAAGTGCACGGCTTGGTCTAAAAGTGGCGTAAGATGTAGCCCCCACTTACAACGCTGACCAAGAAAAATAAAATACCGATAGGAGAAACAACACCACATCTAGGACAGAGTAATGAACATGACAACTCAACGGACAATGCACACCAACAACATAAATAACTCAAATAGCATTCAGCGTTAAATCCAGGGCACAGGCAGATGCGTTAGCGAAACGAAGACCACAAAAAGCCGACAAACAGTGCAACAAAGCCGTGTAGTACAAGTCCAGTCAGCCTGCGAAAACGCGGTGGAAGCAGCCGAGCCGTGCGCGCCGGCTCTGACCGGGTGTCTCTGGCCTCTGTAGGATCTGACCGGGTGCCTCTGACTTCTGCAGGATCTGACCGGGTGCCTCTGGCTTCTGCAGGATCTGACCGGGTGCCTTTGGCTTCTGCAGGATCTGACCGGGTGCCTCTGGCCTCTGCAGGATCTGACCGGGTGCCTCTGGCCTCTGCAGGATCTGACCGGGTGTCTCTGGCCTCTGTAGGATCTGACCGGGTGCCTCTGACTTCTGTAGGATCTGACCGGGCGCCTCTGACTTCCGCAGGATCTGACCGGGTGCCTCTGGCCTCTGCAGGATCTGACCGGGTGCCTCTGGCCTCTGTAGGATCTGACCGGGTGCCTCTGACTTCTGCAGGATCTGACCGGGTGCCTCTGGCCTCTGTAGGATCTGACCGGGTGCCTCTGACTTCTGCAGGATCTGACCGGGTGCCTTTGACCTCTGCAGGGCCAGTTCGCCACTGGCGCCGTAGCCGCCACATGCATGGGACGCAGGGTGTGTCACCGCACACTGAGGAGACGTCCACCAGTCTAGCTGGGCCAGCCATGTTTGTGTGGGGTGCACATGGAACCACGAATTTGAACACGCTGCTGGGAAGAAGAAAACTTTTTTGCGGAGGAAATTGCAGTTCAACCATTGGCGACTTGACTGCACCGAACGCACTGCCATTTCAGAGATTGGCCTGATTCTAGATTCTACATTCTTGACTTACTAGTTAACTATTCTATTGGATACTGAATTTTTGGATCTGCTTGATTTTTCAGATGCCCGGCGCACAGCACAGTTGGTTCCGGTCAAAACTTTCAGCCATTACCGCCGCGGGGGCAGTGCGGGGCACGCCATGGGCATCTGAGGTCATCCTAGGGTTTGAAATCACCGATAAAACTGAGGCCTAACCTCGTTTGCCCTGACTTGACCGGCCATCCACACGCGATGGCTTCAAATGTCCAGAGAAAAAACAACGTAAACCACACACCGGATACCGCTCTACTTTGCGCTTTGCCTAGCATACCAAACGTGGAATCAGCACGGCGTGACGCACCAGCCGCGCTCCAACGAAGCGGAAGACGGGAAAGCCCCTGAAATGGCGTAGGTCTAACAGCGGGGCAAACTCATTGATGTTGTTTTTGTTTTTTTTTTAAAGCGCAACCATTCAAGCTAGTCAGGGAAATATAAAGACATCATCAGACAGAGGCTAGAGGTCCGTGCCAGATCGCAATGATGCTGGCCCTGAAGGCAGGAGAGAGGCCAGCAGCTCCCAAACCACTCGCCAGGTGCCCGTGCCAGTGCCAGATGTCAGTGGTAGAACTTCAACCGCCCATTAGAGCTTTCATGTTTCTTCCACCAACTCGGTCAAGTTCGCTCTTCTTTGTGCGCGCCAGGGAAACATGGGTCCACCATGATCTGTTTTCGTCGACACACCTTAGTGCGCATGCGGTCGACAGCAGCCGGCAGAGGGCACACCAAACTCCGTGCCGAACGCGTGAGCGGGGCATGCGGGCTAGCTGACTGCGCCGGACGTCACAGTACAAGCACGCGCACACACACGCACACGCGCACACACACACACACACATACACACGGACCAACTCACCCGCAGCACATCGTCCGGTATCGCCTTGTTAACCGACCCCATCTGAGAGCGGAGAGGACAGCCTTGTAACGGTGGCGGCGCAGCGCCCCACGAGGGCGTCACATTGACAGGGGCGAGCGCGCGGCGCGCCACGGCGCGAGTGGCGCGAGCGGCGCGGCGCCGACAGACAGCCGGCCGGAGACCACAGCTCCGGCGACCACACAGACTCAGCGGCGGCGGCCGGGGCCCGTCCCGACGCGCGGGCCCCCGCGGCCGCGTCCCCAGAGCCGATACCAGCGCGCCCGCCACCCGCCGCCGCCTCTGAAACTGGCCGTGCAACAACACCTGGCAAAGTGGCGGCCGTTTCGCCGAGTGCCCCGCGTTAAAACGGGCCGCCGTGTACCATCCTCGCGTGCTGTGAATAGGCGTAACGGTTCCCGGACATCAGCTGGGCGCCTCGGCACGGCGAGATCGGCGGCAGCGATCTCCCGATGACACGGCCGGAGCGCGAGGCAACCCAACACCCCGACCGGCCACCGCCGGCTGACGCACAGTGCTGCTGTGGCGCTGGCGACTTGATCACTCGCGCCGCGTGTCGCGGGGGAGCCGAAAAACAGCCCGCGAGGAGAGTCGAATCCAGGACCTGACGGTCTGGTGGCGGACGGTCTGCCGCCAACCCCGCAGTCCCAGAACGCTACCACACTGCAGCCAGTAGCGGTCACCCTACGTGCTCCCACGCCTAGCGTTTTAAGCTGCATGCCCGGACGGACGCGGCTCGTTCGATATCTGAACGGCGAGCCAACGCCGGGCAAAGTGACAGATTAGCTCGAAGTGCGCGGACAGACCTCTTTCGTCGGGTTTCTTCACGCGTCAACCTCCGTGAGTATGCGTCAGGAAGGTAACCTAGCTTGTCTGTGAGATGCAGTTCATAGTGAGATGCAGTCAGCTTTCCAAGGCAATCTACTGAAGCTGAGACCGTCTGTTCACACTCTTCGTCATACATGAATATGGAACGAATCCCAATGGCATTTTCACTGCCAGCAACATCATCTTGACGGAACCCCAGCCCTTGTGACAGCCTCCCGTCACAGCTCAGCTCCTGACCGTCGCCCTCTCACGGCTCCCGACGCTGCCCCCGAATCAGACGCAACATCACCGACGGCGTCTCATCGCTCACACCGCACCAGCCTCACAATCATAGCCACTGGCGGACAGCTCCCGATCTTGGCCGCTGCAGTGAGAGCAGCACAGTGAGCGCGCAGAGGCCTCACAGGACCACGCTCCTGCGTGCCTGACACGTTCAGAGTCACAGTCCCTACACGCGCGGCAGAGCCGCTCGGTGTCAGCCGCGTCCTCGACATGCACGCCAAGGTGTGGGTACGCATGCACTCGCGCGTCGGCGTGGCATTGACGTGGGCGCTTCTCAGGGGTGCTGTTTGGTATGCATAATGCATGGGACCGTCGTCGCAGTCGATCACACGACGGAGCGTCCGGGATTCTCCCAATGCGTAGCAGGCATCGATCAAAACCCTACTGCAGAAGCGGGGGTGTCCGCCTCCAAAATTCAGAGGCGCCTTGAAATCTTTTAGTCAAACTACCCGTTGATCTGGGGCGGTTTTTTAGGGTTGGTTGGGCCTACCGCTTCCGGCTCCCGATCTTAAAGACATCGCTGCAATGTATTTGGCAAAATTTTCAAGAGCCACTACAATGATCTGTCCTTACCATGAGGATAGTTGTAAGACCGTACGTTTATTATCCAACGATCGCAATATTCCCTCCCGGGTATATTACTCTCTACTACAAATATTACAAGGACCACTTGTTCGAATGCCTTTGGGATCAAAACCTACTCCATATGACGCATTGTGAGGATGGCATTCCCCACCAGCCAAGTGCTAATTTCCCAACTGGCCAATATTCCCCACCAGCCAATGCCACAGCAAGGTCCGAACTGCGGGGTAATTTCGTTCCAGTCTAATGGCAATGTGACAGTGGGCCGCCCCGGCTTCGCCACGCGTCGCCAGTACCTCGCCACCCGTGGGAGAGGCCCCCACCCTCCTTGTATAAACACCATAGCCTGTGCCATACTCGCTGCTTGCCAGTCCAGCCACGCGCGGGCTGCGAGTCAGGCCACGCGTGCTGTGTGTTAGAACATCAGGACTACCGACGCGTCTGCTCAGGGCCTAATGCGGTTGACATATCACCGCTGGTACCATCCTATGTCGCCACCGCGTCATCCGCCATAGTTCGGCCGTCTCTCACATTCCCCCCCCCCCCCCCTCCCCTGCCATCGCAGCTAAGTACAGATGCAACCATGACCTCTCGCGGGAGGCCTATTTCCTGTAGTGTTACATCTGACAATGGCCACAAAGCCAGACATATCAATAGCATTACAATAGCTACGGGGGCGCCACCGGTTTTGGATAAGGAGGCAGCATTTTCCAGGGGCTTCCTGGACAGATTGACACCACCTCACAGGGAGGGGGGGGGGGAGAGGCCTCCTGGGCATGGGTGTAACTCAGCTCTTAATTGCTGCAAGCCCCCCATCTCAGATAATTGACGTTAGGTCTATGCAGTTGCACACAAACAAGGGCCGAAAACATGTCATTTGCATCCCAAACATTTCTGAGAAACCTTCGCCTCTGCTTCTGGGCGGTGAACTATTCCCGGGGGCACCGGGGACACGTCTGCCTTATCAAAGAGCTCTGTGTACAATACCCACGTGAATAAACGTACGAAACTAAAAAATCAAGAATAAGGGTCATCTTAACTATATATATATATATATATATATATATATATATATATATATATATATATATATATATGTGCGTATTGTGCGCATGTGCGTATTCATGTACTATATCCTGGTTCATAGCGGACCCACCGGGCCAGCACAGGGGCGTCCATAACACAAAATCTGGTTCTCCTGACCCTGGGGATGGGCCGCCTGATCCGTAATGGGGGTTCCTGGTCCGGAAAACGGGCAGAAATGCAGAAAAGGCTTCGCAGAAAAGGCTTCTGGGCCCACTTAGTAACCGCTAGCTTAACTATGAGGCCTCCTTACTATGAATTTCGTTAACATAAGTGTAGCTACGAAACCATCAGCTTGAACAAATCAGGCTTCACAAAACCCGCCCACGAGCAGGTGGGCAAACTGTCCCCTCATCTCTTCCCCCCCCCCCCCCACCCCTCCCCCTGTGGCGCCACCCACGACAACCAAACATAGAGAGGGATCCGGCCAAAACAGAAGTTATAGTCATACCAAATGCCAAAGGACGCTTCGAGAGCAATCACCACTTCCGAGAGCAAGCGCAAGAAGAAGGCGAGTTCCCACCCTTCCCTCCAGTTAGTCCCTCGCTCGGCAGCGGGGCACAGCCGACGGGGGATTCAATACTCGCCGTGACCCCCCGGTGCGAGACGGCGGGTCAGAGGCAGCGCCAGCCCCAGCGGCAGCGCGCCGCGGCCGGCTCGCGCTGGGTCAGCGCTAGCCGCGCTCTCACCTGCAGGAGCTGCTGCTGAAAGGCGTCGTGGCGGGACGCGTCGTGCCACGAGTTGGCCACGTTGTTAGCCTCGGTGGAGCGCACCAGCACCGGCGAGCCGCTGTTCACATCCGCTGCAACACGGCCGCGAGCGTCAGCTGGTGATGACGTCACTGGTGCACCGGCGCCGCGTGGGAGTCGGGCCAACAGCCGGAGATAACAACTTCGACCGGGTTATTAGCCCAGGTGAGCAGTGTGCTCTCGGCGCCGACAGTGTACACCGATCGATGCATAGCACACTCATACAACCGAGGCAGGCGCAATAACCGACACCTACGTTTAGAAGGCAGATGCGTGAAGGCGGAGTTTATTTCCATCATTGGTGACTTGTGCGCGGCAGTATCTGAAAACAGGACGGGGGGCGGATTAGCCACGGGTGCAGCCATTCCATTGGCCAATGGCAAGCTTTCGGCCGAGTTCCACAAGCCAGGCACCTGGACAACCCTGACAGAACAGAACCGCCTAGGTCTAAAAAACGACCACGTCTAGCTGTTTATACATTATATCGATGACGATGCGTCCGCAACAGAGCATTCATTCAGGTAGCAGATGCATCGTTATCAACATCACACTTTTTGGCAGCCAGTGAGTGGGCGCATACGGTAAGCACGATTCCCTCAGGAACAACTCTCGGCAGGCCCGTTTCATGGCTAGCCATAGGGCTGCCTTATACGTCCGTACCATCTGGGCACTGGCGGTGCAGGACTGACGGCGGGCGGCGGGCCGGAGCGCCACACAGCTGGCGGCCGTGACGCCAAGCTAGACTCGTCACGGGCCCAGCGCGTCTGTTACGCCGCCGCGCCGTCCCCACCCGTGTCAACGATACGCCGGACAGGCATCAGTGCCGTGGTAAAACAAGAACGGGACGCTAACAATACGACCCGCCAAAAGGTGTGGTCACATATGAACGTACTAAAGGGAGCATCTCGCCTTTTCGTACTTTTCACATTTATTCAAATCAGACGAGCCCTATGCGATCCGGAATATCTGTTTTCTCTAAATCTTACTGACAAGCTCAATATTTCTATTTGAAGTAGCTCCCCCGACATAAGAAATGTCATTAAAGTCCCCGCTCACCACTACGGAAGTAATAATTTTCTTTCGCTTGCTTTTATAATAGCCGTGTTACGAAATGTTTGCAATACACTAACTGACCAAAATGGTTACCCAACACATACTAAGGGAGCTTGAAACACTATTTCAGAAAAAAACAGATACGAGGTTGGGCGAATTAAAAACTGCGTACTATGGCTATAATCCGTCCCTTTGGTGTTAAGCGGCGCTCATTTTCGAAGCGCACTTTGGCTTTGCGAAACATGGCGTGTTTGGATGCTCGGTTCGTTGCAAGGCTGTTAACAAAGCAGGTATACACCAGCGACACATCACGAGGCCTCGTGGGGCACAAGTTCAACCTTCGAACAATGCACGTCTCGCTGAATAGTTTACGCCGTCCGCAACGCCAATCACGAAGTTCATTTCTGCTGGCGTCATTCATACCCACCAATGGTGGAAGTCATTGTGACCACTCCACTTCAGTTGAGCCAAAGGCCGGGCCGTTAGTGTTCGCAGGTAACTTTTATCTTTATTGTCACTTTTCATGCCCATTTTGAGCAAAACTCCCAGCGTACAGTCGCGGAGGCTACCATCAATACATCAACTGAACGCCTCGTATGGGCCATCATCGCTCATTCCAGAAATTAAACCTTGGGCTGCAAAGAAAGAAACGGAGCGCGGTGCCGAAACGTTTACTGCGCGATGTGGGCTTG
Organism: Pollicipes pollicipes; assembly: GCF_011947565.3. Taxonomy (NCBI): domain Eukaryota; kingdom Metazoa; phylum Arthropoda; class Thecostraca; order Pollicipedomorpha; family Pollicipedidae; genus Pollicipes; species Pollicipes pollicipes. The sequence goes on from NW_023596461.1 coordinate 9,922,516, forward strand.
AACACAATCAAATTTAGTTTGGTCATTGTGCTTTGCTGGAGCTGCAGCAACGCTCTCCAGTGTTATTTTTAGACATAGCTGGCCCTGAGGCTTCACCAGAAGCAGACCGATTATCAAGAGCGGTGAGTGCTCCATACAGTTATCAAATAAATGACGTTCTACGAAAGGGGACAATCTTCAGATATAGCAAAGAACAATAAGATGGAACTGAAAATTTGCAGCGACTGAACATGATTTCGTTCCACACAGGCTGGCACCAATTCCAACCTTATGTATATATATATATATATATATATATATATATATATATATATATATATATATATATATATATATATATATATGTATGTTTGTATGCATGTATTCATGCATGTATGCATGTATGTATGTATGTCTGTACGTATGTATAGCCTGGATAGGTAGCCTGTAGTTTGGCAAGGCTCGCGAGGATGCATACCACGCGTATCTGCCAATGCAATGCGTATCCGCCAACTCTTATCACCGTCGCGATCGCGGCCTTGCGACGCACTGCGCGGCTAAAGCTGCATGGCGTCGCCCGCCTCTCACCCTGGCAGGAAAGGCGGCCACCGCAGGAAATGGCACCGCGCACATTTAGTTTCCCAGACGCACAGTCATATAATCGCACTGACGTCACACCCCGACCCGTTCCAACACACCAATCACATCCACGTGAAGCATAAAGTGCCGGTGGACGGTGTCGGGGACACAGATCATTGACCTTCCTGAACTCCGGAAAAGTCAACAATCTTATGCGGCATTCATGGCCACTGGCAATCTGAGAGACATCGGACAGGATAATGCCGAAGCCAAAACACACGCACCTGATTGCTATATGTGCAATAGGTCACACAAGGTCGTAGATACCGTCAAATTGGCATGAGCTTAGGCACTACGCGAACTGAAGCAGAACTTGCTATGCGACAGGCCGTGAAACGCGCCCAATATTTTATTATCAAACGACAGTGGTCAGCAATACAATCACCTTGGAAAAGTATATTCATCCTTGGAACCGAATAGAAACCACAGTTTCACCTGCACGTCCTGACCTGGCTCGCCCCGTATAATGGCTCAATACGACAAGCCGCGTGTAGCTGTATTACATAGGTTGCTTATCAGTCGTTCTAGCTAGTAACGGTTCCACGCCAGCACTGCCTTGTTTTTTCTTTTTCAGACGGCTGGAGGCGAGCGGAAGGGAAGGAAAGCGAGGGGGGGGGGCACGCAAGTCTGTTACTTCTCGGTCCTGACAGGGGCCGGTCGTCGCAAAAAGGAAAAGCAAACGGAAAAAGCGTTCCAAAGAACATGAGAAAAAAAGAACGAGCCCGAACAGACAAGTGCAACACAAGGAGCAATTTCCGTCACTAGCCTTCGGACTTTTTCAGGGCTATGCCAGCCCTCATCACGCCTTCAATCCTGCGCGCTCAGGTTAACAAGAAGTCTAGAATAGCACTATTTGTACTTAGACAAGCAAAAATTTCAGCTGCGTTTCCGCAACTTTACGATTGGATACGACTAGTTAGATCGTCGGACATTTGGCAGCCAGACGGGGAAATTACAGATACTTATGTCAGATGTTTGTTTCTTTGAACTGACGGCCCTGCAAGAAAACCCGGCAATGTGCTCGTGCCCGACGTCCTGCAAATGCACGTCAACGATGACTGCATTAGTTTACTTATGCCTCTTGTTTTCACTGGGCCTCCGCACCATTCTGATCGAATGAAGCTCATCAAGTAACAACACGTGCCGACGCGTAGTTTAGACATAAGTACGGCCGATGGCGAGCCAAGGCCAGCCAGCAGTATCGCGGAATCTTTGCGATGCTTGGCGATCGCGCCATTGCATACAGCAGACCACCACCAACGGCGTCTGGCGTCGTCCCAGTCGTCCCCACATGCCCCGGGCTCGGTGTTCCGGCCAGCAGCGTGGCTGCTGCCTGTTCTGCCCCAGTACCCCTTCCGAGCGCATGGGCAGGAGGGGTGGGGCGTCTGTCCATTTCAATCCGCGCGTCACCGGAGACCACGCCGCAGCCGTTGTTGATGGGTCGTAGGCGCGGCAGCATCATGGCGCCCTCCAGTCAAGGTCGCGTCGCGTTGTCCGGTCCTGGCCTTCAGCTGTTGGACTACGACACCGGCAGCCTCAGTGACCACGCTGTGCATTGTTTTGCGGCGCCGTCATCGTTCGCCCCCGCCCTGTCCTGCCAGCACCGCTGAGCCGTGCCACAGGGGGACTGCCGGCTGCCTGGCGACGCCGGGCTCCTGGGCGGCCCCGGTCGTCACCCGCACCTCATCTCGCGAGGGTACTGATGACCCGGAACACCACCCGCTCCGCTTCCCTGGCCCAGCCAACTCAGGCCCAATCGCACAGGGCCACACGCATTCCTCCCTCACGCTGCATCCATTGGACTTCACCAAGGCCATGGAACAGAGGCCATAGGACTACACCAATAGCCACGGGCAGCCAGCAGACCTGAATCTGACCAAACGCAGTAACGAGAGCAGCAAACCCACGGAGTGAGAGTCGCCTGCGTGGACTTGCCCATCTTACAGAGCCCAATCAGCCCGCCCCCACACGGTGGCCAGAGGAGTGTCCCCCGCCCCGCGGCGGGCCGCCGCGGGCGCGGGCCGGCGGCGGCGCCCGTTTTACAGCTCCATGGGCTATTAATAGTCGACCGGGCGCTCCGGTCGATCTGCCGCGCCGTCTCGAGCCGGCGGCTGCGCCACAAAGAGCGGCGCCGGCCGAGGCCGCGCCAGGAATAGCCGCGCCGCCGCAGAGTACGGCTCAGCCGCGAGGGCCCGCGGCCACCCCTGCACGCGGCCGGGGTCCGCGCCCGAGCCACGTGAGACCCCGAGGCAGGCTGGCGGGGGGTGGCGACCGAGATCCCCGCCAGAGCCGCGCGGGACCCTGAGGCAGGCTGGCGGGGGGCGGCGACCGAGATCCCCGCCAGAGCCGCGCGGGACCCCGAGGACGGTCGGACGGGCCTCGTATGTTGACACGTGCGGCGAAATCCGAGCAAATTCCCAAGATGGGTGGCCATCTGGAATGCCACGATTCAGACCACAAACAGTCCAGCTCGATATAAAAGTCCGACTGACGCAATCGATCATTGCCGAGATGTGAGTTTGTAATCAGACCAAACTCACGTCAGGCCATCCCGAGCATAAACATTCAGCCGAATCTGTTTTGGCTACAAGACACGTTAACTATGAGTGAAAATCGGCACCAATGGGCGCCACTGCTATCGCTGGGCTATGGCCCAACGGCGTTGGACAGGCCTCACTCCAGCCGCTGGGACACTAGTGTACGAGGGCTGCTACAGGCTGCACGCATACACGGGGGCTGCCACAGGCTGCGCGGGTATACGGGGGCTGTTACAGGCTGCGCGGATATACGGGGGCTGTTACAGGCTGCGAGGGTATACGGGGGCTGTTACAGGCTGCGCGGATATACGGAGGCTGTTACAGGCTGCGCGGATATACGGGGGCTGTTACAGGCTGCGAGGGTATACGGGAGCTGTTACAGGCTGCGCGGGTATACAGGGCTGCCACAGGCTGCGCGGGTAAACGGGAGCTGCTACAGGCTGCGCGGGTATACGGAAGCTACTACAGGCTGCGCGGGTGAACGGGAGCTGCTACAGGTTGCGCGGGTATACGGGGAATGCTACCGGCTGCGCGGGTATATGGGGGTTGCCACAGGCTGCGGCGGGTAAACGGGAGCTGCTACGGGCTGCGCGGGTATACGGAAGCTACTACAGGCTGCGCGGGTGAACGGGAGCTGCTACAGGTTGCGCGGGTATACGGGGAATGCTACCGGCTGCGCGGGTATACGGGGGTTGCCACAGGCTGCGCGGGTAAACGGCAACAGCCACCGGTCGCGTGGGTACACGGGGACTACTATAGGCTGTGTGGATGGGTATACGAAAACTGCTACAGGCTGCGTGCGCTCAGCAGGCAAAACTTGCTGTTTTTAGATGCCAGCCTTCTGACCTGTCGGCTCCCGGCCCTCAGCTGAGTGACTAAGATAGCTGCCAGTGCTGTCAGCCGGCAAAGCACCGCGTGGTGCGACAATGTATCAGTCATAAACACCCACCCTCTATCCCACCCCCGCGCCCCGCGCCACGCATGCCGCCCATACATTTCCGGGGTGACAAGCTCCTTATCCGCAGCCTGTCACGAAAGAAACAAATTAAGTTATACTGCGCTGGCAAGGAACGACGCCCGCCGCGCCTGACATAGCGCTCGGGCATGGCGCGACACGTTACGTAACGAGGTGAACAAGCTATATTTGCATTTGGTGGCAACTGCGTAGACGACCATGCCAGAACCAAAAAAAGTGTCCATTCTGGTCGAACAATTTTTTTTCCTGCTGATGATGGGAGGTGTTTTTGTGTGTTGTTTTTATCGCTAATGACGACTGAAATGAATACACAGTTCGATCAAACCTCGATCCGTGCAATCAAATCAGTTCGGTCATCCGGCTCGACTAGCAGCGAGACATTCGTAGCTACCCCAGCCCCGCAGCCAGCAGCCGGTTATCCCGTGGTTGCCCCCGTCCCGCAGCCAGCAGTCGGACGTCCCCTGGTTGCCCCCGTCCCGCAGCCAGCAGTCGGACATCCCTGGTTGCCCCCGTCCCGCAGCCAACAGTCGGGCGCCCCCTGGTTGCCCCCGTCCCGCAGCCAACAGTCGGGCGCCCCCTGGTGGCCAAGGTCCCGTAGCCAGCAGCAGGACGCCGCACCAGGACGCACCGCAGCAGCCAATCAGGGCCGAGGAATACAGCGATGGACGGGCTGTGGGCGACGGGGTACGGGACACCATCGCAGTCCGCCCACGCCCGGCGGCCTGTGACGGTCAGATGACAAACCGATGACGGCTGCCGGCTCCTAGCGACATAACGAGAAAGCCGAGCCGGCCTGGCGGGAGCGTGTCGGCGCGGCTCCTCCGCCCTGAGGCGACGCAGCCGAGCCGGCGGCCCGACACTGGACGCCAGAGGCGGCGCCCCGGACCGGGGGCCGAGAGTCCGAGGCTCGCTCAGACCGGTCGCGGGGCGGCCCGGCCAACTCCGCCGGTGAGGTGGCACGGTGGCATGCAAGCAGCTGAGGTGGCACCCGTGGTGTCATGCATATTTGCTGTTCAGGTGTTCACCTGTCAAAGAGTTCACTTGCGGGAGCCATCCAAAAACACTGCGGACCTCTCGGTAAGCCCAGCAGCGTGCGCTGAAGATGACGCCGGACCGGGTGCGGCTGCGGCTGCACGCCACATCTGCCGCGGCGATTGCGACTGATGGGGCTCAGCACCCCAGTGGCACAGGGTCGCCCATAGGGTCAAGGGGGCGAAACGGAGGCCAGCCAACCTCCGCCTTTCTTCCCTGCCATCAGCTAGACAAGAGCGGGCGCGAGATCATTGCGGCCAACGAGTCGTGAAATGATAGCGATATTACCAATAATCTATCGTGCTTTTTTCGTTTACCTAAAGAACGGCGAGCGCAGGCCTTTTATGGAGTGCCAGCGACTGCAGCGATCACAGCAACATTGAGAGGTCATAACGCAACCGGGGCTGGGACCCGGGTCCCCACGTGGAAACTGAAGGCACTGCACACTGGGCAGTTACGGCCCCTGATCCGAGCCAGTTCTGCCGTATGTGGCTCAGGTGCTCGTGCGCTCGTGCCATCCCTGCAGCCTGAACCGCAGACCTGCTCCTTGTCATCCCGTGTCCTTTCGTATCTGGACATCTGCAGCACAACCCAAACCCCGGCGCCCCGGTGCTGCTCGGCGCCCTGTCCGGGCTCGCCCCTCGCGTCACCCCGCTCTCCCTCGAGGGGGGTCAGTTGGTGAGGCGCGGCGCCCTGTCCGGGCTCGCCCCTCGCGCCACCCCGTTCTCCCTCGGGGGGGGGGGGGGGTCAGTTGGTGAGGCGCGGCGCCCTGTCCGGGCTCGCCCCTCGCGCCATCCCCGCTCTCCCTCGTGGGAGGTCAGTCGGTGAGGCGCGGCGTTCCTGTCCGGGCTCGCCCCTCGCGCCAACCCCGTCTCTTCCCCCCGAGGAAGGTCAGTCGGCGAGGCGCGGCGTCCTGTCCGGGCTCGTCCCTCAGTCAGTGAGGTGCGGCGCCCTGTCCGGGCTCGCCCCTCGCGCCACCCCGCTCTCCCTCGTGGGAGGTCAGTCGGTGAGGCGCGGCGTCCTGTCCGGGCTCGCCCTTCGCGCCACCCCGTTCTCCCCGAGGAAGGTCAGTCGGCGAGGCGCGGCGTCCTGTCCGGGCTCGTCCCTCAGTCGGTGAGGCGCGGCGTCCTGTCCGGGCTCGCCCCTCGCACCACCCCGCTCTCCCCCGAGGAAGGTCAGTCGGTGAGACGCCAGCTGACACAGCCGGCCCTCTAGAGGCCGCGCTGCTGGATGTGCCACGTGAGTCAGCAGCCATCGCAGACGATCGCACATCGAGACACGAGATAATCACGGGTTGCTCGACCGCGATGCCGGGTCAGTTGGGATAGCACATAACGAAAGCCGTTAGTGCTGCACGACACAGCGAGGGCCGCTAATAAACGAGCACAGCTCGACCGGGGCTGAAGCAGCAGACGCCGACACCACTCCAGCCCTGCTCAAACGTGCTGGCACAGCAACACGCCAGCGCTACTGACACTTCCAACCATCCGAGTGCTTTACATGATCCCGTGTGCTCGTATCGAAGGCCTTCTAACGATGTCTCCTCGCGTCGCTCGAGGCGTAACGCTGAGCAACACTCCTGCATCCATGCGCGGGCTCTTCCGCCTGCCTCACCTCCCAATCCCCGGTGGAGCGCAGCACAAAACCGCGCGCGGCACCATGCCAATCATGACGTGAAATAAACCATCCGCACTTAATAAACATAAGCCACACGAGCCAAAAACCTAAGAAATCCAGCCCATCACCACACACGAGACCGTGTCGGAGACCTGCACTGGGTGCCGCCGGCCAGTGCAGGTGGAGAGCGCTGAGCCCGGCGCCGGGCCGCTCGAATCAGGCCCCGCGCGACGTGGCCCTGGCCGGCCTGGCCGACTCGCACTCGCCGCCGAGGGCCCCGCGCGACGTGGCCCTGGCCGGCCTGGCCGACCTGCACGCGCGCCTAGGCCCCGCGCGACGTGCCCTGGCCGGCCTGGCCGACTCGCACCTCGCCGAGCCCCGCCTCCGCGACGTGCCCTGGCCGGCCTGGCCGACTCTCACGCGCGCCGAGGGCCCCCGCGACGTTGCCCTGGCCGGCCTTGCCGACTCGCACGCGCGCCGAGGGCCCCGCGCGACGTGGCCTGGCCGGCCTGGCCGACTCGCACGCGCGCCGAGGGCCTCGCGGCCGGCCTGGCCGACTCGCACGCGCGCCGACGCTCACGCGCCTGTGTGGCCGCCCTCGCCGAGCCCGATGATGCGTCATCAGTGTTGCGCGCCCCCCGACCAACCTCAAGACGTGGTGATGATGGTGTGCCCGATTCAACGACGCCGGTGAGTTGTCGCCTTCCCAACGCACTACGGGCACTCATGGAGGAGGCATGTGTGCACTAATGTGGCCCTCGGTGGAACGACAAGTATCTCCGTCACTGCCGTCCGAACTGCTTCAAAATAGTTGCAACTTATTCTAAGCAAACACCTTACACTGAACCCCAGATCTCGGCAGCATTTCCACAGCAGGAAACGTTGATCCATATCACATGAATTGAACTTGATGCGCATTACCAGATCGATGACTGCATTCAATGAAAGATGGCTGTTCAAGACCGCTCTGGCACCCGAAGGTTACATGTGACCGTGGTGCTCTCCCGGGCCGCCGCTGGGAGGGGAAAACCGGCGACGCCCGGTCCCGGGCACACCGGTTGGCGGGAGGTCATGCGGGTCACGAGGGGCCGGTCATCCCGAGAAGCAGCCCGATCCCGCGGAACTGCAACACTTTGATACTGAGGGGCTGCAGCAAAACGGCGTGAGCTTGCTGGCAAGAAACCGGGCAACAACACGCACCTGAGCAGCCGCACGACTTCATGAGATGGGGAGGGAGCCGGACTTGTGGGGGGCAACACTCGGATCTGATCGGTGTGTTGAACGTGGCAAACGCGATAGCGTGCATTTTACGACCACTATCGGGCAGCAAACCACCTCGCAAATTCGAGCGACTGGTACCATGCTCCCCAGCGTTCAGGCACGACGTACAGGGCAGTAGTTCCGCCCGGCCGCACAGGGCCGGCGAAACACTGCAGCGGCTCGCGTCGCTCCCGCAGCCCGCCCGCCGCCGCCCGCGAGACGCTTCTGAGACGCGCTGACTGGCCCGCCGCGCGCTCCCTGCATTCCCCGACTCCTGCCCGGTGTCCTGGCGGGCGCCAGCAGTCAGCCGCCGCGCACGCCCCTGTCCAGACCGGCCCGTGCCGCCGAGCGTCGCGTCGCGCCGCACCGACCCCCGCCGCGCACCCGAGCCCACTGCCGCCGGCGCCGAAGGTCAGCCGCCGTCCGCCCGGGTAAAAACAGGCAGCCGCCGACGCCGCCGCCGCCGCCAATCAGCGCCCTCGTTGTCCGATCAAATACCGCGGCGGCGGCCAATGGCCGGGCGAGCGACGCAGCCGGACTTCGTTGTAGCGCCGGCTAAAAATAGATGCGCCAGCTGGATGCTTTTGCCACGCCGGTATAAATAGCTGGTGGCCCGGCGGCCGCCGACAGCTCCCGGGCCGTCCGGGCCGGGGCCAGCGCCGTCAGATGAGAGCCGGCCTCGAGGGCGGCCTGGCTGTGACAAATCGGCAATCGGACGCCGACGAACACGCCGGCGGCCGCCTGCGGGGACGCCCGGCGCTGGTGTCCGAGCTCGTCTCACTTGAGTGGACATAGTGGGGCGGATGGCTTGTTCGAGGATCATTCCGCGGAGTTAGTGGAGCAGGTCTATGGCGGCACCCATGTCGCAGTGTGGGCCAGGAGCGGCTCACAGGCGGCGCGGCGAGCCGGGTGCGGCGCCCGTTCGCCGGGACTGGGCTGGGGGCTGGGGGCTGGGGGTCCGGGGTCCGGGGCCTGGGGCCCGGGGCCGGGGCCGGGGCCGGGGCAGGGGCAGGGGCCGGGGCCGGGGCCGGGGCCGGGGCCGGGGCCGAGGCCGGGGCCGGGGCTGGGGCCGGGGCTCGGGCGTGCAGTCGTGGGGCCGTACCTGAGGGCGCTGGTCCGATGCCGACGTCAGCGGCCGGCGGCTCGGCCTGTCCGTCCATGGAGTCCATGGCTGGCCGGCGGGCGCCGGGCCGCGGCCACCTCCGGTCACCGCCTCCGCTGCCGGACAGGCGTAAGGAACGGGTCACGGCCTGGCGTACTGCTCCCAGGTTACTCCCCCTCTCGCCACCGTGCGGCGGACAGACAGCCGCAACTCACACACGCACACATGGCCGCACGCAAGGTCAGCGGTGAAGCCCGAGACACGGGGGGCGAGGCTGGCGAAGCACGCCACGTCGGCGCGTGTGGCCCGGCCGTACACGGCGCGCGTCCACCGACAGCTCACGGCACGGCCGGTGACGCCCCAGGGGCGCCGCCGAGGGCCCCGCCGAGGGCGCCGCCGAGAGCGCCGCCACGTTACGCGTCAGAGCGCGGCCGACTGCAGCCGCCCTGGTTCAGTGCGGCACGACACGTCCGTCTGACGGACGGCACCCACGGCCGACGATACATACGAACGAATCAGTTGTAGATAGCAAGCCGGTTTGTGCTAAAAATTGGGGGAAGAAAAGCAAGCATTGGAGGCAGAGCAGAATCCCCACGCGCCACACGTACCAACGCCCACCACAACAACGCTGCAGCGTGCGTCAAACCCACTCTGATCCGGCCGTAGCACAGTAAACCGTCCTGTAGCCGCCCTTAGCACGAGCACTTATGTAAACACTGGCATGTTAGGCAACAGGTGTTGGCCGGCAACAGGCAGCTGGTAGCCGCGACCCTTTTACAAGAAATGCTGCGAATCGTCAGGTTCCAAACAACGCCAACTCGGGGGTCACGTTTGAAAGAAAACCTTGAGTTTCCTTACGGCTTAGCTTCGATACAATAGCACGGGTAGGTGCAGCTCTTTCCGACCCTTCAATCCTCCATGTCAGTGTTAAGTCGCTCGCTATGACTTCGTCCCCGAAGACGAAAAATATTCTCGAAGGCGACATTGCAGAAAATCGTCATTCTGCGAAACAATTGAAGCTGCCCATGCTTGGGATCTTCTTGTAACAAAGGCGTGGTACGCATGCATTCAAGTTGCAGCACATTCCAATATAGCATGCGCTCTATAAAGAGATAAAACACATCTTGGGCTGCACGATGGCCGTATGATGGAACGGCTACAAGATGCGCGCCATCAACGCCCGTGATCTTCGCACAGATCATTCACCATCAATAACCTCAGGTAAAACCTTGAACTTAACGTTAAACCATCCCACCCAGCCGCTGCGACGCGAACCGAAATGCCTGTCGTGTCACTGACGATATCAGGCTCATTCAAGGCCCAGGGCCCGTCTGGTTAGGCCTCTAAGCCGCCCAAGTATGTGTTTGCAGAACTTTGATAGTGGAACGTGTCATGACACCTCACGAAAACTTGGATTACTTCCTGCTAGTACGCGGTGTCACGCTTTGGCATCAACCGGCTTCACCCTGCAGACAGTCTAAAAGCATCAATGGGATGGCAAAAATTGTATCTGACCAAACATGACCTCATCGCGCAGGTCATCTGCATAGCGCAAATAAAAATGGCCTTGATCAAGGCTGTCCATACATCACACCGGCTTTTCAATCCGGATTCAATGGCTCCGGCGTGCGATCAGCGGCAGGATCGTACGGCGTGCGATCAGCAGTAGGATCGTACGGGGTGCGATCAGCAGTAGGATCGTACGGCGTGCGGCCTGCGGTCAGCAGCGGGATCGTACGGCGTGCGATCAGCAGCGGGATCGCACGGCGTGCGATCAGCAGCGGGATCGTACAGCGTGCGGCCTGCGATCAGCAGCGGGATCGTAATGGCGTTGCGATCAGCAGTAGGATCGTACGGCGTGCGATCAGCAGCGGGATCGTACGGCGTGCGATCAGCAGTAGGATCGTACGCGGTGCGATCAGCAGCGGGATCGTACGGCGTCAGCAACGGGATCGTACGGCGTGCGATCAGCAGCGGGATCGTACGGCGTGCGATCAGCAGTAGGATCGTACGGCGTGCGGCCTGCGATCAGCAGCGGGATCGTACGGCGTCAGCAACGGGATCGTACGGCGTGCGATCAGCAGCGGGGGATCGTACGGCGTGCGATCAGCAGTAGGATCGTACGGCGTGCGGCCTGCGATCAGCAGCGGGATCGCACGGCGTGCGATCAGCAGTAGGATCGCACGGCGTGCGATCAGCAGCGGGATCGTACGGCGTGCGATCAGCAGCGGGATCGCACGGCGTGCGATCAGCAGCGGGATCGTACGGGGTGCGATCAGTGGCGGGATCGTACGGGATGCGATCAGCAGCGAGATTGCACGGGGGTGCGGTCAGCAGCGGGATTGCATGGGGTGCGATCAGTGGCGGGATCGCACGGGGGTGCGGTCAGCAGCAGGATCGTACCAGCGTCCAAGCTATGGAATGCAGCGAAACAGACGAAGCTGGTGAACATTAACGGGCCTTCGTTCTCTCCTCGTTGTATAAGGCGGAAACATATCATTTTCACCTCGCCATTGGAATTCCGTTAGCGATGGACTCATCGGATGAGCGGCACAATACGCCTTATACACAAGCTTACATATGCTTAAAGGCATTAAGATAAGCATACAGTCAGTCCAGAACAAAGGACTGAGCCCGGACCGGTCCTCCAGCTAACTTAAAGAAGCGGTTCTATTTTGAACTAATTGTGGTGCGCCACGGCACTGGGCGCGTGACGTGGCCCTGAGAATTTAATCCCGACTTCATGGAACTTCTTCAACTCGTGACGAATTGGTCAGAACTTTAATTGCAAAATATGATTGTGGTCAGAATCGTACCAGCCGCCAAAACTAGTAACACAATTGAACATTTCAGCTGTTCGGTGTCCAAACGCTAGAGTCTAACCACGTCACCACACCCGTCAAAAACAAAAGGCGTCCAGACGGACCCCATGAGTGGACGTCCGATGGCACGGACTGGAAACCGTATTTTACTAGACGAAGTAAAATACTTGGCTACTGGAGTCTTAATACTAGACTTGGTCTAGTCTGGTATTTAAAAGACTTGGAACCCCAAGTTTTCATTGCTTGCCGCTCGGCCACTTGAACGGCCATTTAAAGTGAAGACGCACCGCGAAACAAAGCGACTTGGAAAACTGAACGCCACCCGTATATTTTGGAGCGAAATGAGCCCTTCCCTGTTCACTTTCAATGCCACGGGAAGTCAACCGACGTCAAGGTTGTTATTGAGGGCCAGCGCAACTAGCGGGACGTGCCGACCAATACCCTAGACAGCATACCATGACACAGTGACAGAGAAGCAGCTTGAATTGTGTGCAATGTGTGGGCCAGATGGCTCCGATGATTGTAACGCCCGGTGCTCCAATCGTCCACTCCCCACCATCCGGTTCCGAACTAACCCAGCATAAGAGAGCACCTATAGAGCGCGCGTAAAATTGAAACGTGTTTGTGAGTTTTCAATCCTCAGCGCTACATACCAAGCTCGTGATCATGTGTACCTCTCAAAATTTGATCACTGCTGGCAAATAACTCGGTAATTAAATGGCCTAACTCGGCGTGAGATTACTGCCACACAGGAAATTCATTACGCAACGGGCACTGGGCACTCCATTCTGCACTTGCATTTAAATGCATTCGCAAGGCACTGAATGCGCATGCAATTTACACCATAGGCATAGGCATTTACATAGGCAGATGGAGCGAGCTGTTTCCTACCTCAGCTTTTCACAGCATTCCTCACAGACATCTATTGAACGCCAAATGGCCGGGACATCCTGCGCAAACGCGGCCCGGGCTCACAGGGAGTCGCGCGGCAGAACACGTGAGCATGTATGTCGTAGACCAACTGACTTATCCACCTCACAAAGACGTGATGCCCACATAGCAGCTGGAACATCAGTCAGCGGACTGCACTTGGAAGCTTCTTCAGTCGTCAGCACAGTCCACCCGAACCGTGAGCTGTGTTCTGTGCGGATATGTGCGCGCGGCTGCCAACCCCGGCGCGGGCCGAACATGGACGATGCGCGAGTACCAATGGGGTTTGAGTCAGGGGTGTCACTTTTTAAAGCCGGTTGGTGCCTCAGTTGATAAGATCGACCTAACCTAGCACAAAACCCGACTTCTCCCTGCATTTCGACCACCTTAAGTCAAGTTCCGGATGTGAAGGATTAACAACACAGTACAAACATTAAAAAATGTTGTTTTTTTAAGCATGCTTTGTGGGCGAATGGCACCCCTTTCTAAGTCCACGTGAAACTGCAGCTTTGTGAGAAGCTTAGAGTTGGGTGTAATCCACAGAAAACACCTCGGTAAGACCGTCCCACACGATCCGCGTAAAGACGCCTCGTTTAATGTCCACGAAAGGTCGTCCGAGCCGCAAACAGACAGTGCCATGCAGACTGCTAGGGCCTGACACGTGCAGACTAGAGAGGAATGTACACATGATACAACGGCTGTGCGGAGGCCACGGCAAACAGACAGTGCCATGCAGACTGCTGCGGCCTGACACGTGCAGACTAGAGAGGAATGTGCACATGATACAATGGCTGTGGGGAGGCCACGGCAAACAGACAGTGCCATGCAGACTGCTGCGGCCTGACACGTGCAGACTAGAGAGGAATGTGCACATGATACAATGGCTGTGGGGAGGCCACGGCAAACAGACAGTGCCATGCAGACTGCTGCGGCCTGACACGTGCAGACTAGAGAGGAATGCACACATGATACATTGGCTGTGCGGAGGCCACGGGTGCGCACTGACAGGAAGCACCCACACCTAAAAAGCGAAACTGGACGTGTACAAACAGAGAATGGCCGGGATGAAAAACAGCGCGACCTGCGCCTTAACGCGAGTTCGAAGTTGATGCATGCAAGAAAGGCCATGCGCTCGTAAACGTTTTATCGGCCTTCATTTTTAGAGGTGGTACTGGTTAAAACACGTTATCAAGCGAGCAATGGCCACGTTGACTAAAATTGGACGTTTTAAACAGGTGTTCATGGTCAGGTTTCCTCTAAACAAAACAAAAAAATGTAACAGTGCGCCAACCTTTATTTCAGCCCGAAACACACCATGCAAAATGTGTTCATTCCAATCCTTGATACACTTGTCGTGATGCAATCAGGTCGAAGATACACCACAGACCTGTACTTTGAACCCACGGCCGCAACCACACATTTCGGTTTCATGGAGCTTTGGAAAACATTTTGGAACGCACATTTGCAGATCGCGCCACACCACTGGGTAACACGTGGCACGTAATATACGGCATTCACGTGTGGTGTCACGGCGCAGCAAATGTCAGCCTTTAAGAATACATTTTAGCCACAGCAAAAGACCACGCGGATCTCAAGATATAAGAGTGTTGCACAGCTGTCATCTTCTCCCAAAGCAATATACAAATGTTGTCTAGGACTTTGACGTCGTACGCTTATCTTTCGAACTACTGCCACGCTTTATGAGCAACGTCGTTTAGCTATGTACGTGTGGAAAGGTTTCCCTCGTCATCGTGGTGACACCCGCCGGTAACGGTCGTTTATGTGCTTTTAGTCGGTACGAGTCATCAAAGCCTTTCGGTTCAGCCGCCTGCGTTTCGTGCAGCCATTACCGCAGTACCCGCCGCGTTCGGGCGACAGAACGTGAGAGAGATGCCGTCCTTTTTTGCCGGTCCACGTCTTATCTCATTAAAAATCTGCTACTATTTGCAGACTGGCCTAGCAGCTTAAGCAGTTACCTACACAGGTGCACATAGTACACATAGATGCACTTGCAGAACCTACAAGATACTAAGCGATACAAAAGGATCACAAAACTAAGTAATGTCTCAGGGACAAGCATTCCAGGGCAGTTTTTGCATCGCCTTGGTTCCATGTTCACTTTTTGTCCACATTCAGTGGGGTAGGGGGCTCAGAAAAGCAGTCAGCATGGGAGGGGGGGGGTCGCCCCCCCAAAGTATACGAAGTGACACCCATGGTTCCGAGGTTCTCGGACCCGAGGCACCAGATTTCCTGAGTGGGACAGTGGCCGTTCCACGGTAAGTGCACAGGAGCTCAGACCACTCAACCGCGAGCTGCCAAATGCAACCATTTCAGAAAAATGCATCTACCTACATAGTTACGGTGCACGTCTGACGGCGCGCCTAGCTTGACAGTTCTGTCCCCTTCCGCTATCGACACGGCCCGTCATATGAGTGAGGGAGGCAAGTCTCCGTGCGCGGCTAGAACCTTTGAAACCGATCGCGTTTCGACAGGACAAGCGCATCCATGGGATCTGAATGCCCCTGGACTCAATGCGACGCAGTTCTACGGGCGGGACAACGCCCGTTCCCCAGCGGCCGCACAAGGGCACAAATCGCCTGCACGTGCAGCATGAGCACACCGCACCGGAGAAAACCAGCCGGACCAGGTTGTGCTCCCAGGCGGCTATCACGCAGCGCCGAGAACGTGACCAGCGGACCGTTCGGACGTGACATGAGGGCGATTCAAGCAATCCGGGTGCGAACTGCGCCAGAGCGCGTCACGCCCCCACAGGGCTATCACTCCCAGACCTCGACCGGGTGTCCCCACCGGCCAGCCGCCCACGTGCCAAGCTTGGCGATCGGAGCTCGACGCAATGCCGACCACGGGGTGCCCCAGTTCACTACGCGCCTGGTGCCGCCGGCGCGCGCCGGACAATGCACCCTGTCGATGGCCACGGCAGCACCGGCCGACGAGCCTGTGGACGCCGCCGTGTCACCAGCGGCCTCAACGACGCATTGTATGGCGCCCCGGGGCCCGGTACGTGACGTGCGCCACGCGGCGCCGACCGTGCCAGCAGTGGCGCCGCAGCCCGGCCGCCGAACCGGCGCACCCGACGCTGAAGGCCGGCGCTCGGCAGAGTGGGCGCGGCTCAGACAGCATGTGCAAGCGGACAGACAGACATATGAAACATGCGGTGCAGAGCTTTTTGCAAGCGACACACGTAGGACATACTGATAAGGTACCTTCTTGCAAAGCTCACTTACATCTACTTTGGACTCCAACAACTATATTCCATATTCTGCACTACGTTGACGCTCACCACTGCACCATGCATGCACCTAAAAAAGCACGCTTCTGGGCGGGGGAAACTTTAGCGAGGTCACTGTATCGTGCCGCGGCCGGACGGACAGCCTGCTGGGGCCTGTTCGGCGCGGCTGCCGATTAGGGCGCGAGCCGCGTGCCGCGCTGCTGGGCGGCCGGCACGTGCTCCGCGGCCGGGCGTCGGACCGGCCGCCGTCGTCACGGACGCCCTCAGCCGGGCCGTATCGCGCGCGGCGGTCAGCGGCCGCAATGCACTTCCCCGGCCGGAGCTGGCTGCGCCGATTGCGTGGGCCGGCCGGCTGCGGACTAGCCGCCAGAGCGGCGCCATCGGCACCCGGGGATTGCAGAGGCCCGTCGTGCGCACTGCGTACCAGAGGCCCGTCGTGCCCGAAGCGAGCGGTGCCCATCCGGGCGTGGCCGCGGTCATGACATTGCCGGCGGCGGCGCTCAGTAGTCATCGGGCACGCCAGCCGACCACTACCGTAACGGGATATGGGCCAGTGGCCAATCGATGGCCACATGTAATTTGCGAGTGCCATGCTTGTCAGAGACGGCGGTCCGAGACGTAAGCGCGCTGGTGATATCATATGGCGGCCAAAAGGCGCTGGTGTATGCGCTGCATGAGCCGCATGCAGGAGGTGCCTCACTTATTGAAGAAAACGTAAATATTGAAATAATGAAAGCTGGCGAGCGATTAATACCACATTTGCTGGCACCTGCATACTGCACGAACAGATGCCGCACTCTTTCAGTTACATTATTTCACCACGCAAGTAATTGCCACAGTCATAACTTATTCGCGTTGTAGCCCCCAGGAACCGTTGACTACGCGACACACCGCTTGCGAGCCCGGCGGGAGATCCCACGCCCAGCTCCCGTGGTGAGGCGTCAATTTCGCCGGAGCCTGAACGCCGCTGACTGATGGCGGCCCCGCGGGGAACGTCCAGTCCCAGGCCGGCCGACGTCCGGGCTGGCGCGGCATCCCCGGGGACGACGGCCGGCCCCGCCCCGCCGCCGTCTCCGGCCCGCCGCCCGCCGCACAATTAGTGCACCGGGCCGGAGCCGGGCCGGCCGGCGCCCGTCGCAGCCACTATTTCCGTCCACTCATCGATCCTACGGGAGCAGCGCGACCTTGGCACAGAGGAGCGCGACGCGCGGCCGGAGGGCGGCCGGCGCCCGTGTGACGTCACCACCCCACGGCCGTGACGTCACCGCCGGCCCGAGGTGACGTCACTCCAGCCGAAAGTCGCGCTTGGCGCCACGGAAGTCGATGCAGGCCGGAGAGGACGGCATACCGCGGTTCAACGACGAGCCGACAAGGCGACTTGCGTGTTGCGAGACGTGTTTGCACTCCCTGACACCGAAGCCTGCAGCAACGGAGCCCGACGCCTTTGAAAACCCACACAAATGCACCATATATGACGTAGTAGCCATCTTTTACGAGCGCTCGTCGGGCGGGCGTTCATTGAAGCCGCGTTCGCGTACACATTCGCAAATCCCGATACTTATGAACGGCTGGCGCATCGACCTGACCACTTCGGAGTCGCGCTCCATGACTTGAAGAGCTTCACGTATTCCATTGCGGCGACAAAACACTGCGGAAAACGCTACCGTTTTTGGTTGCATGAACTGCTCTGACGGTGCTGTTGCGGTCTCCGTGAACCGGGCCACACACGCGCAAGTAGTTTTCTCTCCATTTCCCTCGGTTTCTGGCATAGCGTTTTGCATTCACTGATCAGTTCAGAAACTGGCGTCAGTGAAGAGCCTCGAGATCAGCTTCTGGCATTAGGGGCGGACCCAGCATTGTGTCAAAGGAGGTGCCACGCTTCACTGTAGTGCCCCTTAGAGCTTGCCTCCCCCCCCCCCCTCCCCCCCTCTCCACCCGCCTTCAAGTACCGGATTTTGACCACTTCGTCTTCAGATTATTACTTTTTAATGACCAAACTTCCTCCCGCCGGAATGGTCCGACGCATTTCGCCTACTGTATTTCGAGGTCAACTTTTTCTTTTACTTTTCATGGCAACTTTTTGACAGTGAGAGAAGCCAGAAGCCACCACAAGGCATTATTCAACACGCATCACGAAGTAACTAAAATGAAGTTATTGATTAATCTAATGACTGCATCGAACAAACTGTGGGAGCTATGCACCCAAGGACACAGGAACGGGGGTGGGGGCGGGGGGGACACCTCGGCCAACTTACTTCACAGGGCGCCCCTCCCCCAACTTGGGGGGTATGTTAAGGACCAATCTGAACCGTAAAGGGATTATGTAAGCCGGTAAAGGCCCATCCTGGCCTGTCGGGTGTTCATTCTGGCCTATTTAGGACCCATTCCGACCAAACGAGGCAATTCTGAGCCAGTAGACGCACTTCCGACATTTCTGGGCACTTTTGAGTTGGAATGGGTCCGTAGAGGGCTCATTCTGACCAGGAGAAGGCCCATTTCCGCCAATAGAAGCCCATT
Organism: Pollicipes pollicipes; assembly: GCF_011947565.3. Classification (NCBI taxonomy): domain Eukaryota; kingdom Metazoa; phylum Arthropoda; class Thecostraca; order Pollicipedomorpha; family Pollicipedidae; genus Pollicipes; species Pollicipes pollicipes. The sequence continues at coordinate 9,941,177 of NW_023596461.1, forward strand.
CTGAGCTATAGATGGATCATTCTGGCCTTCAGAGGCTCATTTGGTCTGTAGAGGGCTCGTTATTACTTGTAAATGGCCCGTTGAGATGTGCAGCGGCCATTACAGAATGTCAAGGGCCCATTCTGACCTATAGAGGACCCCATCCAGGCTTACAGAGGACCCATTATTGAATGCAGTTCCTACCATTGTGGTATATCGAGGACCAAATCTGGCCTGAATAGGGCCCATTTATGACTGTTGAGAGCCAACTGTGCTTTGCAGAGGGCCTATTCTGGCCTGTAGCAGGCACATTCCGACATATAAAGGGCATGGTGTCGACTATGAAGGGCCCCTGCTAAAGGGGCCTATTCAGGCACGTAGAGGGCCCATTTTGGTCTGTAAGGAGCCCATTCTGTTCTGACGAAGGCCCACTCGGACCCTTAGAGATTACATTCTGACCTGTAGCGGGCCGATTCTAACCTGTAGAGGTCTCATTGATGACTGCGGAGGTCCTATTTCGTTCTGCAGAGAGTCTATTCTGTCTTTATGGACGCCCGTCTTGACCTGCAGAGGACCCATTACTGACTTAAATGGCCATCCCGGTTTGAAGTGGGCCTACTACCTTACCTTAGGGGATCGTTTTGGCCTTTTAGAGCTCCCCCTCCCTTCAACTTGAACACAGTTCCCGCGCCCCTGTATGCACTTTACAACTGTTCATTCAGCCCCTTCTTTGTAACGATAACAGTCAGGGGCGTTGCCAGGTTTTTTCAGGGTTTACAAAGATGGCGAGGGGCTCGTTGATCGAACACCAGCGTGGATCAAAACAGGGTCCAAAACTTGTAATGATATGTCGAACCCTTCAAAAATCACTATTTCTTTAGAATCTATTAGCTACAATTTGTATAAAATAGTTATAAGCATGGACGTTTCAAGCATGCCTAAGGGAAACGCCGACGCTCCGCGTTGCAGTCTCCATGGATCTCGCCACGTTGGCCCCGCAGCTAACACTCGGTTGGGGCCAACGGGCGGACGAGAACGACCACGTGTCGGAAAACAGACTTTCGAACGCTTTTTGCGATCAATTCGAACACGTGCAGAAGGCACACCGAGCCGCATATTTCGCCCGTGCGATTTCCAGATTAATACTCGGAACAGGGCATCAGGCTCATCGTCACGAACTCATGACGCAATGGCGTAATCTCGATCGCTCGTGCTGCTGTAATTGCTAATTCCATTCCGCGGATCAATCTCGAAATTGCCCTGGTGAATTCTCCTGGCCAGGAGGTGTAGGGCCCTTCTGCCCCGGCACCGATATACCATTCGGCGTATCGGCCCCTGGTTGAAACAGAGCGGAGCTCTATCGCTCCATCCTCATCGCTCCATCGCTCCGTACTGGCGCCTCTGAATGACACAGGACTTCTCCACTGTATGCATATGAGCGCGAACCCTTGCAGCATCATTTCGCGTGTCTTGTTTCATTGTCGAGAGGATCCAGACCAACGCGACAGACTATTAAATGTTCGGGGTCGTGTCTCTGTCCCTTTTCAGCAAATGCGCCCCTGGCCCATTTGGGGCTTATTGCCGACACCGGATTAGGCACTGCGAGTCACTGATCAGCACAGGGACCCTTGCTGCTTTAAGATCCCAACCAATGTAACATATTTCTGATTGGCATTTTCAGGCCCAGACCCTGCCCCTGTTTGCGAAAAAGCCCCAGGGCCGAGATCGGAGTGGCATTAGCTGTTCCGTCTTTGTGGTCTCATTCAACTGACTAACTTCGAGGCCTTCACCGTCCCAGAGGCCCCGGTCGGTGCAAGAGGCCCCTGACTGACTTTTGATGGTCCGGCCTTCTGACTACGGTCAGTTCACATGCCATCGGCCTGCCCTTCAGACCCTCCGCTCGGATCCTTGATCGCCGGTCCCGAGGACACAAAGGGCACTTGGAACCCTCCGGAACCTCCGGACCTCAGGCTGGTCCCGCATCCCTGTACCCCCGACGATGGCACCCTTGATTCCCCGTAAACATATTTATTTTGAGCAATTTTTGGTGCCCCTGGAATTTGTTGTCGATCAAAATTATAGGTTTTGGACCCATTGTGAAGGTCCCCCGAAATTGGGTACCTTTTGAAAATGCAGGTCATGGTGCTCCGAAATGAGGGCCCTGGGTACATCTTCGCCGAATGGGCCGCCTTAGGATATCGTCAGGATGGGAGAACAGACACTGTGTTGCCCCTGGTATTGTTTCACCTTGAAAATGAAGATATTGGGACCCTTTAAATGACCAGTTTGGATTTAATACCTTTTAAGAATCAAGAGTTATGGCACCCCAAAACGAAAGTTTTGGTGACCCACCAGCGAATGGGCCCGATCCCGAAGATTTTGTCAATAGAGGTCAGAACTTGCGGTTTCCCCCTATAATTTGGTATTTCTGGAAACAAAGGTGTCCCTTTGTAATGCCCCTTGAATTGGGTATCTCTGAAAAACAAAGGATACGACTACCCGAAATAAATATGTTTGAAGGCATTTCACCGACAGCGAAGAACGAGCCCATCAGCGATCTCGTCGGAATGAAAGACACAGAAATTCCTCTTGAGAATAAAAAGAAGAGTGCCCCGACATAAAGGTTTTGGTGCCCACTTGCTTATGGGATCGATCCAAGATTTAGTTCGGGATGGGATGCACAACATTATTGTGTCCCAGGAAATTGGTGCCTCTTGAGAATGAAGGCCTGGGGCAGTTGTGATACCCTCCGAAATTGACTGCCTCTTGAAAGTAAAGGCTATGTAGTTCCGAAATGAAAATTTCGCTATCCTTTCACCATGAGATTTTGGTGCAATGGGGGAGTATTAAAACATGGGTGGCCCAAGGGGGCGGGTGGCATGGCTCCATGACCCATCCCCCATCCTGAATCCGCCCCTACATGCACAGCATTGCCCAATTACAACCAGAAGAACGAGACAATCAAATTTCGACGGCCATGAAGCATTGCAATCACACTATTCAATGAAGTATCGTATTCAGCCCCAGTGGCAGGTGCTTCCGGGAGAAGTCCATTAGCTTCTCAAAATCGCCGCCTTCCCGCAACCTCCTAAAACGACCTCAAAGCACCGTTCGTGGGCATGTATGGTATCCACTACGGCAGGAGGGTGCTGCAGCCAAACAATGTCTAGTCTTTATCCAGCAAATGATAAGTTTTTAAAAAGAAAACAAGGTGGAAAGTTGTTATATCACATTTTGGAAGCTGTACGCCGTTTATGACACAAAATACCAGTAAAAACGTAGGCATGCGTGTCATTTTGAACATGTCGACAAAAAAACTATTCATCGAAAGGAACGGAAATACAAATGCTAATATTAATATTCGACTTCACTTCCAGCAATCTTTTTTGCGTGAAATGTCTGAAATATAAACTATGTGAGATGAACCGAACAGCACCAATACATCAAAAGCACCAAACAGCACCAAAGGGTCCAAATTATGACCACAGCAAAAAGTACCCGAAGTTCGTGAAGAAACGCATTTGGGAAATCGGATGAGTAAAATTCGTGGGTTCACCTCCCCCTCGCCCTTAAAGAAAAAGCAAAGGTTCACCCCCTCCTTGTCAGTTGGCAAGGATTCGGCAACCCACGAGAGCCCACATGCTCCTCCACAGACCAAGTTCTTAGCTGCGCGCCTGATGGCACACCTTACTTTAAACAACAGGTGTAAGGTCAACATTTCCCAGACGTACTCTTTTGCAAAATCTGGTCTTAGTTGCTTCAACCACCCTCTCCTTGTCGGGGCTCCAAACAACCAAAAAATGACCGTGAGGACGGACCCAAATACCCACCACATTGCCATCAAAAGGACACAGACCGCGATAACCTCACATCGAACACGCTGCCCAAGGTACACGCCTATATTCGGGCATCACGTGACTCAATCGGCAATACTAACACGGAACAAGGGAGTTCATAAAAGGGCATAGCATGCGACTCAATCCGACCATTCATGGCCGCCAAAATACAGAACTCGCTTCACCACCGGATACCGGAGCTATTGCTCACGCAAGTAGCACATGATGACGACTGATCTGATCTCTGGGCTTCTCGCGCAAACACTTGCGTGTCTCAATAGGCGTGGCGTCAGAATGAGACATTCAACGGCCAAAGCACCACAGAAAATTTAAGCGAGTCCTCTCAAACATGCTTCCATCAGCACGGATGGAGTCCAGCTGAGGCTGAGGCTCGCATCAGAGCATATTGTACCGTGAATCGATACGCATCAGAGCATATTATACCGTGAATCGATACGCATCAGAGCATATTATACCGTGAATCGATACGCATCAGAGCATATTGCACCGTGAATCGATACGCATCAGAGCATATTCTACCGTGAATCGATACGAACTAGGCCTTCTATGAGATCGCGGGACAGATGGGGCGACCCGTACCGCCTCCACGGCTGAACACTGAGGGCTGTTGAGACGCTTCCTTCGGACATGATTGCCTAGACTACCGGACGCTTTGTTGGCTGTTGAACGACGCTTCATTCGGATTCGACTACCAGCCCTGGGCTTCCCAGGCGTGGAGACAAGACGCGATTTAATTTACACCACGGAGCTTGCGGTCGCGTGCAGCCTGGCGGAAGCCTTGGCACCCCGGGGGAAGAGCAGACTAAGAGGACAACTTGGCACGCCAGGGGAAGAGCAGACTTAGAGGATAACTTGGCACCTCGGGGGAAGAGCAGACTAAGAGAACGACTTGGCACCTCAGGGGAAGAGCAGACTAAGAGGATGACTTGACACCTCGGGGGAAGAGCAGACTTAGAGGACAACTTGGCACCTCGGGGGAAGAGCAGACTAAGAGGACGACTTGACACCTCAGGGGAAAGAGTAGACCAGGAGGACAGGACACAGGCCGTCCGTGCGTCCGCCGCCCTCCGAGAGCCGACATGACCTCAGCCGGAAGGCAGCGTCCGCTCATTAGCCGAGGGCCGGCCAGATCACGGGACTCGCCGTCACAGCACCCGGTTCGGAACACCCGCGCCACTTCACAGCGTCACAATCTAACGTCAGTCCACCCCAATCATGAAATTTCGGCCTCTCAGTGTGGCAACTGAGGTTTGCCTTTCAGGTCACCGTCGAGAAGCGACATAAACCGATCAAAATCACCAAGGAAGTGGATTGGGTCCACAGACAGGTGCATATGCAAGATTTCGTCACGGAGGGCAGGGGGGGCAACCCAAAATGTGTGACCCGAAGTCATTTTAACGTGTCGCAAACGCGTGGAATTTCTGGCGTGTCGTATACAACACCGCACGTGTTTAACATTTTTATTTTAACGTGTCCCTCGATATAGTCGGTATTCATTCAGGTGCAATACCCCTAAAACTTAATATGAGGGAGAGGGTACAATATTTTGGTGCTACCCTTGTATACACCACTGCTTACTCACACATATTTCCCAAGTAAAATTTGGAAATCTATGCCATGGACTCGCTGATTCCCTTGACATTTGATGATGATTGGGGTTTTAGGGCGCGTCGACTTCTAGGGTCATTTTGCGCCCATCCCTTGATATTTGTCAGGCAGGGTTTCTCACTGGAAAAAATTCTACAAATTTTTGGCTTAATGTGGGTCTTATGGCAAGCGGGTATGACGTAGTGATGTAGCACTCCTGTTATAACGGGATGTTAGTCAATATCATTCCGGGGAGCATGAAGCGCAAATGTAACATGTCAGCCTTACGAATTTGCCGTAGTTTGAAAGCTGCATGTATAAGACAGAAGTGTCTGCCCTTTTCGGAAAAATAGACAAGAGCCTCTTCGGCATGCGAAATCCCTATGACCCCCAAAACCAATGCCGAAAAGATGACAGAATGCAACGCCTCTGTCCACCTACAAAGTTACTCCTCACTTGCCCCAAACTTTCAAACCTCTGACAATGCAAACAGCCAGATAAGTTGTAACATCTTTCAGCTTCACGCTACATGCCTCCCATTGATGCCTTAGATGTCAGCCAGACCTCTGAGCACCGTACCGCCAGCGCATCATTTTCATGCATGACGAGTTATGCAAATTGTTTCCTCATCACGGTTTTCAGGACCAAAACTTTGCAGTTCTGAAGTGTGAAGCTCCCCCAAGGAGAGGGGGAGCTTAGTGAGAATACATCACACCAGTTTTCAATGTTCTGTCAGGTGATTTTCCACAATGTCCCAAGCCATCCGTGATGATAACATGGGGCTAAAGGAGGGGTAGATCCTGCCCTGCTACTTGGCTGACTGAGACTTGCGACCATCTAGGGCCTGCTTCAGGGTAGGGTAGTCTCCCACATGCCCCATGCCGCATGCCCCCCACATCCCAAGGACCATTCTCTGCTTTTGACTCGATTTTCTCCTGCAGTCATATGTGGCTCCTGTTGGCCTATTGGAGACTCCTGAAGTTTGATGGGTTCAAAATTATATCCACCCCTTGAGAGTTATCCTTGCCAGTCCCTTTGCTCACATTCCCCTAATGCCTCTGTCCCTGTTGCCAACACAAGGCAACATATTTGATGGACTGTAACTGATGTGCAACACAGCAAACACAGTTGGACAGCATATTGTTAAGCTCAGGTGCGGCTCCAAATCATGCATATGTTCAATATCAAAACCTCAAAGCCATAAATTATTGGCTTCCCATTATGACAAGCACCATGACAGTGTTTATTACGCATCACAGCCCCACTTAGGAGTGACTGATGCTACTTTTGTGGGCAGCTGACATAGTGTAACTTGTGGAGGGGCTGTTTTTACAGTCTAAATGGTGCTTAACCACAGAGGAAATGGACAAAAACACCTATGATAATTCATGGAGAGATCTTGGTAGGTTGGTTACCATATGACAATTTTATAAGGATGTAGTCAAAAAGTATGCTTATTTTATTCTGTTACTGCTATCACTGTTGTGACATTAAACCTTATGCCCAATGTATTCATTATGGAACAATTTGAAACAAATATCACTCGACAATGACTTCATCTTAACACACTAATTTTATGGTGGTTCATTCATCTTTTAACAGCTCATTTTGAACATGTATTTTACTCCTGTTCCTTTTAGGGTCCATGGTATTCACTCATTTAGCAAAGCACCCAGTCTGTTTCAATTCATTCTTCCCATTATTATGACTGGTTGTAGCACCTGTCTTCTGGTCCACAACCACCTGTCTTCTGGTCTTCTGGTCTGTCACAGCAGCCGCACTAAGGGTCAGATGAGAGCAGGGCCGGCTGTACAGAGCATTGAAGCATGCTTAACTTACATCATCAAATTCTACTGCTGCCCTGGCCTTGCAGATGATGGGGATCAGATGATGTTCCTACAGATGATGATGAACAAATGGTAGGGGTCAGTGCTCACACAACAAGCACTGCTTAGCATGGGCTCTGATCCCACACATACACACCTCCAAAAGGTTTGGATCAAATCTGTAAAATGCTAATCAGATATGTATACACATACATGCATACATATACACATGCACACATATATGTATTTACACACACACATGTGTATATATATATATATATATATATATATATATATATATATATATATATATGTATATATGTATATATTAGTGATTTTTTTAAAAATTTGATCCAAACCCTTTGAATGGATGGATTTCTGGGATCAGCGCTCACGCTACGCAGTGCTTGTTGTGTGAGCCCCGACCCTTACCATCCGATCACGCAATTCCAGGCAACGGCAGAATTTGGTGGCGAAAACGTGCCGCAATGCTCGGCACGGTCCGTCCTGCCCTCTGACGTCAACTGACCTTCAGTGCGACCGCTGCCACCGGTAGCAGGCCATACCTGTCAAGGGCAAATAGCGCGCGCCTAAAGCGACTTGAACCCACCCCGCCACGGGTGGGTGAATCAGGAGGCAGGTGCTCTTAACCAACTGAGCCACCAGGACGGACGGACTTTATGGTAGCCATGTTACCAAAAAATCAGTGTGGTTTTCTTTCGAGCTGCAGGGAGCAGCTTACATTCTTCAGAAAATAGCCAGTGGTCAAATCCAGGGAGAAAGCACCTTTTACTCAATTTTTTTAGAGAGAGTTAGCCATTTCTCCACACTGCCTGCAAGCGACTGATGTGAAGCTTTACCCCAGACTGTATTTCACTTGTAAAAATACACTACCTACTTTTTATTATTCTCTTCACCTTTTATTACATCCATGACAAATTATTTCAATATACTACTTAAATTAAAGTTTATTGTCAATCCTTGCTAACACCTCTCAAATATTTATTGTATTTACAGTATTTTAACAACTTATTCTCTCATAACAGGTATTAGTCTACAACCATCCTTGCCAATTTTCATTATGTGTTCCCTTGTGATAGGCATAGATCTACAACCCCCACATCCACAACATGATGTGGGGGGAGTTAATGCAATAAATCACAGCATACTGCCAGCACTGCAAAAGGCCATCCAGCTGACCAGTGCAATTGCATGTTGGTAGCCCTTAGTTGGCTTGTTATGATGATAATGGTACCTGACATCTGATTATAAATATCACATTTTCACATTCCCATGCTGTAAATATATAGCATCTTGGGCAAAGACTAGATCACAGGCTCAGGTACCATTATCATAGCAAGCACGTTGCATCCCTATGATGTACCCAACAGGATGGAAATAAATTCATGACTGATCAAAATTACATGCCTGTCAGGGGCATATCATACAATTATTGGCAACAGCCTAGTGAATTCAATGGCAGCCTTGTCTTACAACTAAAAAATGCATGCTATACCAAAAATGCCTGGTGTAGAGCATAGCAGCCACATTAGCATATCTATGCAGCACACATAAATGTCCTGAGTTTAATGGGCAATCACCAATAATTTGTACATATAACCAATGTTTGAAAGAACCAGTAAGCACCAGTACAGTAGGTACAGTCACTTTAAATTGAATAACCTTCCCCTCCCCAAATATTTTTTAATGCCAAAAAAGGAAAGTTTCACCTAATTCACTTAAATGGGTTCAGCACATGAACATACAAGGCTAAGCAAATCCATATCACTTAGGCATAAAAAACTCACCAAATTTCTGGGACTTTTTAAATATCTTTTTTGAATGGTTTGAATCATGGGTTTTGGCTTCAGAGCACATGCTAAGCACAGCTTATTGCTTGTACCCTGTACCTGCTACCAAAGCTGTACCACCCAATTCAACAACTTATTTTGCCTCCATCCTTTTATGATGCTGGAAGGCAGTGGGTTTCACATGCCATGCAATGCTGGCACAGCTGCCAGAGTCCTGAGTTGATCCTTGTTACCAGCTCCCAGCTGACCTTTCCAGTGAAATTGGGACAATGTTCCTGCTCCAGAACTTGCACCTGGTACTGCTGGATTACAAATCCACCATCATTTCCCCAGGCCACAGGATGACACTCAGTTTTAGTTAATGTCACTTCATACCTCCTGCATCATTACTCAATGGAGCTTTCCACAGCGTCAACACTAAAGGCGTCACCAAAATAATGGCGCATAGCAACACATGATAGCAGTAGGCGGATGGGAAGGAAGGTATCTACCTGCCAATAAAGTGGGCCACTACTCACCTCACCAGGTCAAGTCCAGATAAAATCAAGGCGAAGGGGTCCAGCTCCAGGGCATCCACATTCCCCGGATTTAGCTAGTGCAAACATCAATTGCACTCCATAATTGATCAATCACGTTCATACAGTGCATCCACGACACTTACACCCACAGCTCCTGAGCTTTACTCCACGCCCACGCAGTTCTCACCCAGACACATCACCCCTCCACTGGTTTGCAGATTGCATGCCAGCCTTGCGGAATACAGCACGGATTAAGTGCGTTGCTTTTGCCGCATGAGCTTAGTTTTTGGCGCATGCGCAAAACGACGTTGAAGACATTTACTCGAGCACGCGGCCCTTCAGAACGCCGCGCTTTCTGTAAGTTACTCAAAATTTGCGCCAACTGACGTGACAACGATTAACCTAAGCATCCGCCACTACCCGTCAATCACCAACCATCCGCATTTGCATTGGGACATGCACTGCGTTGCCGTACGATGTCCAGGGGCGCAACCAGGGCCATGGCGAGGGGTGGACAGAGGGTTGACAAAAGTCCTCTGATGGTGAAAGCCAGAGTATTAGGATAATAGGGTACAAGCCAGTGTAACAAAGTAACAACGTTTTGAACATGCGCGCTCACAGATACGAAAAAGAAAAAATTGGGCGTCCAGCGTTGCGATCTCCGTAAGTCGCGCGGTGTCGCGGCGGCCAACGGCGGAAAGGCGGCGGCCAGCGGACGGACCAAAATTCCGATGCATCTGAAAGAATACTTTTGAGTGCTTAATGATATAAATTCGCATGTTTAGAAGACATAATGGGCTTATGTCTTACCCGTGCGATATATCTTACAGCCAGCCGTGCCGCATCATGCAGACAACAACCCGCACCAAAGGTCGTCACCCCACACGCAGACTCCGCAGCGGTGACACGACCAAACCCAGATTCTTGTAACCTCCGCTAGGCAGCCGAACAGCTACGGTTTAATGTCAACTGCGGAAAAACTTCCAAAACACCTAAACCCTACATTCCTGCCCCCCCCCCCCCCCCACCCGAAAATCCGTAACACTCTGGAGCACGCACGCTCCGTCCTGAACGAATAAGAGCTGCGCCACGCACGTCACCGCTACCGTCACGCACCAGCTCATCGACAGCGCTGCCCGTTACCACCAGCTCCGCTCCCGCGATCACCCCGGCAGGCGGCCGCTCCTCAGCGTCTCCTGCTGGCTATGCATCCGCCGGAGATGATGATGAGCCGGGCCGGCCCGGGGAAAACCCCGGGTCCACCCGCACAGATCCACCAGACGATACCGGTACAGCAGTCACAGCTTCGTCATCCGCGACCGCCGCCGCCGGCGCAGCGCGACCAGGCACTACCGCCGTCTCCACTGCCGACACACGCGGTGCCCCTTGCTCAGGCGGCCAGGATGCACTCTCTCGGTTCTGCTGGTGCTCCGGCTGCTGTCCCACAGACAGCTCAGCGGCCTGCTCCGCCGGCTGGTGATCAGGTGCAGCCGTCAAGCGAGTGAGACGCTCGGCGCACACCCTGGTACCACAGTCCAGTTCGTAACTAGACGCCCTTCGGCGAGTCACGATCTGCCCCAGCTCGGAGAGTTGGTGGCGCCCCTTCCTTGGCCGGGGTACCCGGCGGTACCTGACCCAGTCCCCAACGCCGCACGAGGGTAGCCTGGCACTCCTCGTGCGGTCAGCGTACTTCCGCTGATACTCCTGCCGGCTCCGCATACGTCTTCGTACTACATGCTACATCTTCGTCTCACTGTGAGGTGACTCAGTGGCTGCCGCGTGTAGCTTGGTCCTCAGTCGTCTGCCGTGCAGCAGCTCAGATGGGCTGACTCCGGTGGTGGCGTGCGGCGTGCCCCGGTACTGCTGTAGGAACTCCAAGCAGGTACTGGATGCGGTCCTCGCCACTCTGGTCTGCCGCCTGCAGTGCTGACTTCAGGGTGCGGTTGGCCCGCTCCACCGCGCCCGACCCCGCCGGGTGGTACGGAGTCACGCGAATCTGACAAGTCCCTACACTCTGCAGGTACTCAGTGAAGGCTACGGACGTGAAGTGCGTCCCGTGTTGGAGACAAACTCTTTCGGGTAGCCTTCTCGCGAAGCGATCACTTCCAGGAACTGGATAACGGCTTCTGAGCTCGGTTCTGCACAAACCTTTACATCGATCTACTTGGACTAGAAGTCCACCAAAACTATCGTGAACCGTTGCTTCTCGGGTGTCTCCATAGGGCTGATGTAGTCCACCCCGACCTTGTCCCATGCTGCTCGTGGCAAAAGTACGGGCTGCATCGGCGCTCTGCGTGTCCTGGCCGTCTTGTCCAGCGCTGAGCAAGCGTCGCAAGCTCTGACAGCAGATTCCACCTCGGTGTCCATTATCGGCCACCAGTAGCATTTTCTAGCTCGCTGTTTGGATCTCACGATCCCTGGTGTTCCTCGTAAGCCGGTTCGACCGTCCTGGAGCGCAGTCTCGCTGGGACGACCTCTCGCTGCCCACGTGGCATCAGGTCGTCCACCAGGCTGGGCTGATCTCGGCAACGGTAGAACGGCTGGAGCTCCTCTGGGCGGTCTCTGCACCGCCGCGGCCACCGCCTCGGAGTCTGCTCCGTGGGCTGGCGTAGCACCGGGTGCTCCCGCGTTGCCTCAGCCAGCTCGTCCCGCCGCACGGCCTGGAGCTGGGCCGTCACCGCTGCCACCGCCACGGCGTCGTCTTCTTGAGCCTCCTCAATCCGACCTGGAAGTCTCGATAGGCCATCTCTGGGTTGTCCCAGCCTTTGACGTGCTCGACCTTGAAGTCGCACGCCATCAGACGTGACGCCCACTTGTCGATCCTTAGGCCGGCTCGACCCATACCTGGTGACGCCACCAGGGTGCAGGGCGCAGCATGGTCCATTCGAGGCAGAAAGACCGTCCCCACAGGTACTCCCCCACTTGTCCACCGCCCAGATGCACGTGAGTGCCTCCCGCTCCGTCACGCTGTACCGCCGCTGCGATGGGTTGAGACTGCAGGAGACGAAGCTTATCACCCTCTACCCCTCTGGATGCAGCTGAGACAGCACTGCGCCGAGCCCCATGTCACTGGCGTCGATGGTGACTCGAGTCGGCAGGGATGGGTCGTACATGGCGAGCACCTGGCTGGTCAAGATGCTCCCCGCTGTACCGCGTCCATCACGGCCGACAGATTCGCGGTCCACTGGAACGGTGGCACCCCCCTTCCTCAGCAGTCGCCACAGGGGCTCCACCCGCGTGCTGTAGTCCGGCACGAAGCGACTGTAGAAACAGAATAGGCCGAGCATGGCCTGCATGTCCTTGAGCCCAGCTGGCGGCTGCAACTCCGTCGGGGCCTGAAACCTGCCTGGGTTCACAGGCGCACCCCGCGGAGACACGGTGAACCCCAAAACTCCACTGACGGTTGCCTCATTCTGCACTTCGCCATGTTGAGGGTGACGTTATGCTGCTGGACACATCTCAGGACAGCAGAGGGTCGCTCGTCGAGCTCACTTCGAGAGCCGCGCCAGACGATGACGTCATCCAGGTACACTTGGACACCTGGTAAACCACGAAGGATGGCCTCCATCACCTTCTGGAAGGCCTGCGGGACTCTTCAGCTCATAAGGGCATCTCCTGAAGCGCATGAGTCCTTGATGTGTAACAAACGTTATCAGCTCTGGGTGCAGGTCCAGCTGACGGTAGGCCGACTTCATGTCCAGGCTGGAGAATATGGTCGCTCCCTGAAGCTGCTCCAGCACATCCTGCATATCTGGTAGGGGATGACCGCTCGCCTCTACCGCCTCCTTGAACTCCCGGAGATCCACGCAGAGGCGCAGGTTGCCTCTGCGTCTCCCGGGCACCACGATGGGTGAAATCCAGGAGAAGGAATCCACTGGCTCAATGATACCAGCCCGTCGAAGTTCTTCCAGGTGAGCTCGTACCTGATCCCTGAGAGCAAACGGAAGAGGTCGAAGTCGCTGCTGAACTGGTTGAACTCCTGACTTCAGTTGCACTCGGTGAACGAACCCAGACAGGCAGAACAGCCTGTCTGGATCCTGCTGACCGACTGCACACAGCCAGCCCGCGTACAACCAACAGCTGCAGCACCTCTTGAAGATCCCTGTCCAGCAACGGTACTCCAACGTCACTACATATATGACCACATGGGAGCTCCTGCCGTTCCCGGCCTTCACATCCACTTGAAGTAGACCTTCGACTGGAAGGGACGCACCTCCATACGCCTGCAGGCGCACTGCGGCGGGGAGCAGGGGTAGATGCAGGAACTGCTTCTGGTATAGCTGCAGCGGCAGGATGCTTGCTGCTGAGCCGGTGTCTATCAGCATCCACAACCACTGACCATCCACCTTCACCTAAGCTCACAGGCTCTTCTGCTCCTTTGCTTTGTCGACCGCCGGTACTTCCACTGCCCTCGCTGTCTTCGGCTTGCTGTTGGTCCTGGTTGCCCGCTGAGCCCTACAGAACTTGGCGCAATGCCCCAACTTATCACACTGCCTGCACTTGTGCCCACGAGCAGGACAGTGGCCGTCTCCTGCTTTGCGTGGGCCACCACAGTTGAAACATTGGATTGCAACCACAGGCGCCCTCCGAGTCGCGACACCAGCCACCTCCAGCTGTGGCTGTGATGGCACAGGCTTGCCAGCACGGCCACCAACTAGCCTATGGCGCTCCGTTGCCAGATCCATAGCCACTGCAACCTCCAGCACCCGAGATACAGTCAGGGATGGATACCAGCAAGGCGCTCAAGCAGCTTGTCCGTGCAGCAGCCCTCGACAAACTGCTCACACAGGAACTGCTCCTGGAGAGGTCCGAAACCACATCTGGCACCATGCTCATGCAGCTCTGCCATGTACACCTCTGCAGACTGGTGCTCCTGCTGCAAACATCTCCGGAACAGCGCACGCTCAGTGTGCTCTAATCGTCTATCTGGAAACAGGCGCCGGAACACAGCAGCTACCTCCGGAAGCCGGTCCTTGACCTTGTCTTCTACGGGATCCACTCCATACTTGACAGAGTCCTGGTCCCTCAGATGCGTTGCTTCTGCCACCGCAAAGTGCAGACGACGGGCCTCCTGACCCACGTAATGTAGGAGGAGTGTTTCCTGACGCGAAGCCGTCCACGGCTCCCAAAATCTGGCCACAGCGAAGATCTCAAGCTCCTGGAACCACAACGTCCATAGGATCTGAGGCCGACTGGCCGCAGCCAAAAATGGCGTCGGCGCCCGACACGTTTCCATCGTGAGTTCCACTGTCCTCATCGCCACTTGTAATGTTCCGTCCGTTAATAGAGGTTTATTACTTTACGCTTAGATCAAACAATTACTTGCAATAGTGCTGATTCAAGAAGCTCGGCACACAGCCCACAATAGCCACACACCCAGCCGCGCAGCACCACACAGACAACAACCCGCACCGAAGGCCGCCGCTCCATGCGCAGATTCCGCACCGGTGACATAGCCAAACACAGATTTCTGTAACTTCCGTTAGGTGGTCGAACAACTACGGTTTAACTTCAACTACGGAAACAAACTTCTAAAACACCTGAACGCCACAATAACAGGGGCGGATTAGTATTTACAGCACGGCGAACTGGTGCTGAAATCTGCGGTGGAAGTGTGATAGTCAGTGGAGTATTTCGTGAATGGGCTTGCGGGTGTTGAACAAAAAAGGTCCAACCTGCCCCACCCCCAAAAAATATGCCAACAAACAGGCTTTTCCATGGATTCATCCATCCCTCTTATCCTCTATCTTGCTTTATCCTGCATCCGCGCGTCACCCCGCTTGTCCGGGGCGGGCTGCATGCGTCAGCCACGAGTGGGCCGAGAGCCCCGTGGGAAGGGGGACCCCGGCCGGGTACCCAAGCATGCGCGGGTTAAAGCTCGGCGGTTGGCCCCCCAGGCGCATGCACGTCTGTCCCATCGTCAACCATTTCCCTTCATCCCATAGCCCTGAAATGATCATTCCTGCTCGAAGGGGCTCTAATCCCAAAAAAACAAACCATGGATTATCCCTGCCTCCCAAAGTTGGGGGGTTTTAGTCCAAGTTGCTGAGGGGGCTGAAGCTCCACCCCTTCCCCAACTAAATAGGAAATTACAACCCTGGGGAGAGAAAAGGAAGAGTTTCTATTTTTGTGTTACCGTAACTGTTGATCTGTCCAGAGGATAGCCTCAAATTATACAGGTGGGATATGCTCCCCAGTGTTAGCTTTGAACGGCACCAATTGTTTTCGGAAGACTTTAAGGAGCATTAAATTTCGCGACGGTCATTCTCGCGCTCCCGGCGCCCGCCGCCTGCTGTTATCTGTGGCGGCCAGTGCCGCTCAGTTTTTATAGAAACTGTAACCCTGGCCATAGATGTTCTTGTTGGTGAAATTGAGAGCGCGCAAGCTCATAGCTTATATCTGTAATTTGTTTTACTATTTGATTCGACAAAAGAATGAACGTTCTCAGCCCAACACGGGTCCGCCTTTTCATTTGTGAACTCCGCTCGACCAACTCTATTAAAAGCTAATGAGACCCCTCACCATTTTCGGGCAAGGTCTCCTTGAGTAAAACGCCAGGGGTTATATTACCGCTCCCGGTCATGGGTTAAACGGTCATTCCGTCCCAGCGCGAGATGCCAAGTGGCTGCCATGCTGGCGAGACGAGGCGGGGTCCTCCGGTTGATCCGGAGGCTCTTAGAGCTATACATCATACACTGGTCCCCTCCCTGACATACTGGAGGGCCTCCATCGACACAGAGGCCCTCATAAACGTAAAAAGACCTCTTGTCGCCGCATTGCTCCCATAATTAGCACCGAATCTCCAGTTCGGCTAACAGGCCCTTGGCAGGAAAGGGCTGGACGGCACCCGCTTGGTAACGGGGAGGGGGGGGGGGGGGGGGGAGGCCTGACTGGCACAACAGAGCCTTTCCATTGTCTTATTGTGGACTCTCATCATAAGTCATCACGTTTCCTTTCATTGCCAGAGGGCCCCAACAAACGCGAGTAGCTCTCTGACATTCGGGGTCTCGTTGCTGTCCCTGCCCAGCAAATGTTCTCATGGCCGACCACGGATGTCTTGCCGACACAAAACCCCCTATCAGGCACTGTGAAGTCCCCGCCATCACAGAGCCTCCCATTGCCGCAGGGGCTCCGATAAATGCAAATCGCGAGCCCCGGCTTCGTTCCTTGTTCGCAAATAGGTCCCCAGGCCTCTGACCGATACGAGCCCATTGTTTGGCTCCGTGTTGAGACCATTTTTAACAGGGGTAGAGGGCCCTAATAAGGGAGTCTTTTTAAGAGCTCTCTGACTGACATTTCAGGTCACGGCGCTGCGGGTAGAGATCTTGGCTCGGATCTAATTGGCTTTGATTTTTGGTTCTGGGGGGCCTTCAGTCCCTCTTGGAGGCCTACCAAATACGGCGCTTGGCGACGCGGGTTTACCCGCCGACACAAAAATCCCTGTTGGGTACTGGGGGACCCTGACCAGCACAGGGCCCACTCATTGCCTCAGGGACCCCGACCGATGCAAATTGCGGCCCCCAACGTTGTCCCTGTTTTGGAAATAAGCCCTCAGGGCTTCAGCGACGTGGAGCCAAGTCTGCGGCGTTGCCTGTCTTTGGCTGAAATATAGATCTATCCTTTCACAAGAGACCCAATCGGTGCAAGAGGCCCTCTGGCTGAAATTTGATGCCACAGTTTACCGGCCAGAATCCTTAATGTGACTTACGGCAGGTCCTTCAGCATTCCAAACGGGCCCTCGATCGCGGACCCCGAGGGGCCCTCCTTGAACACAGCCCTTGGCTCATTCGGGGTCTCTTGCCAACATACGATCTCTGTTAGGCATTGTGGCTCCCTGACCGACACAAGGGCTCCTCATTGACTCAGAGGTCCGACCAATGTGAATTGCGGGGCCCGGTCTTGTCGAAACTTGCGAAATGAACCCTCAAGCCCAGACCGACACGGGGCCGACTGTTCGGTATTGGCGGTGCGTCAACAACAAACAAGCCTTTATTGACTCAAGGGAAATGATGAGTTTCTTGCGGAACGCAACATTTCGCATTGACTTTAACACAGATCTACGATCGAAAAAATACCGAACCCTTTTACTTTCTTTCAAGTGCTTCAAGTGTGTGACATTTCAGATAACGAGGGAATCACTCGGTTCTTCACGGGGCATACAAATTTAGCCTCTAGAGGCCTCCGAATGCAAGTCCGATGTTCGGAAAGCACAAATATCACTCGTGATATGGGACATGCATTGTGAACTCACATGTTGCAAACCATGCAAACCTCTTTTTGTCAAATGTGCATGCCAGTTGCGTCAAAGGTTTCAGGTGCAATGCAAATGTTTATCGAATTTGGGTTGAGATCAGGTAAGGTCACGTGCTGAACCCGCGGAAGCAAGTATAAGTGACATGTTTCCAGAAAGTATATGTCATGTCGAGTAAAATGGAGTCAGATGCTTGATTGAATGAGAGGTTGTCCAAAAGTATAACTTATAATGCCTGGAAATGATTTATCTCTCACCTAAATTTTTATCAGTCTCTGCTGTAAGCAATTATTCTCATTGATTTTAACACGAGATCTTACAAGGCGCGCAGCCAGAACCTGGGCAACGGACGGGCACAAGGTTGACAAAGGGCACCCTGACAGCATAAGGGCTCTACAAAACCAAATATGGCCCATTTGTTGATGAGTGAAAGCTTGTCTGATGTTTTTCACTGGTACCTTCTTTAACTGGAATAAAAGCTTAAAGCTACCGCAAGATCAATTCTGCCTGAACTTTTTAGTCAATGAGCTGAAGAAACACTGCCGCGATTGATATACAACTTACATAACGTAGTTTAAGCATCTGTTTCGGGGAATGTGCCTGTCATCTGTTACGCGGTGTGGACCCCTGAGCGATACAGGAGCCCTGCATTGTTGCAGGGGCCCCGACCAATGTAAATCGCGTGTCCGGCCGTGCCCCTGCTTGCGAAATTGCCTCTGAGCTCGGATCGACATGGACCCGACTGTTCGGTGTTGGTGACCTCTGGCTAGACCAGAGACATGTTCTGTTTGAGTGGCTCCAAATCGGTGTCATTGTATCTAAATCACATGTCACTTATTCGTTGTGTTACTTGACACCATTCGACCCAGCATGACATTTGCTGCCTGGAAATGTGCCATTTCTAATTGCATGCGCCGGGCCATTATTTCGTCTTCACTTCCTCAGTGGAAGTGAAGACGAGCCTCCAATGAGGTGTTACGTCACCTGGTTAGCAGGGGACGGAATACATTATATGAAATGATATACTGCTGTCCATTCGCAGTGAGGCCTGAAAAACAACTCCGGCTCTCCCTCGGGTTATGGCCCGAGTCAACTCGCACAGCGGGTAGTACTAGCCAAGACCCAGTAGTCATCACGTGGCCTGGTATGACCTGAACACGGCTTCGGTCATCTAACTTCTTTCACTGGAACCTTTAACGCAATAGCCGTGTACATGCGACTAAACCAGGCTTAGTTCGATCTCCACATGCTAGTTGCGTTACTTATCCAGCTACCGCGTTATATTTGTCCATGTGAAGTATCCATCTTATTTGCCGTGACTTGTAGAGGTCCCAGTCGTTGGCGCTCGTAAAAAGACGAGAGAAGTCGTCGTTATTTAAAATGTTGCATACTCGGAACATTTTTGAAGTGTTCTACATTTGGGGCGTATTTCTAAAACATTAGCGAAACCTGTGACCTCGAGACCAGTCACGTGTAATGACAGGCACTGGGTAGCGCACCACGGCACCCTCAAGACATGACAAGGATATCAGTTCTTCTTATTCCCGGGTCAAAAGTATGCTGCCAATGCTTTGTAACAGCACAACACTTTTTCCTCACTGTTGTCGCGATCGCCGTCGTCATGACAACCGCCGTGGTACCTATACTGGTGTGAATAAAAGCAAAGGTCATGATTGGCCCAGCGGACGGCATGGGCCTGTTACAAGAAGTGCATTGGTCGAAGGTTAAACCACCTCGTCACTGTGGACCATGTGATTGGTGCCTCTATTCCTAAGGCCGAAGTGCGCCTTGAAAAGAGCACTGTGGCCATTACAGGACACACTCGTTGGAAAATGCACGGCAAATTGAATGAATTCCTTTCATAATGGTGAACGGAGAGTTCAATGAGATTTCTCCGGCGGGAGCGGCTACCGGAAATAGAAAGTCTGAGATTTCCAGAAGGATTTCGAGAAAACCGGTATTGTTGATCACATCGTGCGCGCCTGATCTAATACTGACTGAAAGTACAGAAAGGTGGCATGCTCCCTTTAAAGAAAATTACAACGGACGGGATTTTCCACGTCGTAAGGACCCGTGTAAAAAACAACGAGAAATAATGTACTGCGCCAGACACTGATGGTTTCCATACATGTATGACTTTTTCGTTTGAAGTAAGCTGTATTTGGTTTAGCAGTTAGCACCATTTGATTCGGGATTTTATGCACTCTGTGAAAATAAATCATTTATATTTCTTTGGGCAGGGTTATGCGTGACCTGACGTGACCAGAAATTCTGTTCAGCCACCCTATTTATTTGACCTGAAAAGCTTGATGCAACTGGTGTGCACATGCCATTAAAGGGAGTATGCCTCCTTTATTGTACTTTTCACTAGTTGTTAAATCAGTTACGTGCGATTTGATCAGAAATACTAGATCGGAAACGCCTCAGAATTTCGATTTGAAGCAGCCGATCCCGTGGAAAACATCTAATTAGACTCCCTGCTCACCACTATGAAAACAATACATTTGATTTGCATTGCTTTTCATCACGTGCGTGTTACGAAAAATTTGCAACACAATAGTTTATCAACATGCTTGTTTAAAAACACTGCGAACGCTCGAAGCACTCTGCTCAGCCAAAAAACAAAACGCAAACACGAAGGTATTGTACAGCGAATTCATTAAACGTCACGCCATGGCTTCGAGTTATCCTCCATGGCGTTTACAGCATTAGCTTTTTCGGGGCGCACTTTGGCTTTGGGAATGGGAACATTATCTGATCCAAAGTGATGCACTGGCCCAAACGTCAACATAAGCGCTTCTCGGTAACAGGCCCTTATCGTCCGCCGGACCAATCACAAACGTTCTCTTATTCACACCAGCAGAGGTGCCACGGCGGTTGTCATGACGACGGCGATCGGGACGACTGCAGGAAAGAAGCGTTGCGTTGTTACAAAGCGCTGACCTCGTAATTTGGCTTCGAAATTAATTACTACTGATATCCTTATGCATTCATGGTGCTGCATTAGCACCACCCATTAGCACCACCCATTAGCACCACCCATTGCTATTATTAGGCGTAACTGGTTCCGAGGTTTCACTTGGGTATGCTTTTAAAATATGTCCTAAAGATGGGTTACTCCTTTGAGGTCATGAGGTACACGACTTAATGCACTACCTTAACATGTCGACAGACATACACGTCATGAGGTACACGATCTAATACACTAATCTTCTATTATTCTTACACATACTACTACTCAGATCAAATAAGTAGGGTGACCAGGGACACAGCCAGAGCCCTCGCAGGTGGGGCACAGGGCTGACAAAGAGCCCCTGATGGTAAAAGCCTTCCACCCCCACAACAAATCGCCGGATGTGGCCCATTTGTTAATGAGAGCAACTTTTCTTTACCCAACTTGCGGCTAAGAAAAACTACCCTCAAGAGACCCCTTTTTCGTACCCAATGCAGGCCCATTTGTAAATGAGGACATGCGCGCTCGCACATCTTAGCGACCAAAACCGCGACGCCAGGTTTGCAGTCTCCTAAAGGCTGCGCACCGTCGGCCCTGGGGCTAACACTAGGCCGCGGCCAACAGGTAGACGAAAATGATGACCCATTTGCAATGAATACCTTTGAAGGATTTTGAACACCAAATTGCACACTAAGACATATTCCAGGCGTATATTTCACCTGTGCGGTTTTAGGTTATTGGGAATATCTCTATCGTCTTTAAAGCACCGCTAAGTGGTGCTGGAATCTGGTGATGGAATTGGAAGCGTAAAGACAAGATCTTTATTTTACGCGTTACTCTGTGAATCTGTCTAAGAGGACAACCTCAAAATTTAACAAGAAGATTCGCCTAATGTAATCTTTGAACTGCACAGATTCATTGTGAAAAAAAACATTCAACATTAGCTTACGGCGGTCACTGTTACGCGCAAGGCGCCCGCCCTTGACGTAACTTGCACTGGCCAACGCCGTTCGGTTTTACAAAAACTGCAAACCAGGCCATCGCTACCCTTGTTCCCCGAGATCGCGGGCGTGTCATTGCGGCTTTATGACGCACTCAGCTGCTGGGGCTGTGTGACATAGCCTGCTCTCACTGGCGGGGAGGGGCGGGCGCCGCAGAGAACCGAACCACGTGCTGTGGTTTCCGAGACGCACAGTGGTCAAACCTTTTGATATGATTTGTTTCACTAGTCGATTCTGCAAAATAATTGACGTTCTCAGGGAAACATGGGATGGCCTTGCGCGTTTTGAACTAATTTCGACCCACTCCATTCAACACTACTGAAACCCCTTATTTCTGTCCGGTCAAGGGGCTCCCTTAATACCACAATACCGAGCGCACTGTTGTTCACGGTCAAGGGCTGAGGGGTCATTATTTCCCAACGCGGTGTGTTTTCCGACCGTCATTCTGATGACACGGGCGGCATCCCTGGCCGATACGGAGGCCCTGAGAGGGATCCGCCGTATCACATTGGTCCGCTCCCTGACGCCAGAGGCCTTCTTAGCCCGGGCAGTTGACCTCAGATCCCCGCATAGGCCGTCATTAAAGCAACAACATCCCTGCTCGCCGCAGGTGGGCAAATAATTGACACATAGACTCCAGCTGGGCTCAAGGGGCCAATGCTGAATAGGGTTGGGGGCCCACCGTTCGGTACTGCGGGCCCCCACTGGCACATGACTCTTCTGTCGCCTCAATGTGAGCATTCATCATAAGCCCTTATGTTTCCTTCAATTGTCAGAGGGGCCCGACCAACGCAAGGGGCCCAACCAACGCAAGAGACCCTCTGTCATTCGGGCCCCCGTCCCCATTCCTGTTGAAACATCTTTTCCTGACCCATTGTTGACACAGAATGTTCTGTTAGGCACTGTGGCCCCTGGACGATACAGAAGCCCGACCAATGCAGGTCGCGGGCCCGGCTTTGTGTCCATGATTGGGAAATGGGCCCCCAGAGCTCAGACCAGTACGGAGCCGACTGTTCGTTGTCGGAATCTCTGGCCAAAATAGAGGAACGCTCTGTTCCAGGTGCAAGAGAACCATCGGCACAAGAGATCATTTCGCTGACAATGGAGAGCACGCCAATGGGTGGGGTCCTTAATGTAACCCACAGCCAGCCCTTCGGACCCTCCAGCCTTCCCATCGAGCCCTTGATCGTTGGTCTCGAGAGACCCTCCGGCCCCTCTTTGGGCCCTCTCAAACACCGCTCCGACTCTGGGCCACGTGCCCCGCTGGTCCCCTGTTCGGCACCGTGACCCCGAACCGGCACAGGAGCCCCCCAATTGTGTCAGTGATCCCGAAGCATTGCAGATCGCGGACTCCGGCCTCGTTTCTCTACTGGGGAAATGGGTTTCAAGGGCTCAGACGGGCATGAAGCCGACTACTCGGTGTTCGTGGTCTCTGACCGACTTAGGCACCCGTATTGTCTTAGGGGTTCCTGAAACGGTGCAAGAGGACTCGATTGATCTTTCAGTTTCACGGCCCTACGGGCCTATGATTCCTTATATGACCTACAGCCAGTCCTTCGCGCCCTATGCGCTAACAGCCGGGCCTTTGATCATCGGTTCTGGTGGGCTGCCCGGGTCCTCCTTCGGGCCTCATCAAACATTCCCTTTGATCGGCTCAGACCCTTGCGAGCACAAGGCTCTCTTTTAGGCGCTGTGGACACCTGACAGATACAAGGCCCCCGACCAGCGCAAATCACTGGCTCCGGCTTGATAGCTGATTAGGAAAGGGTCCCTCAGGCTCATAGCCGACACGAAGCCGAGTATGTGGTAAGTAGTGCCTGACCAATATACAGGATTATATCGGCTCATGGCTTCCCGATCGGCGCAAAGGGCCCTCTGACCGTTATTTGAGGGTCTGTCTTCGCAGGTCGGGGCCCCTGAAAAAGACTCCGACTAGCCCTTTGTACCCTCCAATCGGGCCCTTGATCGTCGGACCCAATGGGCCCTCTAGGCTTTTCGGGCCTCCTCGAACATTGCCTCTGGCCGACTCAGGGCGCCTTGACAGCACAGGGCCCCTGTTAGGCGCTGTGGGGCCGCGAACAATGTAAATCGCTGCCTCCGGCTTTGTCACTGCTTGGGGAATGTGCCCTCAGGCCCATGCCGCCAAGGGGGCGACATTGCGTTACTGGTGGCGTCTGATCGAAATATTGGCCCCTGTCGACTCAGTGGAGCCCTGATCAGTACAGAGCCCTCTGGCTGGTATTGGAGTGCCCGGCCCTGCGGGCCGAGGCTCCTGAATGAGACCTCAGGCTAGCCTTTTTAGACCTTAGG